>NC_133660.1:275433893-275733893 GCF_037893015.1 Macrotis lagotis
CCTGGCAGTCTGCACCAATCTGGGACTTGGGCTCCGAAGCACTAGGAAGCCGTCCCATGCCACCAAGAGGCCAGTGATGTCCTTCAGAATCCAGCCCCCTTTGGGGTCTGCTACCAGAGCCCAGGCAGAGCAGGGTGGCCAGTGCAGCCCAAGCCCAGCCCATGAAGCGTCCAGTCCAGCCTGCCCAGGAGCCCCCCATCCAGTCAGTACCGATCAGTGGACAGTTTAGAGTCCTGGCCCATCCCAGCCCAGCAGAACTTCCCTTCTCTCCCCTTCAGTTTCCTCATCTCTACAATGGGCAGAGCAACGTGTGGACACTTTCTCTCTACCAGTGGGCTCAAGGAAAGCCCCCCCCCCCAGGCCACCTGAAAGGGCTTGGCAAGGGGCACTGGCCCACTCTTCTTCCAGAAGCCCAGCAAGCTCCTAAGGCCAGCGATGCAAGCTGTCCTCTGGGGGCCGGGTGTGGGGGAGGCCCTCGGTGTGGGGGAGGCTTGTGGCATTGTCTGGCTCGGCTCGTGGGGGCAGGAAGGGGGCCCTGGGCCTCGCAGGGGGGCTGCTTTCCCCAGGCCCCCTTCCTGAATGGGCCCAGCTGCAGCCGCAGCCCCCAGCCAGAGGGGAGGGGAGGGGGCTCGTGACAGGTCCGGGGCACAGAGGTGAAGGGTCCTCTTAAACAGAACAAGGTGCTGGCCGGCTTTCATGCCCCTGCTTTACGAAGTGTTTGGAATCCCGACTGCGCAAACAGCTGGCCCGGCCTGCCTCACTGCTCTTGGAGACTTGACTGGCGGCCGCCTCTTAAAGAATTCTTATAAAAACCATGTCAGCTCCAAACTGTGTGGTACCTGATTTGTGGCCCTCATAAAGCCCCATGCCTTCTGCCAGAGAGGTAGCAGCTCGGGGCGGGGCTGGGCCCAGAGAAAAGGGGGGGGAGCCCAGCTGAAGCTAGCTGGCCAAGGGTCCCAGACTCCCGAACCGGAGCCCTCGCCCTCGCCCCCATCCCCACCCCATCTCTGCAGAAACCAACTCTGGGCCTCCCTACCCCACCCCCTCTGAACCTCCAGAAGCCAGTGCTGGGCCTGGGCCCCCCATCCCTGGACTTGTCCCCCACCCCGGGCCTGCAGAAGCCACCCACTCACCCCCTGTTTCTGAGGAGATAATTCATTTCCTGTGATCTCTGGGTGATATACAAGAAAGCAGGCCCTCTGCCACTCCAAGGGTGCCAGGCTCTTTGCCTTGGGCCACCCACTCTTTCCTTGCAATACCCCAGCCCAGGTATGCTAAGAGTCTCCTGGCCTGCCTGTCATGTCTTATTCCTTAACTAATTCATTAGTGCAATCTCCATTGGAGTGATGGCAGGCCCCAGCTACCAAAGTGTGCTCAATGGACAAAGGGATGAGGGCAGGCCGGGCCCGGGCAGCACAGAGCCGTATCTCCAGCTCCCCTGCCCACCCTTGGCAGGGCTGTTGGCAGACCATGCAGGTTGTGGGGTGCAGGTGAGGATGGAGAGGGCACCTTTGCTGTGAAGCCTGGGGCTGCCCAGCTGCCATGTGGTCATTGTTTCAGGGTCAGCATGTGAGAGGAAGAGGAGGGCAGGGGCGCCAGCCCTCCATGATGGGTGGCCCCTTTTGGTCCCATTCGCTGCCCTCTGTCCTGATGAGGACGAGAAAGGGGCTGCCTCGGGTCTGGTAACCAGGGCTCATCACTGGTGCAGCATCATCAAGTCCGCATCCTGCTCACCACCCAGAGGAGGCTCCTGAAATGTTTAGCGCTCCCCAAAGGGGTAGCCTAGGTCTGCAGGCTCTTGGGCTTGTCATTGGACAAATGCCCAGAGCTGGCGGATGTCCCCCCCTTCCTCTCCCTTCCAGGATCCCTGCAGAGAATGCCCCCTGACCTCGGCGGGGGAGGGGAGGCAGGCCCAGTACCTAACTCATGAGGAGTTGTGATAATAAGCACCAAATGTGAAGGCAGGAACAAATCCTGGTCGCCCGTTCTCCGGCAGCTTGGCCCGGGCTCTGTGGGCACTGGGGGGGGGGGGAGGGCTGCCCAGCAGGGGGAGCGGCCCTTCAAGACCTGGATCAAAGGGAGCCCCATGAAACAGCCCAGCTCATTAGTGCAGACGGCCAGTGGGCAGTGCAAAGGGCCAAGGGGGTGTCTGTTGGGAACTGGCCGCCCGGATTAAGAAATCAAGCCCCCCGCCAGGAGACACATGCTCAGGTCACAAATCACTGGCCACACCAGCATCTGAGGCCTCGAGCGGGGGGGGGGGGCAGCCGGCCCAGAGAAGGAGGGAGGCCCAGTGGCAGGCAGTGGGGGGCTGCTCTCTTTCTCTGGGGCTCCTTGTGGCAATGGGCCACTTGATGGACATCCTATGATGGAGGCCTTTTGAGGGGCCCACCCAAGGGGGCCAGCTGTGCTTTTGTCCAGGGTCCCCCAAAACAGAGTGACTTAGAGATCTTGGGATGGGGGCACTTTGGGACAGAAGCCCTGGGGCCCCCATGAGCAGAGACAGACAAGATGGGGACTATCAGTTGGTTTACCTGGAGGAAGTCTTTGCAAGGCCCAGAGCCCCAACTTTCTTAACCTCGGTCCTTCCTGCCTGCCAGGGATGTGGAGAGGCTCCGAAGAGAGTCTGGCTAGGAATGGGTTTGCCCTCCTCTCTGCCAGGCCAAGCAGGGCCAACCTGGGGACTTCCCCTCAACACCCACCCCCCCATCCGGGGATCTCAGAACTGAATAACATCCCCGAAGTCCCCTGAGGAAGAGAACCACATGACAGGTCCAAGATTCAATGAATGTGCTAATGCCTAAGGTGCTGGAGGCTTCGTGGAAGCTCTCCCCGTGGGTCACCCCACGGGGCACCCCCTTCTCTGGTGGCAAACAAGGAAGCTTCATATCTGGAGACCCAACTGTTCCCATGAGGGCCACTTCTATGCCTCTCCCTGGGTGACCCGGTCCCTCTGGGACTGACTGGCCCTGGGCCTGGCTGCACCATCTACACCACTGGGGCTGGAGGGCTGAGGGGGAAGGTGGCCTCCATGCCAGCACAGGATGCACATTCACCCATCCTAGGCGTGGCTCTCCATTCCCCCTGGCAGGGACACCAGCCCACCTTGGTCGCTTTCTTTACACATTATCGTTTCTTGGGGCTCTTCCCCATTTGATCCTTGCCTTCCACTGCTCACTTGGTCTCTCCTAAGCACCCAGACTTTAAGACAGAGAAATAGGGGTGGGGGCTCTGGACAGCAAATAGCATGTTTTTGGTCTATGGATCATTTCCAGTGCAAGATATGGAGTGGGGATACCCTTTCTCCACCAAGAGGTGATAGCACTGGAGAGTAGTGGGGGTGGGCAGTTAAATCCTGGGATTTCTGACTCCCAGAAAAGGGGTATCTCAGAATGCTTAACCATCTCAGGGTCCACTCCCCAAAGCAGGCTGTGTCCTGGAAGGCCCAGGCCTGCCATAGGTGGGGGCTTCTGGGACAAGGGCTTGAGTCAGGAATGTCGGCAGCTGCCCCGGCCTTGTCCACACCCAGTGGGAGCAGGCAGCCCCTGCCCTCTGGCTGCCCAAGTATGCACCCCTCCCCACCAGACTAAGTGAATGTCCTCTATGGCCCTAGCCACTTTGAGGGCAGCTGAATACCTTCTCAGTTGTCAGGCAATAGCCTTATAGAGACAGTAAAGGTCCTAAGAATCCCCTCCCCAGCCAAAAATATCCCCCCCACCTGCCTGCCTGCCTCCCATCTGAAATTCGACCCCCAGGGACTCATTCCTCTGAGTTCAGACAGATCTCTATTAAAATCCCAAAGCAAGCACACCTTATTAGGGCCCTTTCATCTCCGGGAGGTCTTTAGGACCTTTCCAATGGGAGACCATCTGGGTCCTGAGGGGGGCAGGGCAGGTCCTACTTCCCTGGGCCAGATTGGCCTCTGAACAGTTTATTCTAGATCTCCTCCATGGGGGGTCTGCAGAGCACCCCAACGTCAGCTCCCTGTCCTCCCCAGTGCAGCAGTAATATTGGTTGCTCTCTTGGGGTTTAAGCACCCCCCCCAGTGGGTCCCTGGGACCTTCAGGATCAGATACAAGTTCCTCAGCCTTTCCTCTCATGGCACCCTCCTCCCCTCCAGTCAGAGGAGGATTGACCAGGATCACCAAACTGGGGTCTGCCCAAGTGGCTCCTCGTCTTCCTCCATGACCTTCCACTCCCCATCTGCCCCCCTCCTCCCCGAGGCCCCCAGCTCTGAGTGCCCTCCAATATATTGCCTTTATTGTGTGAGTTCTTACAAAATGTCCCTGTCCCCCCATCTCCCCAGAGGGGAGAAGTTTGTTGAGGATAGAGAGTGACCATTTCACTTTGGTTTCTGCTCCCCAGAGCACCAGCCTTCGTAGAGAGGCTGGGTCCGGTTGAATCTGGGATTCGGGGCAGAGGGAGATAGGCAGGGTTCCCATAACAGGGTCCCATGTGGCTCCTCCCTGCCCCACCCAGGTCAGTGCCAGAGGGTCTCTTTGTTTTTGTTTTTGTTTTTTTGCCAGGCAGTGGGGTTAAGTGACTTGCCCAAGGCCACACAGCTAGGTCATTATGAAGTGGCTGAAGCTGGATTTGAACTCAGGGACTCCTGACGCCAGGGCCGGTGCTCTATCCACTGCGCCACCTAACCGCCTCCCAGAGAGTCTCTTTGGTCAATGCTGGGGGGACCATCTTTGGGTTCCCAAAGTGACGCACCTTGAGGACAGGGACTAAGTGACTCTATCCAAGCCACTCCAGAGAATCTTTGGGTGACTTTTGATGATGGAAATTATTAAGTGAGCCCCTCATCCGGGAAGGGTTCGGTCTGAGTACCCCTGCGGTCTGAGAGGAGAAGGAAATGGAACCTTATTGGGGAGACACCCCAAGCACCCTGACAAGCTTGAAGACTTGGTGAATGCAGGGGAAGGGTGGGCTCAGGGGTCCTTGGGACAAGCAGGTTTTCTGGGGTGGCCATGGGAACACGGTGAGGGAGTAGTGGAAAGTTAAGGTCAGTGTCAGGCCAGAAATCAGCTGAGTGTGCACATTTGGGGGCCACGAGGCTGGACATGTGCTGGGGGTTGCTCTTACTGGAACCCAGGAGTTAAGTTTAGCTAGGTATGTGATCATCTGAGCACCAAGGAGTCCGGCTGGCTCCGCCAGGGACGTCAGGGGTGTCGGGTGGGTGCTATAATGGGCAAGGAATGGCTTGGGCCAGGCCAAGGCCTTCACCTCTGAGGCGTGTTTCCTTCTTCAGCTCTTCTCGGGTATCATCGCTATGGCAACCCCAAGAGGGGGGCCAGGAAAACAGACAGGAAATAGATTGGCATCCCGATTTCAGGTCACTCCCCAAGGGAGAACAAGGCAGCGGCTAGAGAGGAGCAGCCAAACTGGGCAGAAGATGACCTCTCGGCCTGGCTCCTGGCCAACAGCTGTCTTCGACTAGCACGCACCCATCCCTGAGGTGGAACAGACAGCTCCAGCCGCAGCCCCCCAAGAGGTCCTTGTAGGGACATGGGGAGGGGGTCTCGGAGATGTGTGGGGGAGGGGTGACTGGCTCCATCTATGACTGGGATCATTTTTCCTCTTCTGAGATGTCAGGAAATGGTCCTTCTAGATTACCTCAGTTTCCTTTGCTGTAAGATGAAGAGGATCCCTCCCCTTGCTTCTTTCTCCTTGCCACCCACTGTCCCCCTTTATTTAAAAAAAACCCCACCAATCTAAGCCATCAGATGTTGTGAGAATCCGGCCCTGGAAACCTTCAGAGCTAGTGAAAGGTCTCCTTGTTACCAGGGGAGTGGTATGCCTCTGGGTAACTGCTGGGGGCAACAGTGGACCGTGCTTTGCTCCCTCGGCCCTGGGCAGGCCTGGTTTTCATTGAGGAGAGCTTCTCAGAAAAAACCGAGTGGAGGTCGGGGGAGGGGAGGGGCTGCCTTCCTTTAGGAATTTGACCCCAGCCCCTAATTCCTGGAGACCCTCCTGAGCTTTGTCCTGTCGACTCTGTTTGGTGACTGATGTACCACGGTCTCCTTCCCATAAGTTGCCTAGGGCCGCTCCTGGCGAGGGTCTTGGGGTGGGGAAGAAGTGACCGTGGACCTCATACTTGGACTGGAAACCCGGCCGAGTCAAACAGCTCTAAGACAGCTTTGGGGGGGCTGCCCCTCCCAGGGACCTGGCAGAAAGGGGGGGGGTGGTAGCTAGTCTCGGCTCCGCTCCTTGGGGGCCGGCTGCTGGTTCCAAGGATGAAAATCCAACGTCTTGTTGTTCTTCCTCCCAAACCCCAAGGGTGCTGGGGTCACACGTAGCTTTGCTATAGTGCTATTCAGTATGGGGGGGAAAGGGCAAGTCCGGCCTTCCCAGGTCCAACCGAAGCTAACTTTGGGGGGTCCCATGGAGGGGGGTGAAAGCCCTCTTTCCTCCGGTGGTGGAGAAGGGCATCAACCCTAGGATTGATTGTGCAACTAGGAAGTCTACACCGGAGCCCAGAGCCCTGGGGGCCATGAACTTGGTTTTCAGATCTGTTGATAACTGTTTCCATAGAATGGTTTTCTTTGTAACCTCTGGTATCTTAGTGTGGATTGAGAAACTGGCCTTGGAGAAGGGGTCCCAGACAAACAAAGTGAACCTCACTCATGAGTGAAAGCTGGAGAGACTCTCCCAGCTGCTCCCCATTTCAGAGGGCACTTTTGGAGGGCACTGGGAGATGCCTGGGAGCCTGGCTAGCAGTGTAACTATCCCCAGGTCAGCAGGAGCAGGACTTTGAGTCCTGCCCCCCCCAACAGCCTCTAGCCTGGGACCCCCAGCCCAGTGGACCCTGAGGGACTCCTCCAGCCAGCCTGTCAAGTTCCTTGGCTGGACGGGGCTTGAGTGACTGGTCTCTCTGTCCTTCACAGAGAGTGCATTCACCCCCTTGGGGACTGCATCGTATCCCGGGAAAAGGATTATCGAGATTTTGACTAATTTTCATCCTGAAGTTTTCAACTTCCAGTTTGAAAAGTATTTATTAAACAGTACCTGGGGAGAAATGAGGGGAACAGATCTTGACCCTTTCCCACTTAGCAAGAGCCTCCCCTCCCCTCCCCCAGCCCTGCCTGTGTCCTTCCATTGTCTCTCTGCTCCCCACGCACCCCCCACACACTTGCTGCCCCACTAGACAACGCCTCTCTTTTGAGGCCAGCTCCATCCCCACGGGCTCCCTGGAGCCCCCACTGCTCTCCCTCTCCCCTTCCTGACCTCTCAGAGTACCATGTCTGAGCCTCACTCCCATCCACTGGACCCTGTTTTTAATGGTCTTTGTTCATGCCTGTTGCCTTGGGCCGGCCCTGGAGGCATCTGCCCAAATAGAGCCCAGTCAGCTGTCCCTCGAACCCCAGCCAAGAGAGGTGGGCGTGCAGAGGGATGGGGGGGCAGGCAGGAGAGCAACCCTGCGGGCCCAGGTCCCCTGCCTTAGGCAAGAATTGGACTCCTCAGAAGCGTCTCTACTGCCTTTTTCTAAGTAGAGTCCTTTCCCCTCTGGCAGGGCAGCAGGCCTGCATGAAAGGGGGCCCTGCAGCCTTGACACAAAGGGCAACGGGGCCGTTTGAAGTTTGAATTGGGGGGCTTTCTCTATGGATGTATAGAAAGGCCCACGAGAGGTCACGGCCCCCATCCAGGGCGTCATTCACAATATCCCAGCAACCCCCCTTGTGAGACCTGATGAAATCCAGAGGGCCAGGTCGCTGAAAGGAGAGACAGATTCAAGATGCAGCAGGGGAAAGAGCTGAGGAGCCCGGCTTTCCCCACAGCAAGAATTTCCAAATTACTCTGAGCTGGAGGCTCCCAGAGCTCTAGCCCTGGGCCAGACCCTCAGCAGAGTCAGAGTTGGCCCCTTCCCCCAGCTCCTTTCTGGAACTTCTGCCTTCCCTCTACTATTCCCCCCAGCACCCCACTCGGCTCCCCCTTGTGAACCCCTCACCTTCTCTGCTACCCGCCACACCCCTCTCCAACTCGACATGATCCCCTTCACTTTGTGGATCCCTCACCTTTTTCTCCACTGCCCCACCACTCTGCCTCAGTGTGATCCCCTCCCCTTTGGGAACCCCTCCCTTTCTTCTCGGCTATCTCCAGCACCCCTCTCTGCCTCAGCTCTAAAGTGACCCCCTTCCCTATCCCTGTCACCAAACAGCCTTTCCTTGGGACCCACTGGGGGCTCCTCTTAGAAAGGGTGTTAGGAACTAAAAATGACGGGGTTTCAGGGGCTTTGCATTTTTCAAAGGGTCTATTGTTAATTCCCCCTCCCCGCCAAAGGCATCTGCCCCGGTGGGAGGTGGGGGGTTGGGGGGGAGCCAGGGCTGTTCTGGTGTCTCCAGCCCTAAGGCAGCTGTCTCCAGGCCTGGGAAGCCAGCATCTCTAAGCCCCCCAGGCCTAGCCGAGTGCCATTCCTAAGCCCCCTCGGCTGTTCCGCAGGCTTTGTTCGGAAGAATCTCCAAGTTTCCCTTCCCAGCCCAGAGGTGCGGGCCAGCTGTCAATGGGGACATTCATTTGGGAATGTTCCCCCTTCCCAGTCCCGGCCGCCCACCCGCCTGCCCCTCCTCCCCCCTCATTCCTCTCTCCGAGCAGCCACTTGTGTTTTTCTTTGGGGGGTTTCCTGCCTCCAGGGCTCCCCAGGGAGGGGGGGGAGTCCCAGGCCAGGCCGATCTCAGCCGGCCCTTTGGACCGCCTACTGCCTCAAGGTCTGAGGGTGACTCAAGCCGCCCGGGGTTTGGGGGCAGAGCCACAGTCCCCCCCCCCGCATCATCCTGTCGGGGGCCTCTCTGGCCTCCCCTCACAACGGGCCAGCAAACGGAGGTGAGGCTGAAGGCCAGAGGGAGGGAGGACAGAGCCCCGTGTAAGAGAGGATGAATGACATAGGTGTTGGGGGCCCCCGCCAAGTCCAGGGGGTCCAGTGGCCCTGGCTCAGGGGCTTCTGGGAGTGGGGCATGGCAGAGGGAATGACTTCATTTATTTCCATAAGATTACCGGCTCCCTCCCTGTTTTCTTGGCCCCAAACTCAGAAATGTCTGAGCTCACCTCCTCAGAGCGGGAAGTGAGAACCACAAGAGGAAACGGGTTGGAAAATGTACATTGAAGCAGGAAAAAGCCAGCCTGGAATCTGGCCTGCGCCAGGAGGGGGAGCAGCAGGGGCTCCTGCCTTTGGCTTGGGGGGCTGGGTTCCAGCCTGCTCCCTTCTTGGGGCATGGGGCTCCCCTCGGTGGGGGCAGGGGGGAGGCAAGCTAGGGGGGACTGAGCTGCCCCTGTCTGCTCCTCCCTCCTCCTGCCCCCCCCACTTTGTCCCTCCATCTTCTCCCTCCCAGCCCACAGGGGTAAGCAGGGGAAGAGGCAGAGCCTTGTTCAAGAGGATGGCATCGCCCCTCTCCACCTGGGCCAGCCCCCAGCCTCCATCCACACTGACTCCCCCCCCCTCGGCTTGCACCCCCTGCATCCCATGTGGGACATGAACCTTAAAGCTGAAACTACTGAGGTCTGGGGTGTGGGCCCTGCCTCTGGGACTCTCCCCACCTCATAACAGGGGAGGCCCTTCACCAGGACCGGAGCAGCCCGAGGCAGGAACATGGGGGCTCTCAGGGTGCAGAGGTGGTGAGAGGAGGCAACCGGCCTAAAGTCGAGGTTATTCCCAGCTGGCCCACTCCCTTCTCCAGAGGCCTCAACTTCCTTATCTGGCCAAAGCAGGCTGCACTGGTGTCCAAGCTAGCTCACAGGGGTTATGGATTGCGTGTGGCTCATAAGGGTGGGGGGGTGGGACGGGGTCTCCAGCCAGCCAACATCTCTTGTGCAAATGGGGTCAAGGAATCATTGTGTAATCCTCCCCCAGAATGGCCCTGACTGTCCAGCGCCCTGGGGCCCCAAGAGCAAACAGGCCTGCCCCCATAGCCTCCCCCTCCCCGCTAAGGAGCATGGGAAGCTATCCAGGCTAGAGCCAGGGACTGGAGAGCCTTGAGCCCCGTGAATGCTCCCTCGCTCAGCACCGGTTCTTATGGGTGGGAGCCAGTCCCCCTTCTTCCAGAAAGGTCTCTGCCCCTAATCAGCGATTCCTGCTTGTCCTTGGCCACCAGGATCAGGGCTTTAGTCTGGGACCCAGTCAGGAGCCCCCCCACCCACCCAGGGGCTAGGTGTGGGGGGACAGATGCAGATTGGGGCCAGTCAGCGCTCCACGGGGACATGAGGAGAAAAGGGCTCCACTCTGCCCCAGGCGTCCTGCCCACTTCTTCCACAAACTAGCAGGTGATCTCAGTTCTGCTGGCCCAGTCTTTGAGGGGGAGTGGAGAAAAATCTCCTATGGGGGCTCAACAGCCCCCTTCCCCTCCCTGGGTTCCTCAGGCCTGCCTGGAGTCCCCTCCCTTCCTCACACCTGTGTCCCTCTGGGACTTGCTGAGAAGTCGGGTTAGTGAAAGCTGAGCCGCAGGAGGCTAATGTCCCAAACTTTCCATGTTAATCTGGCCCATGACCTTCCCTCTCACCCTCTGAACTGATGCCATGATGGGGGGGCAGGAGGGAAAGGGAAGTGTCAGAGACAAAGGAAAAGAGAGAAGGGGGTGGGGGCACAGGAGGGTTCCACCAGAGGGAATCAGAAAGCAGCCTGAAAAATTGGGGGGAAACAAAAACTAGGGAGAGAAGCCAAGGGGGAAGGCTTGGTTGGGAGCACAGAAGGGTAAGGGAAGTGAGGGGCGACAGCTGAAAGTGAAGGGGACAGAAACTTGGAGGGGACCTGGGGAAGGGGGGTGAAGTGGCAGAGAGGTGAGCTAGAGGAGAGAGAAGAATGGGCTGGGGGCTTCGAAGGAACTCCAGGGGGAGCTGGGGGTGCTCAGGAAGGGAAGGAAAGACCAGAGAGGGGTGCTAGGGATGGGAGGGGGGGTGCAGGAAGCAAAGCAGACAGAGAAGAGCCAGCCCAGCCCAGGGAGACCAGCAGAGAACAAAAGATGGACAGACAGAGGGAGTGGGGTGGGGGGAGTGGAATGGGGGGGGTCTAAGCTCTTGGACTGGGGAAGCCTATTGTCTTTCTCCTGATCTTGCTGTAGTCCAGTTCCACTCCCCCTTTTGCAGAAAGGAGGAATTGCACCCAGCCCTGTCTGTTTCTCGGGGGTGAGGGGGTCCACAAACCCCAAGTGGCCTGAGACACCAGGACCTAGGCTTGATAAAGTGCTGCGGGCCGGTGCCCACGGGGAGAGGACCGAAGAGGAGGCGCTGCAGGTGGAAGAGGCCCCCCAGCTAGGAAGGGGGGAACAGAGAGCAGAGCTTCTGCCTATGTCCTCTGAACCCTGGCCACAGACCTATCGACTCAGTGGGCCCCAGGCAGGTCTGCAGAGAGGCAGCTGCATTCCCTGGCAGCCACGTGCCCTGGCAGCCTCATGAGGCCAGGCTGGGGCAGCAGAACGAAGGTCCGGAGGTTCAAGAGCTTTGGCCACGGCCCGAGACCACTGAACTCCACACTCCCTCCCCACTTCCCTTCCCTTTCCTCCTCTTCTTCCTCCCCCCACCGGCCTCCCTCCCTCCCTTCCTCCACCTCTCCTGGTCTCCCCAGCGGCTGTGGACAGTCTCCACACATATGCCCACTGGCCACTCACACTCACTCACACTCAAACTCCCACTCCCACCCAAACACCCCCCCCACACTCAGTCACATACAGACTCCCTCACACACACTCATATACCCCCCCACACTTTCCCCTTCACTTCCACTCACACCTCCCCCCCTTCCCACCATAAAGGCAGGGGTTTGGGGACCTCAGCAGGACCCAGGGATGAGGAAGGAGGCCAGCAAATGGAGAGAATGCAGAGTCAAGACCATGGGTTCAATTCCTGTCTCTGCCTCTTACTCTCCGTGTGACCTTGAACCTGGTCTGTGTAGGACGTTGGATGGCGTGGTCTCTGATCCTGCTTCAAGCCTTAAAGTCTGGGCTCCTGGAACTTGAAAAGGAATCACACTAAACAGAAGCCCAGGTGGGGTCTGTGTCCCCCCACTAGGGTCTGTGCCACCTACTAGGGTCTGTGACTTCCCAGTAGGATCTGTACCCCTGCCCAGTGTGGTCTGTCCCTTCCCTAGGGTCTGTGCCCCCTCCAGAGTATGACCTGTGCCCCCCAGTGTGATCTGTCCCTCCCCAATAGGGTCTGTGTCCCTCTCCAGTAGGGACTGTGCCACCCCCAGGTGTAGGGTTTGGAACCTGGCATCTGGAAAACAATTAGGACTTATCTCATCCTGGACTGGACTCTGAGGCCCTTTCTAGCAAAGCCTGTCTGTGGACCCCCCCAGTCCTGGTCCTGGACCCACCCTGGACCCACCCTGAGAAAGTGTAAAGCTCCCCCATAGAGGTCACACTTCGTAGCTACTGACCACAACGGAGAGCAAAGAGGCTGCTGGGTGGGGAGGCCCAAGATAGGGCTGGCGGAGAGGTCAAGGCCCGGAGACAGAGTCTCTGGTAGCCTTGGACATCCAGCTGAGGGCAATCTAGCCTCTGGATAGGCCTGGGCCTCAGCCAGCCTCCCCTCCTCCCTGGGGTGAGGCTCTCCTGAGGCTGAAGGTCCTACTTCAGCACCCAATTTCTCCTGGATGGGGGACCAAGACCCCTGGCCTGGGTGGTTGTTTGCTCTGTTCTACATCCCTGCCGGGCGGGAGCAGAATAGTGTTTATTTAATCAGGAGAGAAGTCAGGGGAATAACACCCTGCCTGGCCCTTCCCGGAGGGGGGTGACCCACTGGTCCCCATCTCCCCGAGAGGCAGAAATGGAGGAAACAGATTTCCATTGAAGTGGGAAGCCATCTCAGCCTCCTGCCTGAGGGAGGCCCGAGGCCTGCAAAGTGAGGTCGGGAAGAGCTGGAGTTATTTCAGGAAGGGGGGGGGCGGCAGCAGCAGCCTGGGAAGCTGAGAACTGTCCCCCACTTGGGCAGCTTCCTCCCCCAGGGGCATTTCCTTCCCAACAGGACATGGAAGGGGCCAGTCTTTGGAGCCTGGGGAGTCAGCCTCCCACACTCCCCAGCAGGCCAAGAAGAATGACCCCGACTGAGTTCCAAAAAGACATAAATATTGACCAAGTTGCCTAGCCAGAGCACGTCAGCCCTGGGGTCCCTGGGGGTGTCCTGGGCCTGGGGCGGGGGGAGAACTAGAGAGGATTTTCCAAAGGAAGTCCCTCTCTCCTTGATTCCTCAGCAGCCCAACTCTCCCAGCCTCTGCATGTCTGCGAACTGACCTGTCCCGAGATGCCAGCTATGGAGGGAGATGCGATGGTGACCATCCTTGCAAGGTTCCTCACCCCCCAGCCAGGTCCCCAAGATCTGCCGGGGGCAGCAGGGTGAGGAGCTGGATTCGGCCCCTGCCGGAGCCCACAGCCAGGTTCGGCCTTGCCACCTCCACGCTGGGCCGCCCGCTGCTGCCCATCTCACCAGAAACCGAGACCCAACTAGGTTGCCTTCAGTCCGGGTCGGATGACCTCTCCCCACAGCAGGCTGGGCAGATGCCCATTGTCCAGGACACGGAGCATAGTGGCTAGGGATTGGTCATTGCCTAAATGTCCCTGGGCAAGTACTCATGTGCCCTCGGGCAGCATTCCCCTCTCAACACTCTGCCCAGCCGAGTGGGTGAAAATCAAAGCCAAAAGGATTAGAAAGAAGGGACAGAGATGACTCTGTTTCCTCCAAGCTGTTGCCGTGGCCTGGCGCATGTTAATTTGTGTGTCTCATTGGGTATATTTGTCTGTGGCCCATTAGCTCAGTTGGTGAGAGCCCAGCGCCAAGGAGGCCAAGGTTACGGAGTCGGTCCCTGGTGGGGCAGCAACTCCATCTTATTTCCTGGCTCTAGCCTACACAGTCTGACCCCAGACCAGGAAGGATGAAGTCTGACCTCTGCCCCAGCCCCTCAACCTAGCCGAGGAGGGCACCAAGCCCACTCCTGCCAATGGCCATTGGGCAGGTCTAGCGTCAACTGGACCATGGCTGCTCATGAAAGAGTGGCTTCCAGGGAAGCCCGGCCCAGGGCTGGACAGGGCTCGGGCCGCCCTACCCTCTACCCTATCTCTGGATTCTGGGTGGGGCAGCTTCCCAAAAGCCTTCTTGCCCCTTTCTGCTCCTCCCGAGCAGGCCAGGCACCCAGGAGGGGTCTGGGCAGCTCTTGACCAGGCCTGGGCCCTCAAGTCCTACTCAGATTCTTCTCTGAGATGAAGACTGTTCTTTGTGATTTACCGACTCTCCAGGACCCAAAGAAAATGTTCCTTGAGATGCCCCTGGACCTGCTTATTGGGCAGCCCTGGTGGAGCTGCTGCTGGGAGAACCCCAAATCTTGTCCCTATGGGAATGACCCAGAGACCTTCTCACTTTCTGCTTCTGGGAATTCTCCAAGGATGGTTGGGGGGGGGGGGGGTGGAGGGTCAGGATTGAGGAACCATGGGAAGTTTGGACACCAGATTTTGGTGTTGCCCCTGGATGTTTCTGGCCTGAGGCTTCAGTGGCCACACTGAGCTATCTCTAGTTGGAGAGTCCTCTCCAAAAACCAGAACTGGACCATGGGAGAAGCAGGGAGTCCCTTCCTTTGCAAAGGACTTAGAGGGGAAGTATCAACCACCTCCCCCTTCCCCCAGAAGAAAAGAGAGGGCCCTTCTTTGTCACTGGGCTTGCAGATGGAGAGGTGCTCCCCCCCTTGGATTCCTGGTTATTCCTGGCTCTCTGGACTGCCCCACCCGGGCAGGCCCCCTCCCTCCCCCCAGTAGGCCGGCCGGCACCTGAGACAAAGATGCGTTTCAGCAGGCGTGCCGGCAGCAGGCGGGCAGGCGGGCAGGCCGGGCCTCTGGTTTTTCCATCCAGCTAGAGGGCCGCTCATTAAAGCCTCCCTAGACACAGCTGGCCACACAGGCCTCTCCCCCCAGCACACAAACGGCCATTGATCCCCACTCGGCCCCAGTCCTCTGGCCCTGGCCGCTGTGGCCAGCCCCGCTGCCTCAAGCAGGGCTCGGCCTCTCCCCCCCCTTCTCTTCTTCAGAACTCCATTGGGGGGGTCTTCTCTCCCTAGGTCTGTCCCCCATGCCTGGGCTCCCCCCTCTCCCGTCTGAGCTGGGGGGGGGGGTTCTTTCTCACCATCTTCTCCCCAACCCCCAGGCCTGCCGACTGGACCACTTAAAAATAATGAGGGCCAGGAAGCCTTTCATGACCTCTCCTTTGTTGAGGTCTCCCAGCTCTCCCCTCCCCTCATGCCCCTGGAACAGCTAATGACAACCAGAGGCGGGAGGGTGAGACTCACCTCCACTAGGACAAGGTTGGGTGAGCTCAGTCCTGCCCCCATACAAAAAGCAGCTTCAGAATCACATTCCCAATGGACCTCAAAGCAGTTGATCCAGCCCAGGTTGGGCCTCAGTGTCCTAATCTTTAAAGGGAATCGTAATTTCTGTAGCTAGGGAGGGAGCCCAGGGGAGAGAAGCTTAGGAAGACCTGAATTCAGATTTAGTCTCAATCTAGTTGTGTGACCTTGGGCAAGTCAATCTGTTTGCCTCAGTTTCCTCATGGCAAAATAAGATTGATGACAGTGCCTAGCTCAGAGAAGTGTGAAAGTCAGCAGCTATCTGCACAGTCCTGAAGGAAGCCTCTCTCAAGGCTGGGCATGATTAGGCTGAGCAGGATTCCTCTCTGGCCGTTAGTGGTGGGTGTTGGATAGGCCTCCAGGGGTCTCCCCAGAACAAAGTGCCTGCTCATCTGAGGAACCCACTCTGGGTTAGGTCACCAGGGCTCCTGGAGCCCCCATACTTGATCCTGAGAGGAATATTCAGCAAAGTGGAGTCACGGAGGCTGGCAAGGGGATAGCAGTACGACTTGGGGCAGGGGGGTGAGACCTCAAACTTGAACTTGGACATAGGGCAGGATGGCCTAAAAGTCACTCTGAGGAATCTGGGAAGGCAGATCCCATATGGACTATGGGAGTACTCTATTGATGCTCAAGACTGAGGGTGGGCTAATAAATGAGGCAGAAAGACCCTTCCGAAGAGGGTGGACTCAGCTGGAAGAGTGGCCCCCCAAGGAAAAAGTGAACTAACGAGTGGTTGAGGGCAGCTTGGACAGAAGGACGGGGTGGGGGGGCACCTGTTCAAAATCTAATCTTGATGCTGAGTGAGATGAGCAGAACCAGAAGAATTCTGTCCACCCTAACAGCAACACGGGGGCGATGACCAACCTGGATGGACTCGCTCATTCCATCAGGGCAACAACCAGGGACAATTTGGGGTTCTCTGCAATGGAGAATCCCATCTGTATCCAGAGAAAGAATTGTGGCATTTGAACAAAGACCGAGGACTATGACCTTTAATTTTAAAAAATATTAACTTACTGTGCTCTCTCTCATACATGTTTCTTCCTTAAGGACATGATTTCTCTCTCATCACATTCAGCTGAGACCAACGTCTGCCATGGAAACAATGGAAAGACTAACAGAATGCCTTCTGTGTGTGGGTGGGGGGAGCAAGATTGGGGGAAAAATTGTAAAATTCAAAATAAATAAAATCTTTATTTAAAAAAACCCGGGGCATCTAGGTGGCACAGTGGATAGAGCATCGGCCTTGGAATCAGGAGTACCTGGGTTCAAGTCCGACCTCAGACACCTAATAATTACCTAGCTGTGCGGCCTTGGGCAAGCCACTTAACCCCATTGCCTTGAAAAATCTAAAGAAAAAACAACAAAATCCCAATCATGGGTGAGTTGGGCTGTGTCTGCAGGTCTGGAGACAGTCACTGCCAGCCACCCACCCTCCTCTGGCCTGGGGCAACCCAGAAACCCTGAGCTTGGAGCAGCTGATGGAGGTGAGGGTCATGGAGAGAAGGGAAGGGCCCTGGCCCAGGGTTGAGTTTTGGAAGAGCCTCTCCCTCTGGCCCCAAGATTCCCCCAAGGGTGCCCAGATCTTCTCTAGGGTGGCGAACTCTTGAATCCTCCCTTCTCTGGGTGCCTCCCTTCCATAGATCTGGGATTCATGGAATCAGGGCACAGGCAGCCTGGGATACTCTAGGCCAATGAGTACCAAACCTTTTCCCCAGACTCCTGCGCCAGGTCTGCAAATGGAGAACCGAGAGCTAATTGAACTTTTGCTCTCCTTGTCCTTGGGGGCGTCCCTGTGCTCTGACCAGAAGCCCCTTAGGTGACCATTTTATCTGGGGGCTGGGGTTCAACTGAGCCTGGCAGGTAACAGGAAAACCCACCTGTTGCCCGCCCAGCTGCCTTGCTTTCTGCCTCACTGGCCCTTTTTTGCTGTAGGAGTTGGGGTATGGGGGCAAGAAGGAGTTGGACATTCCTGGGGCAGCAGCTGTTGCCTTGGGGCTGCCGGGGCCAGTAGGAGGTTGGGGCGCCTCCTGGCTCACATTCCCCTGCAGCGTTCCCGTGACGGGCCCTAATCGCACTGGCCTCTCCCTGGCACCCTGGCCCTTGCAGCTGCTCTTTGGGGATCCGGTCAGCTGCTCCCGCCATCCGGCTCCACAAGTGGGGAGAGGGGCCCCCAGCCTATGTGTCTGGGGAACCTGCCCTGTCAGCTCATTCCCACGGCGGGGGGCCCGGGGGGAAGCACCAACAGCTGGGGCTTGAGCCCTTGGACATGCTGCCCCCCACCCAGCTTCCTGGGAACAGACTGCTAGGCTTAGGTGGGGGCACCCGGCAGGGGGGAACGGGGGGGGGGGGTTCAGAGGACGAATCAACGGCTCCAGACCGGACCGGGCTGTCGAGGCAGCTTGAGTGTCCAAGGAACCATAAAAGGAGCCCCTTGTGTGAGCGGAGAGGGCCGGCATGCAGCTGTTGCCAGTGGTCACCATCCTGTCTGGCCATCGCCCCCATCCTGTGCCCCCCCCAACTCCTGAATCCCTTCCCTCCTGCCTCTGGCCAGCTCAAAAATGAAGGCAGGGAACTGGGAAATAGGGAGCCTAGCCCTGAATGACTGGGACCTGGGGCCAGTTGCTCCCCTATCTGGGCCTCAGTTCCCCATCTGCAAAATGGGGGCGAATAATCCCTGTGTCTCTGGGGTGTCATGAGGCAGAAATGAGATCATGGCTGAAATAGTGTTTTGGAAGGCCAAGCAGCCTAGGGAGCGCGAGGATTGCAAACTCAAATTGGCTTGGCCATGCTCAGCCCCAGCCTGCTGAGAGCGGCCCCCAGCCCCCCAGCCTCCAACGGGGCCTCCCTGCCTCGCTGGGCCGGGACTCCTCGGCCACTCTGCCGGGCTGGCCTGGGGGGGGGGAGAGGGAGACTGGGGGCCCCCTCCTTGCCCCCCTCCCCCCTCCCTCCTGAAGCAGCTGTCCCAGCAGCCTGGAGCCATCTGACAGGTTTTGCCCGTCCCCCAGCGAGCGCTATTTGTGATTTATTACGCTGGATATTCACACCAAGTGGGCTGGCCGAGATAAGCCAAGGCAGCTGCTAGGTGGGGATGGGGAATCCTTGGGCGCCTCCTCGGCTCCCCCCTCCCCATTGCCTCCACCTCCTGCCAGGCCGGGCCTCACCACCCCAGACAGATGGCCCTCAGCTCAGCTCCACGCTCCCCTGCCTGCCCCGGCCTCACCACCCTCCAAAGGGAGGCACTGTCCTCCACAGAATTGAGCTCTGGTAGCTAGGGCCCTGGGCCGTCAGAGGGAGGAGGGGAAAAGTGGGGAGCCTTTCCCGGATCCCCCTGGCCAGCCAGGTGGCGAGGCAGAAAGGAAGGCAGAAAAGCCTGTTGAGCTCCACCGCCCAGGCAGCTCCCCACAGGCCGTGGTCACCCACCGGCCAGCCACCCATCCAACCCCGGCCGGACAGATTCGGGAGAGGTTGGGTGCCCAGAACGGGGTGGGGGGGGCTTGCTGTGAATAGAGACAAATGGTAACTCCCATGCACCCCAGGCTCAGAACACAGACTTTCTACTTTGTTAGGATTGAGAAGCTGTATTGGGGGGTGCTCTAAACTGGAACCCTGAAACCTTCCCTTGCTGCGTCCAGACTCAAGAATAGCAGGACTGGGGGGTAGGGGATCAGACAGAAAGATCCCCAGTAAGGGAAGTCCTGGGACTTGGGGGGGCACTGATTGGGGGAATGGCAATCAGGCCATCGGTGTTAGAGAAGGTGAAAGCAGAGATGGATGCTGGAGACTGGAAGGGCCAGGGTTTGGAAGGCTTGAGGATGACATGGAGAGGCCCCATTTCCCTGATCCCCCTCCTGAACTCTTCTTGGCCCCCCCCACTCCCTTCCCCTGGGGTCTCTGCTGACCCACTTTCCACAGGATGCAACACGTGTGGGGAGGACAGTGAGGAGATGACCCCTTCACCTGGGCTTGCCTCATCTCCTGCCTCAGCTCCCCAGCATCCGGTTGTCTCCCCCCAGCCCCCCTTCCTGAAGCAGGACTTGGCCTCCTCAGAAACACTCTCTTCCATCATTTCGACAGCTCCTGGCAATCCCCCCTCCTCCAGGGGGCCTTCCTGGACTCGTGGAGGGGGGGGGGTGATGGCCTCCCCAGCCGCCTCCCCCCCTTCCCACTCCCAGGCTTGGGATGGCTTCCACGTAGCTAATGGACAGCCTCTCGCTGCCTGGGCCTGGGAATGTACAGTGATCTCATCCCTTGTTTGTTTGTCTGTCCTGCATCCAGGCTGGGGATTGTGGGGCCTCTGCTCAGGTCCCAAGTGCCCAGAGGGCAGCCGGAGGAGTTCTGGAGAGCCAGCCCAGAGCAGAGCTGGGCCGGCCCCTCAGACCCTGGACCCAGCCCCTGGATCTTCCAGGGGAGCTAGCCTCAGACTTCACAAGCTAAGACACAGCCAAGGCTGGGTGGGGGGGAGGTCTCAGAAGTCCTTGCACCCACCCATACAGGGGTATTACAGAAAAGGAAACTGAGGCACCTGTCATGGGATGTTGCCCTGGGCTTTTTGGCAAATGCTCCCTCCTCTCCCCCGCCAATGTGTGCTGGCTTCCAGTCCAGTCCCTGACTGACAGACAAGCCCAGGGTTAGAATGTGGGGGGTCCTGCCCACTGAGTGGCCCTCCCAAGTGACAAGGAGACTGCATTAAGAGGACAATGGCAGAGTCAGTGGGGAATTAGTCTTCCCAGAAGCAGGAGCCAGTCCCCCTTCACCCTCCTCCCCACCCGCCAGGGGCTCAGCTTTTGTGCAGAGGGGCCACCCCTTTCCCTGCCCCCAGCATGGTGGCCTCCGGTCTTTGAGTCTGGGGGGGAATCCTGAGCAGGGGGCAGCTCCCTGGCCCCCACCCTCTCCAGCCTCTTCCCCCATGATTGTGGGCAAATGGAGGCCAGATGCTCTTGCCTGGTTTAAACTTCATTCATTCCCAAGAGCTCACTTCTTGAGGGACCTTTGGATGTCCAGAGGACAAATTAGTCTTTTAGGTTTTTTTGGGGGGGGTGCTGAAAAACAGGATGTCAGAGAGTTTGGAGGAAGAGGAGAGGGTGGGCTGTGGCCCTTTGTGCCCCCCTACCCATGTGCCCGACTTGGGAGTGGGCACTGACCTCCTCTGGGTCCTCCCAGGCCAGCTCCTTGGGTAGCTCTAAGTTCCAGAGGCCACCCTGTGCCAGCTCAGGCCCAGCTGGGGCCTGGAAGTCACACTCTGGAAACACGAGGCCAGATTTAGAAAGCAGGGGATGGGTCTGGTTGGAGCCCAAGGCCTGAGGCAGGAGCGTCCAGGCTGGACCAGACTGGGCCAACTCCCTTGCAAGCCCTGGGGGAGCCAGGCTCCGGAGCTCTGGCCACTGGCTCCGGGGCCAAAGGGCAGGCGGGACAGAGAGACTGGGAGGGTTCGTCCTCTCAGAAAGCGGGCAGGAAGGCTCAGAGGATAAGCTGGGGCTGACACCCCCAGGGAGCCCCCAGATTTGATCCCTCTAGCAGTGCAGGCTCTCTTCTCCCAGGCCATGGGGCCCGGCTGCTCTGTGCTGGGGGAGCTCGCCGGCTGGCTCGGTCAGGGAAGCTAAGCCTGGAAGGCCAGGCCGCTAGCCGGGGGCCAAACAGAAGGGCTGAGGCCCTAGGAGGGAGGCCCAGCATGAGCGGAGGTCTGGAGGCAGGCAGCGGGGCAAGCAGGCGCGAGCATGGCGTGTGCCGGACAGGAGCAGGTCTCCAGGACCCCTGCAGGCGACAGCAGCTTCTCCAAGATAAGCTGTCCCAGCATGAATGCCCGCTCGGCTCAGCCTGGGTGGGCCAGGGAGAGGCCGAGAGGCCAGGGGCCGGAAGCAGACCCGGGCCCTTGGTGCCCCCCCAAGGGAGAGTGGAGGGGGAGGGGGGCCTCTGTTCTCTTGACATTCCACTCCCAGACCCAAGCACTGGGAGGGGGGGAGACTGGGGTTTTTTTAAGTCATTTAAAAATAAACAGTGAAGCTGGCGCTGCTGTGATTGACCCAGGGGGAGCTGGGGGGGAGGGGCACCAGTCTAAACTGTCCAGGTGGCCCAGGGGCTTCCGGGCCAGACCCTGGCCTCTGACCTGTGACTGGGCCGGGGAGCCCTCCCCCCCAAGCCTGCCACATGGCCCTCCAGGACAGACTGGGACCATCCGGACGACCCTGGCCCTCTCCCTGCTGAGGCAGCCAACTAATTTGGGGGGTCCTAGAAGTCAAAGGGTCCCCCTGTTCCAGACACTCGACTGGCATTTCACTCTCCCTCCCTGTATGGTCATAGAGAGAGAGGAGGCCCCACCATAATGGCAGCAGACCAGGGGCAAAGGCTGGGCCACATCCCTCCTTCCTGAAGGAAACTTTCAGATTTGGATAAAGTCATGGACAAAGTCCTTCCAGGTTGGGGGGAGGAGAGGGGAGACTCTCCAGGGGTCCTGGGCCCCACATTTGTTCTAAGGAGTCTAACCTCCTCTCTGCTCCTCTCCTCTCACTCCTTTCCCTCTTTTCTGCTCTGCTCTTCTCATCTACCCTCCTGCCCCTGAGACCATCTTCCTGGAGCTGCCTCCCCTCCTCCCAGCTGCTCGTGGGTCTCCCCCACCCCAGGTCAGGGCCACGGACTCCTACGCAGCTGCGTGCAGGTGGAGAAGCCTGCGGTCCTGGAGGGAGCCTCGCTGGTCCCCCGGCTCCCCCAGGCCGTGCTGCTCCAGGGTGGGTGAGGGACTGGGCCAAACCTCAACCCAAAACCCTCTCTCCCTGCGGCTTCCCCTTCTCCCACCCCCCACCAAACATACCTGTGGCCAGAGGCCATATTATTGGAACAAGTCATGGACTGGATCACTTTTTCCACTTTGGAGTCATTGACCTTCTCCATAGTGTTTTCCTTGGATCCTACCCTGGCTGAGCCGGCAAGCTGCGACTCCCCATCTGATGCCTAGTCACCCCCAGTCCTCACTGTTCCTGACTCGGGTCCTGGTCCCTGGGCTTGGCTGGAGAAGGGGCAGAGGATACCAAGCTCCAGGTTCCCTCAAAGCTATCTTCCACTACCCAAAGGGCTGTGCTAATGTCAAGGGGTTCTGGCCACCCTCAGCCCCCAGGTCACTGAGGGAGGCAAAGAGGCAGGCAAGGAGGAATTAAGGCAAATTCTAAGAAGTGGTTTCCCATTTTCTCACAAACCATTGGATTCCCCATTCCTGAAATTATAGACAACCCCAGGCAGCTCAGGCAGGGCCTCAGGGTCTCCAGGGCAGAAAGGGGCTGTTGGGAGGACAGAGCCAGGCTTGCAAAGGTGCTCCTGGAGAGACCCAGAATTGGCATTGGGACCTCTTGAGATTAGACCTAAGGAAGAAGTTTCCCCAGGAGAAAGCTTTGAGATCCTTGGAGGGAGGGTTCCCAGGGGAGGCTCCTGTTTTCTCCCAAGATTGAGGAGTGTGGGAGGTGGCCAGGGAGATAGAAGTTGCAGTAGAGACACTCTGGATGCTAGGTGTGTGGTGTCCAGACCATGGCCATGGGACTTGGTGAAAATGTAGGGGACACTGATGTCTCTGGACATCTAGGTTGGGCTTAGTGCATTCCCCAGGATGCATGTGTGTGTGTTTGCGTGTGCGTGTGTGTGCATCTGTGTGTATGTATATGTATGTGCATGTGTGTGACCATATGTCTGTGTCTGTGTCAGTGTGGTGTGTGTAGGGGATGTGAAGGTTGTGATGTGGTTTGTCTGTGTTTGTGTGGTGCGTGTGTGGGAGATGTGGGGGGGTATGGTGTGTGTGTGTATGTGTGTGTGTGTGTGTGTGTGTGTGTGTGTGTGTGTAATCACCAAGCACTCAGCAGACACCAGGAACCTCCTTGGGCCAAGTTCTGAGAACACACAAAAGGGCCAACCCCAGGCCCTGGCCTCAGGGAGCTTATGGTCTCTGCTTGGCCCTTCGTGTCTGTGTGAGGCGGCTGCCTGTGTTTGTGTCTTTGTGCTTGGGGCTGTGTCTCTGTGGCTGGGCTGAGGATGGGGTGGGGGGGGAGGACTGGGCTTTGGCAGCTGATGGTTTTACAGGCTTCCTCAGTAAATGAGAACAGCAGAGGCCCCAGTGGAGGTGTGAAGGCTCCTGGCTTCCTGAAGGGGATGGGGGCCCATCTGGAAATGTGGCCTGGGCTGAATGACACCACAGGCCTGAAGGGTCAGGAGGCTTCTTCTGGCCTTGGGTTCCCATGGAACACCAGCCTAATGGGGGACATCTGGTCATTTTGGAGCATTGTGTGGATTGGGGAATGTGGTGGGGGGTGGGGGTGGACAGATGGCGCTCCCCCTCTTCCCCCCCTGCTCCAGTGGGGCTAGGAAAGTTCACAGGTGTGTCCTGGACTGAAGCCCTCTGAGAAAGCCTGGGAAAGTTGGCTCTGGCAGCCGGGCCAGAGACAGTGCCCAGGCCCCTTTCTTCCTCCCTGGGAGTGGGCACCGTCCAGTGCTCTCTGACTGAGGGTATAGACATCTTCCCCAGCACACAGGCTTCACACCAGAGACCCGACTCTGTTTCTGACTGTCTCTCTGTCCATCTCTCTGTCTGTCTCTCCTCTCCCCGCTCCCTTCCCCTTTCCTCCTCTCCCCTCCTCTCATTCCTTTCCCATCTTTTCTGCTCTTCTCTTCTCATCTACCCTCCTGCCCCTGAGATGATCTTCCTTGAAGCCAGTCACATGGGGGCCCACTGGAGCTGCCATGCTTTAATGTGTTAATACCCTTTGATTGGGCAAGTCGTTTCCCCTTGGTCCTCCTTCCCTCCTGGGAAACTTGAATCCATGTCCCTCACAGGGAATGGCAGCAGCCAAGAGCTGTCCTCCTCTAAAAACCCATCCCCTTGGATAATGTTCTCCCCAGCCTCCTCTCTCTCAGGCCACACTGTCCTGTGTCTTTCCCACCCCACACGAATGAGGGCTTTTCTCCCTCCTCTGCCTCAACATGGTGACCCCCTTGGTCTTGGTGAGCAGAGAGCAGGGTCGTGGTTCAGGAATGGACTCAGGCCCTCGCGGAGTCTCCCAGAGCCGAGACTGCGCTGGCCGCCATCCTGGATGGCGCAATCACACTGGGGGCTCCACATTCCTAGGTTGTGACTTCAAGGATTTCCTCATGTGGAGGGCATATCTGCCTTGCTCTCCACAGGCCTGAACATGACCCCATGTCCACAGGAAAGGAGAAGCAGCAGTTGGGCCAGTAAGTTTGCCTATTCTTAGACAGAATGCCTCTCATGGGTCAGCCTGAGGGTTCCCCGGTCTCTGCTCCTTGGCCTCCACAAGGCCTAGGCCAGGGTGAGGCAAGGAGTCACTTATTTCTGACTTGAACTTCTCCTCCCAAGAGGAAGGAGGAGGAAGAAGAAGGTGGGGAGAGGGGCCCCTAGCATCAGGGTGGATGGACACTGGGAGTGAGGAGCAGAAGGGTCCAGTCCCAGCAGGCCGAGGTGTGGAGGCTTCCCCAAGCCTGGTGCTGACTGGCCAGTCCTCCTGGGAAGTGTGTGTGTGGGAGGGGCACAGAGGAAAGATAACCAAACTTAGGAAAAACAATGGCAAATAGGCAGTGGATGATGAAATTCAAACTAATTACACAAATGCTCTTTGGCTAACACTTGTGGACCCACCTCAGCCACACTGCTTGGCTCTGTCACTGGGATCCCAAAGAACTGAGTCTGGCCCAGTGGGAAGGCACCCAGGAAGCCCCAGGGTCTGCTCCTCATGGGTGGATCTGCTCTCTCAAAGAACTTGGTTTTCCCAAGGAACAGCTTCTCCTGATCCCCAAAAGCTACTTCCCTCCCCAGCCCCACGTTCGGCTCTGGGGCTTCTTTGGAGGTTAAGACCAATCATGATAGGTAACTACTCTTCCTTCCCTTTGACTTGACCAGAAATGGGGAGCTGGGGTGTCAGAGGAGCCAGAAAGCCCTAAATGCTGTAGGTTGACTCCTCAGCTCACTCAACACATGCTAGGAATGCTGTGTGGCTCCATGCCAACTGGGCTGCCACTTTGAAAGGAATGGCCTCTTAACATTAGCAGTAGACCCTGATGGACTGATTCCCCCCCAACCTAAAGCAGTCAGATTTTGTGTGTGTGTATTTGTTTGTGTGTGTGTGTGTGTGTGTGTGTGTGTGTGTGTGTGTGTGTGTGTGTGTGAGATCTGCAGGGCTGGAAGAGTCCTCTGGACTTCTTTAACTAGTTTCCTCCTCCTAGGATTTCTGTGATCCCCGACCTTGCCTGGGGGGGGGGGGAAATAAGGGCAAGTTACTGCCCTGGGGCAGGAACACAACCATACTGAGTGCAGAGGAGATCTCTGGGGCAGTCCCTCCCTGCCTCTAGGTCCCCCTCCCTTAGGGTTCTCATGTCCTTAGGCTCAGGCAGTCTAGGATTTGCCTGGAGAAAAGAGAGTAGTGAGGGAGGGTCCAGCTGGCCAAGGGGCTCCTGGCCTTGCTCCCCCACCCGCAGACTCCAGAACCTGGGGCCCCTTTCCGAAGGAAGGAGGGGACTCCAGACCAAATCGAAAGAAGTTGGGAAATGAGCTTATGGATCTGGTTAGGCCGACCCGGAGAGCTGGGACAGCCTGGAAAGTAGAAACAGGCTCCAGGAAGGCTTACAGAAATTCTTGGATGACAGCTCCATGACGGGTGGGTTATTAAGGGGAGTTAGGGATGTCTGGGGCACATCCCTCACCTGCCAAGAGGACATCAGGGAGGGCGGGCGGCCACTTGGGTCAGCTGCACAATCCCGGCCCAGGCTGCAGGCCTGGGGGGGAAGGGGGGCCCAAGGAGGGGTGCCATGCTCAGGGAGGGCCCCACCACCACAAGGGGGAGGGGAGCCCAGACAAGCTCAGCTGCTGCCCCAAAGGAGAAAGGAATGCCTGGGGGCATCTTCCAGGAAGCCTTCCCAGAATGCTCCTTCCCCGAAGGGCCCACTCCCCTGACTTGTATATAAGTAAATCCCTTAATCCCTATTGTTTCTCTCTTCTCTATTGTCTCCGAGTCCCTTTTCCCAGCCATCCTCCCCTTCCCGGTCTCTCTTAGGTTTTAAGCCTGGAGGATCCCAAGAGCACAACTGGCCAGCCCCCTCCCCCACCCCAGCACAACTCTGGGCCGGAGCCAGCTGTGGGCAGCTGTGAGGCTGGCCAGAAGAAGCCCACCCCAGGTCCCCAAACCTTTTCCCCACCAGCCTTCCCTAGGGTTTATGCTTCTGAGATTCAGTCTGTGGGGATTGTCTGAGATCTCCACTGTAGGACAAATGTGTGTGTCAGGGGGAGTCCTTACAACCCTGCTACCTTGGCATTCAGGGGAGAGCAAGTCAGTTCAATGGGAAACGGGAGACAGGGTCAGAAAGGAGGGAAAAACCTGCAGAGAGGGTTGGGGTGGCCTGGGAGGTGTTCTCCAATTTGCCCAGGCCCAACCCTGGATGGTCCTAGGCCCCCCGGACTCTGAGAAGGGGAAAAGGGGAGGCAGAGCAGGCAGGGAGGACCCAGGAAGGGGGACCTTGTTTACAGTTCTGTAACTTGGGATCAGTGGTCCCATCCAGAAGCCTCTCAAACCCAGAGCGTTAAGAGGAAGGTTTCTGGCTTGCTCCATGGGATCCGGTCTAGGGGCTGAGAGCCCAGAGTATGTGGGAGAGAGAAATGCACCCACAGGAGGAGGATTTGGGGATCTGGGCCTCCCTTGACTGCCTCATCCATTCTCTCCTTAGCTGTCCATCACCTGTGGACTGAGCTGGGTCCCCCGTCATGGGGATCAGACTGGGTGAAACCATCCTTGCTTCCCTTGTGTCACACATTTCTCCTGGGCTAGGTGGGCTTGGATTGGGAGGCTGGGAATGGAGAGGTCCCTCTGACCCTGGGCAGAGACTGCCTGGGGAGAGTGAGGTGATCAAGGTTAGATGAGGAGACTGAGGGGGTCTCACCCAGCAGGCCCCTCTGTCTTCTGGGGGGGGGGTGGAGCCTGAGAGCAAAGACCCATCCACACACTGCCTCTGAGACCCCTGAGCTGAGGGGGCCCTAGAGATGACCTTTGGACATCTGGAGCTAGGTGCTGGGGCAGCTCCAGGGCTCCCTTCAGACAGTGAGCCATTGTGTTTGAGATGGGAGGGGGTAGGAAGGGACTGGGACTGGGACACTGGGGGGCTCTGATGGACTCTTTTAGGACTGGAGGGCTTCCCTCCCTGTGGTCCAGCTCCAAGAAACCCAACCAGGGAGTCTGGCCTGGTCCATGATCTGGCTGATGTTAGGCTGATGAAATCACCCAATGGGGCCCAAGCTGGTGGGGGTTGATGTGTGGGGCAGCTAATCACTGGGGGGGGGGGTGCTGGGGAGACTGTCCCAAAGCCCCAGCCTCTTCTCCTCTCCTGTTCTCCTTTTGGGCCCTGGTCTCCTCAGGGACCATGAGTGACCTGGTGGGTGCTTGTCTGCTTAGAAGGCCCACCCTGCTCCCCCAAACCTCCCTCCCACTGTCACTGGGCTTTAGCCCTTCTTCTGATCACTCCCCATGAGCCCTCCCAGAAAGGCCCCTTCACTGCCTCTGCTCTAAAGGATGCTCCCTCAGGTTTCCCCACCAGCCTGTGTCCTATCAGTTCTGCCCCTTCCCCTGCCCGAGGCTCACCCCCTGGAACTGGGCTGGGTCACTTCCCCCTCCTCGCCCCGTTTCTGCAGATTCTTCCGCCTAAATGGGCCTTGTGTCCTCTCTCTTTGGACCACCCTGACCAGGCTCCCCCTCGGAGCTGCCCCGCATTCCAAACTAATCTCCTTTAACCCCTGCTTTCATCGTGGCCCTCCCCTCCTCAAACCCTTGGCCCCATTAAGGCCCAGTTCCTGGGCTGGCCTCTCCCCAGGCTCCCTCTAAACTGGCTCAGCAGAGGTGGAGGGTGCAGGTCCCTGGGACATCCTGGGAACCCCCAACCCCGCTCTTTCCCACCTCCCCCTCTTACTCTCCCTCCCACCTGGCCTGCCCCCTTCCGTGCCCCCCTCCAGGCCTCAGCATCCTGCCGGGCCCCACCTCCCTTCTTGCATTCTCAGTCCTTGTACCCCCCCCCCCAGCACCTCACACTTAATTACATCCTGCCTTGCTTGTCCTCTGGGGCTCTTTGTCTGCAGTTCAGGTGCAGCTCACTGCCCCCCCCCACTCCCCCTTAGCCCGCCTCCCCCTTCTCTGGCAGGGGTCCCCTGCAGGGCCCCCCTTTTGTCTGCCTGCTCCCCTAGCCCTGGCCTTGACAGGAAATGCTTGGGGGGGTGATTTATTCCCCAGCTCTCCAACTTCACTTTAGACCCACACATTCCCGGCCACACTTGTTTATTGGTTCTTGCAATCAGGACCCGAGCTGACTGGAGAGTGAAGCAGGAGGCCCTGGGGGGGAGGGGAGGCTGACCCGAAACGTGTCTGCCCAGGTGTTCACTGATGGAAGGGCAACTCCCAGAGGGCAGGGATGGGGCCTGTTTGATTTGCTTGTACAGAGCTGACATGGACCAGAACATCCGGAGTGGGAACACCGCCAGCACATGGAAGTAGGAGGGGACTGCTTCCTTGAGCGTCTAGGCTTGGCTCCCAGGCATGTCTCAGGCTGGGGGGGGGGGGCAGGATAGACTGCTGTCCACATGAGGCCCTGGCCTGGCCACCCTCAGTGGCCAGGGCCAAGCCTACTCCACCACCCAGCCCAACCTCTCCAGGTCTCTGCCCCCTGAGCTGGCGCCCCTGGGGAGGCCCATGGGGAGTCTGGATGAGGAGGGTCCATGGGTGGACTCCAGGACCCTTCTGCTCCCACCACCCCAGACTGCCTATTCTATCAGGAGTCCAAGGCTGCTGGGAGCCCCTGAGTCCTTTCCTTGGCCATGCCGTTGGTCATTTGGGCAAGACAGAGCTCAGCCCAAGCAGGAGGGCTCCCAAGGAGACCTAACTGTCCTTGAAAGGTTGGCTCTCATCAGTGAGGAGGGGGTCTCAGAGGAGAGCTTCCCTGATTTGGGATCTGGGCTCTGGCTTCCAGTCTGATGGGAGACTCAGAGAGAGGGAAACTGGGGGAAGGGACTCAAGAGGTCATGGAATAGAACCCAGCCTTGAAACTGAGGGCCAGAGAGGAAATCTAGCAGGTCTCCCCTCCCCTCCCCTGTGCTCACAGATAGGAGCTCCTGGATTCTCTGCTTTGAAACAGCAGCATTTGGTCTGATGGAGCCTACCTTGTCATTCTCCGCCAGTAATTCAAACCCAGACTCCCTTATTCAATAATGCAATGAACCCAGGAAATGGCATGCCCCACATAATGCTCCCTAATTGGATTCTGGGGGAGCTGGGTGCTCCTGGCCCTGTGGGATGTGTCAGTCTGGGGATAACTATGAGCAGAATAGGGGCTAACTTGGTCCCCTCCCTCTCTCCTCTAAGAATGTGGACCGAAACAGGAGCCCAAAGAGACTAGGTGTGGCCAACCCAGGACCCCAAGGATGGCTGCTGGACTCTGGCCACAGCTCCAGGCCAGACAGACCCCTAGCAAAAAGCACCAGTGGTAGCAGCAGCTCCCCATTGTTTCTGGTCTTCATTTCCTCTCCATTGTTGGGTTTTTTGTTTTTTTGTTTTGGTCTGTACAGTAGTGGAACAAACGTCCTTCCCTCCACACCCATCCCCAGGAGGCTGCAGGCCCACATTGAAAAATGTGCATCCAAGTTGAGGAGGAGCCACCAAAACATACACAAATAGCCACAGACACACAACCATGGAGGTACAGCCCCCAGGCCAGCACACACTCATCCAGGTAGAACCAGGCATGCAGAGAGAGAAACAAACCTGGAGAGCCTTCAGACGTCAAGGCTGACCGAGTCACACACACCATGTTAACAACTGCTCAGAGGAACGTGTAGGTTCCCCACAACCCTCTCATCTGGGTGCACCAAGTTCCGCACCTGGCACCCTCACACTATACATACACACACATACCACACACACTGCACAATGAACCTTCACACCACACACATACTCCAATACATATTACACACATACATGTCACAATGCAACACACATACCACACAATGCACTCTTACACACACACCACACGTATACATGCACTCTCACATACACATCTATACCCCCTCCCCCCACACACACCATCACTCACTCTTTTCTCTTTCTAAGACTTGGTTCTGACTTGCCTAGAATTCTCTGTGGCTGTGGGTGAGAGGTTTCTGGGGATCCAGCATTCATAACTCATGGTACATGGGCTTAATCATTCCCCCTTTTCTTTAGATGGCATTTGAATAGACTTTTCCTGATCTTTTGGGAACCTACCTCTTTCTCAGCTCCCTCTCCAGACTTGAGAGTGAAATCCAAACCTTATTTGCTTGGGAACACTTCTCTGAGGAGGGGAACATTGAGGATCAGTCCTCTTGGGTGACCAACAGAGGTACGCCTTAAAATCTGTCACAAATGCTTGTTCTTAGTAACAGGAAATCCGGGCGGACCCACAGGAAGCTTTTCCCTACCTGATTGGTTCCAAACCTGGGGCCCTGTGGTTTCTCTGGCCTAGGGTTCTCCCTAGTCTACCTAGTGATGATTGGGACCTCTGAATTGGTAGGATATTGAAGGGCTGCAGAGAGTGGTTGAGGCAATGGACCTGGAGACTCCAGCTTCCTCCTGAGCTGACTCCACCTTTGGGTCTGGCCAATCCCCTTCTCATCCTGGCCTTCGTTCAGCATTCCTCATAATGACACATTCCTCCAAGAGGCAACCTTTTCATTTAAGAGTAAAAAAGAGCAGATCGCATGGGTGACCCCCTATCTAGGACTGGGGCACAGCTTCAGGAGACAAAGTGATGTTTGTGTCCTATGCTAGGGGAGGCTGTGGGAGCCTAGTGGAGAATCACCCCCAAACCCCAACTCTCCCAAGATGAAAATCATCTACCCATTGAGTCATGCAAAAACACAAAATGAAGATTCCTGGGCTCATGTGTATGCCCTAGGCATTGGGAAGGCAGTGCTTGCCCACATGTATATGTATGAGGAAATCTAGTCATATGTAGAAGACTTGTGTGCATGTGTGTAATGTGTGCATGTATGAGGGAGGACTTGTGTACCCAATGGGGGTGGACCCCTCTCCTGCCTGACTGTTTCCTGGAGCCCAACAACACAACACAAAGAAGAGAAAGACCTGGATGCCGGGGAAAGCCAAGGACTGACTACCTTAATCCTGCCTCTCTCCAACCCCCCCCCCCCCATTCCTGGATCATATCCCCAGTCCAGGGATTTCCAGGAAAATGAAGTCCTGTGCTTTGTTTGAAACTAGGAGTATTTCGCAATGCGTCTGAGAGCAGATGAATCCAGAAGCTGTCTTGCCCCCCTTCCACTGCCAGCCCCCACAGCCACTGACAGTTGCCATCTCGGCCACCATTTTTCCAACCAGTCTTCTCACAAGTTGGAGAGGCTGGCACCGCCAGCATGGCTGAATCCTCCTGGCCCCAAAGCAGCTGAAAGGGGACTTGTGCCTATCATAAAGGAGGTTTATAGAGCTAATCACCTAACACCAGAGAGGCCACCTCCTTCTGTCCAGCAAGTCACTCCTACCATCCAAGGAGATGGGACAAAGAGAGGATGTTAAGTGTGTGTGACCTCTCCCTAGCTGGCTAATGGGTCCTTAATGAGAGAGGTCTTACTGCAGCTCTTAGCTAAGCCTCCCAGGATGCAGCCATGGTGGCTGGGGGTGGGGGGGAGATACAGTCTCTTCTATGGACTGGGAAAAACCAGTTGATTTGGGGAGTCAGAGGAAAGGATTGCCATAACTGACCCTTCTTTCTTGGGTGAAGCAGGAATGGAGAGGGGGAGATTGGACTGATTTTGGGGCCACACTGGCTTCTTGTGTTCATGTCTGGGGCCACAGTTTCTCCATCTGTCAAATGAGGATCTTTGGATAAGTGGACTTCCTCCATCTCCTTTCCCACTCAAAAGCCTCTGAGACTCCCCTCAGACCCTAGGGAGCTGGGTGCTGGGCTCTTTGCCCACATTATTCTGAAAGGTTCCAGGGTTTCATGGGAATACGAGAATGTGTGTTAGTCCTTGATTCATATGGGGGAAGGGGTGGAAAAGAAGGCAGGTTGGAGGGGGAGAAGGGAGAAAGACCAGAGTGGAGAACAGGGAAAGAATGGAGGGGAGAAAAGACGGGGGGGGGGGTGCAGAGAAGGGAGGGGGGAAAACGAAAAAAACCGAGGGGGAAAACAGGGAAAGGAGGGAAGAATGGAGGAGAAAGGAGAAGGGAAAGGGAGGGGGAAAGAACAGAGAAGAAAATAGGGGAGAAAGGACAGAGAAAAATGAGGGTAGAAGGAAGAGAGAAAGAACAGAGGGAGAACAAGGGAGAAGGGGGAGAAAGAACAGGGGAAAATGGGGGGGCTTCTTTTGGAGTGATGGGTTGTTGATTTGGAATCTCTTTCCTTCTCTGGTCTTTGTCAGTCGGGTTCCCTTTCTTGTCCGAGCAGCTCAGTGCTTTGGGAAGGGGGGGGCTGGGGGGAGGGAGCAAGGTGGGGGCAAGGAGCCCAATTTCCTTTTCCAAGAGCTCTTCCCAGGGAGCTGCAACCATCTGGGCCGCTCAGTGAGTTGGAGGCCAAGCTGATGCTGATTGCCTCAAGCCCTCAAGGACAGCTGCAGATGCGCTTGTCTCACTCTGGGGCTATGAGGAGGGCCCGTGGTCACCTCCCCTCCCTGGTCTTCGAGCCCCGTGATCCAAAGCCCATTCAGTGCCATTTTACAGATCAGGAAACTGAGGCACCAAGGTGGAAGGAGACTGGCTCAGTGTTGGTGTTGCAGGGATGACCCTAGGACTCAGGAGAGGAGACAGAGGCCCCGATGGGACTGGGGGAGCGCGGTTGGGACCCAGAAGCCAAGCGAACGTGCTGGCTGGGTGGCTCTGAACCTGGCTTCCGGTCGAGGGGGGGCCCCCCTGGCCCCCCTGCCTCCCTGGTCACCCTGTGGGCCCAGCTTCGTGGTGGAGCCGACTCCAAGAGGCCAGAGCTAGGCTGGGGGCGCTCAGCAGTGGGGCCCAGGGTTTATTACAGAGAGCGGCTTAATGAAGCGAGGCAGGGCCTGGACTCATGGGAAACTCTTTCCCCTTGGGGGTGGGGGGCCGACTCAGGTTTCCCTCCTGTCGGTTAATGTTTTAGGACTGGCCACATAATCCCTATCAAATGAGAACCAGTTTCAGCCTTGCTGAGCCCAGGGCTCCCTGTCTGGGGGTCAGGCCGACACTGCCAGCGACTCGGTCATTTAGAGAGGGCGGGGAGCAAGGATCGGGGGTCTTCCTGGACTCAGGAGCCCTTGTTTCTGAAGGAACACTTCCTTCCCTCTTTCCTCCCAGCCTCCCTCCCCTCACCCCCCCCCCCCCCCCCGGGCCGGGGGACCCTCGCCGCCGCCCCATTCAGGTCAATGACTGTGACTCCAATCCTGAGAAACCCTGCTGTCTGTCAACAGTGTTTATTGAGTGTGTACAGAGCCGGCCCTGGCGGGCCGCTTCTGGGGGAGGGGGACGGGGGCAGAACTGTAAGAGGTGGAAGTGGCGGGCTAGCCTGGGCTCGTGGGGGAGCAGGCTAGCCGAGACGGGACCGACACGCACACTCACGCGCACACTCACTCCCGCACTCGTGGGGACCGCGCACACACATCAGTGCAAACGAACGAGCTAGTGCAATTGGAGTCTGTAAGGGCTTCAGGGGCGCAGAATCGAGGCGCAGGACACTGGGGGGGGCGGGGCGGGGGGGCTGGAGGGAGAGGGGGGCGGGAAGGCCAGGGCCAGGGGAGGGGGTGGGGTGGGGGGGAGGGGATCTCTCATCACGGAAGGCTTCCAGGAGGTGGGGGACGTGGAGGGGAGGAAACAGAGGTTGGGGCGTGGGTGGAACGTGGTGGAGCGGGGCTAGGGTTCTCTCGGGGAGCGCTTCTGGGGCGTCTCAGTCTCAGGGCTTTTCTTGTCCGTCTGAGGGTCTCTCTTCTCTTGGGGAGGGGTTCAGAACCCCCAGCGGGTCAGCATCCCTCTGGCCGTCAACACCTCGATCCGGGGTCTTGGCCTGCGGCCTGAGAGAGGGGGGGGGGAGGGAGGCCGTGAGCCACGTGGCCGGCTCCCGAGCCCGGGAGGGCCCCCCAGGGGAGCAGGGCCGGGGGCTCACCTCTCCAGCCAAGCTGTCTGGTTTAAGTGGCATCTCGCTGCTGAGCCGGCAGATGGGAGCGGAGCTTGTCCAGTGCCAGGATGTAACCTGGAAGAGCAGACGGGGGCATCAGCCTGGTCGGGGCGCCTGGGGGCCCCCCCAGCTCCCCAGCCGGCCCGCAGCCCCTCCTTACCCTTTCCTCACGCTCACGCGCTTATGCCTGGGGGGAGTTGGCTGGGTGAGAAAGGGATCTCCTCTGACTGCTGCTAGATCAGAGAAGTGATCGCCAGATCTGGGAGAGGAAGGAAGGGGGAGGCTGTCAGAAGGGAGACCTGGGGCCAGGGGAGTGGGTGCCCGCTCCTGGGCGGGGCTGCACCCAGGACGCGGGGCCCCGGGGAGCCTGCAGCCCCCGACTGGGAGCCCCGCTAAGGACGCTAGGGACGGGACCCAATTCTCCTCTGGCCAGGAGCTTCCTGTGGGACCCCGGGGGGAATTTCCCATCTGGGTCGTGTCGGGTCCCCTGGGCTTCCAGGCCAGAGCCAAGCTCAGGCAGCGTGGCAGCAGGGCATGGGCGACCCAAGGGGCACAGACTCAACTCACCTTTACAGAGCCCGGACAGGCGATCCCATCTGCTCCTATCTTTGCCACTGATCTTGGGGCTGCTTAGCGTGACTGGAGCCCTGGCAGTGGGTGCTTTTCTGATGCTAACCCATCTTCTCCTACAAGGACCAGGGCGCATCGTTAGAGGGAGGCGAGATGAGTCCTCCTCCCTCCTTGCCCCTTGGGGAGACATGTTGGGCAGAGTGCCCGGCCCCAGGGGCAGTGGCTCAAGGTGGGCATCTTTCCAGCCCTCCTGGAGAGTTGCCAGGGCCACCCCACCCTTCGCCTGGCCCTCACACTCGATGCCCATCTCGGACCCTCCACTCACCCTCTCTTTGTCCTTTCTTGGCGCCTCCGACTTTCATTTGCCTTCGTCATCTCCTTCGGCTGCCCACTGGGCGTACTGGCCACCTCCTCCATCTCTTTCTGGGTGACTTCAGACTACTCAGAGAGCTTTGCCTCCTGACTGACTCTTTCAGGGTTCCTGAGAGCTCCCATTCGCCCTCGCCCAAGAGCTGCTTCTCCACCCTCGGGGGGGCCTTCGATTGCTGAAGCCCTCCCAGCTTGAGGGCCCCTCCGTTCGCCCCCTTCCAGCCAGGTTCACGTCCCCTACCAACCTCTGCTCCTCCATGGTGAGCCACTTCTCTGCTGCCCTCACTAGCACCCTTGATACCCCGGATCCTTGGCCTTCCGCCGGGCGTTTGCTAGGTCAGCCCCAGGAGCAGGAGCGGATAAAGCAGACAGTGCTTGGAGCCCCCACTGTTTGCTTTCTCCGCTCCGGCTCCCGGGCTGCAAAGAGTTCCTGGAGAAGGTTGCTTGTGCCTCCCCGGCCTAGCTAGCCTCAGTCTAGCCTGCCTGCCTGCCTGCCTCTCCTTCACCCCCGGATCTCTCAGATGGATGCTTCGCCTGGCGGCAAGGAGCCGGGGTTCGCCGGCAGCTTGCCTTTCTGCTCTCTCTGTGCCCTCCCTCGCTGGCTCGCTCAGTCTGAGGACCGGGCTCCCTGGTCCTCTGCCCACCTTTTGGCTCCACCTGTCTCCTTTTCCTCTGAGCGAGCTGTCCGAGTTCGCGCCTCTCTCCGCGGTCCAGTGAATGGACCTTTTGGTCTCTATCGTCTGCCTCCCTCGCCTTGCTCTTTCCCCTCTCCAGAAGTGGCTCTCCCTAAAGCTGGCTCCCGTGGGCCGCTGCTGTTCTGGTGGCGGTCCTCACCTCCTTCTTCCTGACGTTTCCCCCCTGCCCTCCATGAAGCTACATTTTCTGGGTCTCTTTCCATCTTGCTGGTTACTCCTCGATTCTCCCTCCTGCGCTTTAGCTTCGGGCTCACCCTGAGGCTCAAGCTTTGGTCCTGGGCGCTCCAGATCTTGTCCTCCCTACTCTCCTTGCCTGTTCGAGTCCCTTCTCAAGGCCTCAAAGGGGAAGCAAGTCCCTTCCCTTCTCTGTCCCTCAGTTCTTCTCTCTCAAATGAAGAGGTTAGTGCAGAAGACCTCTCTTCCAGCTCTGACAAGGGGAGGTTCTCTGCTCTCTGGTTGGGGTGCTGCCTACTCGTAATGGTAGGCTTTCTACAGTCTCCGGATGTCTCCCTTTCACCTCACAGTCCGCAGAGAATCTCCTCGTGTCAGAGCTAGAAGGGCCCTCAGAGATCAACTCCAAGCCCCTCCATTCTACAGAAGAAGAAACAGAGGCACAGAGAGAGGAAAGGACGTGGGCAGGTGAGGGGGGGAGCTGCTCCAAAGGGCTGAGCTCTCCCATCTCCCCTGCTCTGCTGTGCCCACCTCACCATCCTTCCTGCCAGAGTGTTCTCCCTCTCGATTTACCCTCAGTGGCTTCCAGATTCGAATCTCAACAGGCACAAGTGCCTCCTGCCTTGCCTTCAGCTCCATGCATGCCTGCTCTGCCATCCCCCAGGTCACCTTACACTCTAACCTGGGCGAGGGCAGGAAGCAGCCCAACGACTAACACCAACAGATTCAAAGCCTGAACAGCAAGCCCATCTCCTCTGGCTGCCACTGGGGCTGGCTGGGGCTAGCCAGCCTCCACCCAAGTTGGTCCCCCTCTACATGCTCCGAGCTGCCCGCTCTGGAGCGAGACCGGACCGTCCCTGCCCTAGTCCCACCCCCCACCCGCCTTGCTGCCCCAGCCCCGGGCCTTTTTCAAGAGGAGATGGCCCCGCCTGGAATGCCCTCCCCACCTCGCTCAGCCAATCCCCGCCTTGCCCATTCTTCAGGGCGCACACAGAGCCCCACCCTCCTCTGGGGGCCCTTCCAGCCCACAGCCACCCCTCCTCTCCCTGCCCCCGATTCCCTAAACTCTCCTTGTCGGCTCGCCCAGCCTTGGCACTTACCGACTTCCTCAGGCTCTTGCCCATGTTTGTGCATCTTCTCCCTCACCCCAGCTAAAGTGGAAACCCCTGGAGGGTAGGGCCCATGTTCACTCCTTGGCCCCCCCCCCCCCCCCATGGCTGCAGAGTTATGGCGCTGCTCACACTTCCAGATGGATCCACTAAGCTGGGCCAGGGTCCGCCCTAGGGTTAGGAAGGGATGGGGGGGGGGCAGACAGCTGGGTTTTTACGCCGTGCTCTCTGTTGGACCACTTGGGTTGAGAGGGACGAGTGGAAAAAAGGGAAGGAGAAGCCAGGCTACCAGAAAGGTGGGCCGTGGTGGAGCAGGGCCACGGAAATAGGGACTGCAAGCCCCTGGCCTAGATTTGGGGATCCTGCCTGTCCACCTGAGCCTGGGCTCCCCATTTCTGGCCTTCCCTGCCCTGGGAACAATGCAGCTTCTCTGCAAGCTCAGGCTTGGCTGGCCGGGGCCGTGGCGGCTCTTGGGCGCACCCTGGTGGCTCCCACAAGGCCAAGAAGCCGCGAACCAGTTGGCCGCGGCGGCGCTAGACCCCGGGGCTGGCAGGTCCGGGCAAGGTCGGCCCGAGCCGCCGCTTAGTGGGGCAACGAAGGCTTCAGGAAGCCTTTGCTTTCCCAGATGGAGCCGTTCTAAGCTCCCACTTTGCCCACGGGCTGAAAAGATGGGGTCCCGGGGCCTTGGCTGCTGCGTTCCCAGGGGCCAATGTACAAATGAGCTTTCAGGGCCTGGCTGGTGTCTCGAGGCCATACCTGGGGCCTCCCTGGATTTAGGAGGCTGTTGGGGGCTCTGGAATGTGATCTCCGCATGAGAGTCCCTCTCTGGGTACCCCAATCCCGCCGGTAACTTCCAGGCAGAGAGCTAGACCCATCGGCCTTTGCTGCCCCCATCTGGCCCATGCTGAACATGACTGGCCTGCAGGGTCCGCGGCGTACCGCCACGTCGGCAGGGCTGGGAGGGGGTGGCTCATGGTTCCTGGGGACATGGCCTGCATCCCTGAGGCCTTGGGGAGCGTGGGGTTCAAGGGATTCTGGGCCTGTGCTTGCCCAAGTGGGCTGGACCCACTGAGAGAAGAGAGCCCATGAAGGAGGGTGGGAGGCCAGGCAGGGGCGTGGGGCTACCCTGGGGCAGCAGAAACTGAGCTAAACCCCTCCAATGACTAAGTCTACCTCGTCTGCGCAGCTACTGAGTATGCTGCGCCGCTGCCCTTGGGGTTTAGAGAGGTGCTAGGGATGCCAGAGGCCTAGCCTGTTGGCTGCTCGGCTTCTTAGAACCCTCTGACCTCCCCCCCCCCCCAGGGCCCTCTCCCCACCTCCCCAGCCTCCAGACTGGCTTAGCCCTGGCTCCCTCTTCAAATGAAGCCTTATCTTCAGCTTTCCTCCAAACTGGATTCCCAGCCTGGGACCCAAGGAACTTCCCAGAGCCAGGAGAGAGAGGTCCTCTCGTTGGGTGCTTTTTTCAGCCCAGCCCAGGGAGAGTCTCCTAGGGATCCAAATGGAATCTGGGCCCAAGGCCTGAAGGTGGACCCCACCTTTTCTTGGGATGGCATCTAAGGGACCAAGTGGGGCTCACCCTCCAGTCCTCCTTTGGCAACCTTCATGGGGATGGATAAACAGAAATGAGTGAAGAAGAGGCCAGGGTCCCAGCAAGGGAGGCCACACCAGAACATGGACAGGCCTTTTGGTGTCTTGCTCCAGCCTGGGGGTCCCCGATCACCCCAACTGCTGACCCCACTGGCTTCCCCTCCAGGTAATAGAGTGCCTTCTCAGCCCGCTTAGGCTCCTGCGGGCGGCCCTGGAGACTCTTGGGCGCGCCCTGGTGGCTCCAAGGAGACCACGATTCTGCGAACCACCACAGGGCGGCGGAGCATTCCTGGAAAGGCCAAGGGGGCATGTGCATAGAATGGCATTCCTGAGGCGAGTCCCTTCCTCCTAGGCCTGATGGGCTGTGGCCCTTGGGCTAAACCGGCTCTAACCATCAGCACACCCAGAACGGGGCGGGAGCCTGGAGCGCCCAACCGGTGGCCCGAGGCCGCAGATGTGAGGACCCTCGGGAGTCCCCTGTCTGAGCACCCTACTCCGGGTTCTTGAGTTGGCCAAGTAGGAGAGCAGACTTGTCGGCCTTTGCTGCCACCGTCTGGCCCATCCTGAGCATGACCAGTCCTCAGTGGTGGCGGCCCGAGCAGAGGGAACGCCAGGCAAGACAGGACCAGGAAACGGGAACTGGGGCCTGGGGCACTGATTGGGCCCCCAGGGCCTTGGGCTCCATCTGGGAGATCCCCAACTCTAGGGCCTCTGGCAGCCCTAGCTGGGCTCGTGAGCAGAAAAAGCACAGTGGATGGTGACTTCTCCAAAGGGGAGGCAGACCCCCCCCCCAGCCCCAGCAGCACACGCAGGAGCTTTGCCTCCTGCCCTCCAAACATGCAGCAGAGCCCAGAACTGTGGATGGGCCCTCCGTTCCCTGGGGTCCCCTAATGCCATCATGTTGGCTTTCCTGCTTGGGCTCTAGCCACTGCTTCCTAGCAGGGCAAGGAGAGGCCCTCCTGGGTGCCCTGGAACTGCTGCTCCATGGCCACTGACTGGGTCTACCGAGGGGGACCCACTGCTCTGGGCTGAGGGCAAGGTCTGGGACAGGCACTAGCACTGCCTTAGGCTTTTCCTTGGGGCACCTGCCGACTGTGGGAGACTTGGCATTTGAGTGACTTCATTTGGGGTTCCCTTTTTTCCTGGTAGGTGCCAGGTGCCAGGTGAGACCTCCTGAGACACCCTGGGGGGGGCGACCTGACCATGTGGGCCCCCTACTATAGCCCTCCTCACCCTCCCAACCCCACACCCTCATTTCCTGGTGCAGCGGCCGAACGGTGCTGCCCCCGTCTGGCCCGTTCCAAGCACAACCAGCCAGGGACAGCGACTTCTCCTTCTCCGTAAGCCTGGGCCTCTGTCAGGAGTAGCCTGGGCTATCCTGGACCCCTCCTAGCCCCACCTTGTTTTTGCTGAGAGGGCCCTGAGGGCAAATTCCTTTTCTCCTTAGACTTAATGGTTGAAGCCCCCCTGCCCCTCCCGGATCCGATCCTCCCAGCCCAATTTGGGAGGAAACACTGGGTGAACCCCTTTCCTTAAGCGCCAATTCAACATTTCAAAACCCCCATCCCTTTTCTTTTCCAGTCCTCCCCTCACAGCTGACCTGTTTCCCCAGGGGAAAACCCTTCATCCTGGGCCTGGGGATCTTTCCTTTTTCTTGGATGGATCTAACAGGCCTCTTCCTTTAGCATCAGCCACTGGCAGTAGTGGTGCAGTGGATAGAACACTGACCTTGGAGTCAGAAGGGACCTCAGTTCAAATCCAGCCTTAGACACTTGACCATTATTAGCTGAGTGATCTTGGGCAAGTCCCTTAACCCCCTCTACCTCACATCCAAGGCCAGCTCCAGTCATCCTGATTCGTACCTGTGCTTGTCATGGCATCACCTCCCTGATGTCATATTCAAGAATGAAGGGCAAAGCATCATTATCATTGGCACTAGGTGCCCCCTTCTGTCTGCTCCTGGGCCTTCCTCTCTGCCTCCTTGTCTCTGTTTTTCTCTAGTTTCTCTCTCTGCCTGTCTCTTCCTCTTCTCTTTCTCTGTCTGTCTCTTACTCTATCTCTGTCTTTCTTGCTGCAATGAGACAATCCATCCTTCTATCAGGGATGCCCCCTCCTTTCCTTGTACTTCTTACCGCATTGGCCCAGTTTGCCCAGTGACCCCATTAGGAAAGGCACAAAATTGTCAGATTTTCTATCGAGCTAGGCTCACTTTTTTCCCCTAGCCTCCATCAGAGTTAGGACTAAGGTTTCTGGACTTCTTCCTCCCAGCCTCTGTCTCAAGAAGGTTTTCCCTGGGTCCAATTTCCCCTAATTTCTCTCACCCTAATCCAGGCCGCCTGGACAAACTCAGGTGTCTTCTAAAAAGAGGCAGAGTAGACACCCCCCCCCCACACACACACACAGAGGCAGAAGAGGCTCAAAGCATCTGGTCTTCATTATCAAAGAAGACCGAAGTGACATCACCATGTTAGAGACAAATGACAGTGTGCCCAGTGTTTCAGAATGTTCTGCCCACAGGCTGGGCATAAGTTGTCCATGGGAACATGTAGGGGATTTAAACTTATGCATCTCACGTTTCCTTTGAGCCACTTCCACTCTGCCTTGCTCATAGAACACAGCCTCTCTCTGGTGAGGACACACCATGTTGGCCAGTCCTGTGCCAGTGTCTCTGGGGGACTCTTTGGCCAAGGGGGTGATGGACAAGAAGCTCAGGGTGGTGTGACTGAGATGATCTTTTCCCATCAGATTTTTACCCTGGGTCCCTGAGCCGCTGGCTCTGACCAGAAAGCTGCCGCCATGCCCACCTCTTGGATACCAAGGTGGGGCCCCCCCAGACTTGCTCAGAGGTTCAGTTAGGAAATGTCAGGCAGGTTGTTGATAGCTTCCCTTTGCTCAGAGGACAAGACCGAGAGGAGTCAGGTGTGGTGGTCTTTCCATTTGAAAAAGATAAGATGGGAGGGTTGATGTTTGGTTGCCTTGAGGGAAGGGGAAAAAGAAGTGTGTGCTTTGGTTTCTCTGGGAGGATTAGAGCTGGGCTGTTCACAGGCCTAATGGTGTTAGCAGAGGTCACCCCAGGAGTGGCAGAATGAATCATGGGTTATTTAAGGAAAAGTGCCTGAAGTGATAAACCCAAGAATTCAGCTTCTGCCAGGTAATGGGGGGTCTTTGGGAGACCGTGGGGAAAGGACTTGGCTTGAGAGGGGGGCTAGTCTTGGGGCCCAGGTACTGCCTCTCCTTTGTCCTGGACCAGGACATACAATGAAAACAAAACTGGGTGATCATCTTTGATGCCTCCTCCTCCCCCACCCCAACTCCATACAAGTAGCTCTTGTCTGGTCTGTCTGGGGCTGTGAAAGTGGCCACTGTTGGACTTTGGCCACAACAGTAGGTAAAGCGATTGGCCAGGGTGAGGTGAATGGCCCCCAGACTCAGCTGTTTGTCTGCCACTTCTTATTGAGACCACCCCCTAGTCCCTCAAGACGGGCCACTTCAGAGGTTGTCGTCTCTGATATAGGGTCCTTGTGTGAGACAAGCCCAAGGGCCTTAAGCCCTCTTGAGTGAAAACAGACTTACCTCCCAACTGGCCTCTAATTAACCCTTTTCCTGTGTGTGTGTGTGGGGGGGGGGACCGCTCCTAGAGACACCTTTGGAGTCTACCTCCCTTTCAGGCCTGGCTCTCTGATGATGACGGAGCCGGGACAGTCTGCCCGGGGCCCCCTAAGCTCAGACCAAGTCAATTCATATAGAACAAAACCAGGCAAAGAGACAAAGCAGAGCTCCCTGTGCCCCATGGAAGGGACAGAAGGAGGCCTAGGGTGTCCTCCCAGGCCTGCCAGTCATTTCTTCTGGGATCTTTCTGGGCCTGGGCTTCCTAATTGTAGACAGTTTCCTATTATGGGGATTGAGAGTTGGACCCTGACCCTGTAGCAGGAGGATGGTTTGCTGAGAACATCCCTAGGTTCCAGGCCTGTCCGGGCCATCGGAGTGAGGCTCTCGTGCTGGGGTTCTGGGAATCGGGGACCTTCTTTCAGTGTGGGAAGGGCCTTCACTGGGCAAGGGCTGCATCTTTTTCCATTCCCTCCTTCCCTTTCCTACCAACTTTCCTGCCTGGAAATCCACATTTGAATCCACTTGGGGAGCCCTGGGTTCCAGCCTCCAGCCCATCTTGGTCCCTTTTGCATTCATCGTCTGGTTTCCACAATTAATACCTTATTCTGCTCCCCCTAACGAGCCTGGTCTTTAATTGTCTGGCTCCATCACACACTGCTTTCTATTGTGGGTTCTTGTTTTGTGTGAAAGAGCTGTCTGGAGCTAGACAAGGCTGGCGGGGGGCGGGGGGGTGGCTGGGGCTGGGACTGGGCCGTCCACTCTTTGCCATTGGACCACCCCTAGAACAGGGTGCTGGCTTGGAGCTGAGGGGGTGCTTCACTTGTTGGGGAACCCGGGGATGAGACTTTTTGGGGAGCAGAGCTCTTTGTTAGCCTCCTTAAGTGGCCTCCATCTGGGTGGGAATGCAGAGGCAGAAGATCCTCCTGCCCCCAATGCTTTGGCTGTCCACATGCGGGTACCTCCCCAGTCACCTGGCGCCGGCACCCTCCGCAGGGCCTCGTGAGTGAAGGAGCCAGGGCTGCCAGAGGGGGCTGCGCTTTCTGAGTCAATATTCTCTACCCTTTGCTCAGTCAGAGATCTGTGGAGCGGGGACCACTGGAAGCTATTCTTCCTGCCTAGGACGCCCTCCTCTCTTCCTTCCTCTTTCCTTGGCCACCGTGGCCTCAGCAGCTTGACCCAGGCAGGGATGTGCCCAGGGACAGGCCCTGCCCTCTCCTCACAAGGTTCCTCCATTTTCAAGGCTAACCTACTTGACTATAAAGAAAGGGTTTCATAAATGTTATTAACAAGTGAACCCGAAGGGGCAGCTGGGTGGCACAGCGGATACAGCACCAGCCTTGGAGTCAGGAGGACCTGAGTTCAAATCCAGATTCAGACACTTCATAACTGTAGCCGTGTGGCCTTGGGCAAGTCATTTAACTCCATTGCCTTAAATAAAAATTAAAAAATATATATATAAATGAACCCAAGGGTGCAGGAACACTAGAACCTCTAACTTGTTTCTCATCCAACCTTTGGATTACTTGTGGGGAAACTGAGGTTGAAGGAGAGTAATCCAAGGGGCTTGAATTTTATGTCCTTCAGGTCCTACCTTTAGGGCTCTGCCAGTGAGCAAAGAATGGGGGGTGCAGATGGTCCCCAGCTCCGGGTCCTAGACTGGGCCCCGCTCATCTTTGATCGGACTCTCAGAAGAGGGGGTGAGCAGGAAATTGTGGGTTGTTTGGGAAAGACATCCCCCAGTTTCCATCCTCACTAGACTGGGGTCAGGAGGGGCATACTCTTGCGGACTGTGTGGCATTATTAGCGGAGGAATTTTGTGTGAGTGGCTGGGCGGCGGGGAGCAAACCCAAACCAGAGCTCTATGGAAGGAGAGGCTGTCTTAGAAGAGAAAGGGTTCAGCTTGACCTTGCACTCACCCCACAAGCTTCATGCTTCCCTCCTCCCCCAAAAGGCTTTGGAGAGGTGTTGTTTCCGATTGGGTCGGGTTGGGGGGAGAAGGGGGGAAGAGTTCTTAGAAGAGACTTCCTGGTTAACTCATTTCCCTCTCCCAGAGCCTCTCTGGGGAACAATTAGTGGAGCAAGAAGGCTGGGGCTGGAGGGATGGAGCTAAGTGACTGGAGCTGGGTCAGTTGGAGGGAGCCCAGGGTCTGGCCTCACCCCTAGAAACCTGGAGGCAGTGCAGGCTCTACCCACCTTGGGACAGGATCCCCCAGCTCCGATCAGTCAGATAGGTGACCCTCAATCTTTCCTGGCCTCCTTTAGCAGATATAGTCTCTTCGGTTTGTGTCACCAGACTCCCATGCCCAGGTGCCCCTACCCACCACTCACATTGATTCCCAATGCTGCCTCCTACTTCCCAGAACATGACTTTCTTGGTCCACTTTCAGGTGGGCAGTTGCCTCAGCCAGGGGAAAGTATCTGTCCTGAGTGCCTCCCGATTCCTGGCTTACCTCCCCTTGCTGAGGCTCTGGACTCAGGAGCACAGAGATGAGGTGCTGTGAAGCTGGTCTCTTATCCACCACTTGATAAATGGGGAAACTGAGACATAGTATATTCTGTGTCCTACCAAGTTTACATGGTGATTTCAGCACCTTGGAGGTTATGTGTAAGGTTGGGAGAAGACCCTTCTCTCATCCTTTTTTGAAACAAAGTCCCCCTTCTCCTTCCTCACTCCAAGAGTACATTAGGAGATTGGGAGAGGGCTCAGATCTGGGTCTAACCTCCCCCCCTTCCAGGCCTCCCATACTTTAAGGGAAGTCCAGGAAGCAGGTCGGGGGCAAGGAGACTAGGAGGGTTTGACTTTCCTTCAGACACAATATGAAAGACCCAACTACCTTTGAAGTTTGAGCTGGGGAACCAGGGTGAGGGTAGGGATTTGGGGATGGATGGATGGGAGGCTGAGGCTGGCTACTCTGTTGGGCCTGAGGGCCGGAAATAACAAGCCACTTGGACAAGACCTACAGGGAAAGGGAAAACACTTCTCTGCCATGTCAGGAAGTATTAAGGAAATGTCTGTTTACTTGTGGACTCCAGGCCACTGGCTGCCTTTGAAGTCAACTGATTGAGGCTCTACAGGTACCAGGGCCTGGTACCTTCCCTAGCCAATGTCTTCAGTTGTGGCTGAGCAGGTTGGTGAGGGACCCAAAGGCCATGCCAGAGGAAGACTGCTTGGGGGCTGGAGATGTATCTGAAGGAGACCAGACTCTGGGGCTGGAGCCGGGGAGGTGGGTGGGGTGGGGTGATGGCATTGGGTGGGGAATGGGATTTAGAAGAGGGATGGAGTAAGGGCGAGTAGAGAGGCACAGCAGAGAACAGCCCCAAGTGGGGGCCATGACCAGATCCCCGGTCCTCCCAGCCCAGTGTCTGGGAGAAACCTGGACTGGAGCCAGGAGGAAGGCTTCCATGGTCCTTCCCAGCCTCTGCAGCAGTGATGCCTCCCCAGACCACATCCCCAAGAGGGAGGAAGGATCCTATACAGCAAGGGGAGATGGGTCCTCAGAGGTATCTGAACTCAAAGATGGAGGGATCAGGCTTCCCAGAGGAACCAAAGATGCTCAGAAAGGACTGGTATTGTTGGGAGGATGTGCCTCAGGTAGTCCAAGGGGCTCATTCAATGTTAGTTAAGTTGGGTGAACTGTTGGACAGGGAGAGCAGACACCTTTGCTTGTTCTTTGGGTCTGGGGATCCCCTTGGGAGGGGGTCTCCAACTTTAGGACTGAATATTAAACTGGAACCTGCATGGCTCCCCCTTAGGTTGAAGGCGCCACTCCGCCTGGTGGGAGTCCCTTCTCTAAAACTCATCATTCAGACTGATGAAGATTGGCCTTGATCTTTGCCCTGCCTCTATCATGGCTCTGGAAGGAGCTATCTGGGCACTCAACAGCCCTGTGAGGAAGGTGGAAGAGCTTAGAACCCAGGCCCTGGCCTCAGTCTACCTCTCCAGTTCTGTTGACGGCTGCCCTTTTCCCTTTCTCCATGTTGGGCTCCCATCTGAAGGAACCTAGAGGCACAGTCTTTGTGGCTTCCTCTTTCCTCCTTTGTGGCTGATGCCACTCCCATTCCTGGGAGACCTCTCTCCCATGCTCTTTGGGTTCTTATTCCTTCAAGGTGGTGCAGTAGATAGAGGCAGCTTTGGAGTCAGGAGACCTGAGTTCAAACCCAGCCTCAGATGCTTGATGTTTATTAGCTGTGTGACTTTGAACAAGTCATTTCAACCTGATTGTCTTGCATCCAGGGCCATTTCTGGTTGTCCTGATTCATGTCAGGCCACTGGATGGATGACTCTAGAGGAGAAAGTGAGGCTGGCGACTTAGCTCAACCCCTCCTCGCTCAAATCCAATTCACGGCTTGTCAGGGCCTCACCTCTCTGATGTCATGGCCTTCTTCCAGAACAAAGGTCACAAGCATCAATGCCATTCATTCATCCAACAAGGCAGGATCGCTTAAGCCCTCCACACTCTGTCACCTCCTACTGCTCCCTTTGACTTTGACCTTAGCTCAGGCAGCCTTACAGCTGCGATAGTGGCCTTGCCTCTGGTCATGATGGTGGTCCCAGATGACTGTTACTGCAAAGGCCCTGACTGTGACAGGGATGGTTAGGGAGATAGTGGTGGCTGTATTTGTGATCATAGACACTGAAGCAATGGAGCTTCAGTAGAGCCATGACAGAAGCCGTGAGTGGGTCTTACTTGTGCTGCCAGTCATGGCTGATGCTGGGGTCTTAGCCAAGATTGGGCTGGGGCTATGCACCCAGTAACATAGGGAGAGACCCCTCAAGGCCCAGGCTCATAGGTGCGATTGTCTCTAATCACAGGAAGGTCGAGACGAGGCCCAATGGGATGGGGCCAGGCCCCTGCTCGACTCTGCCTCTTGAGATGGAAGGGCTGCCTCCGGGCCACTTGAGGCCTGAGCCAGTGGCCTGGGCCTGGGTGAACAATGATGCCTTGAAAGTGGGGGGAGGCCAGGGAGGTACTGGTGGCCACCTCTCCCATCTGCGTGGCCCTCACAGCACCTGGTGAGCTTCTGCGCCCCCCCCCCCACCCTGTCATCACTCAGTTTGAACACAAGGAATGCAGCCCCCACTTAATATTGCCCTCAGCTCAGCCTGCCAACCAGCTGCAAAAAATCACCTAACACTTCCCCCAATCAAAAAGAAATGACTTGTGGTGGGTTCTCGGCACCTCGGGATTATCCACACTCTTCCTCAAGCCTAGTTCACCCCTTGTCCATCTGCAAGGCCTCAGAAAGATCCTTCTCCTCTGTGGGACTCAGTTTCCCCATCTGCCAGATGAAGGCAAAGACTAGACTGTGTCTAAGGTCTATCTTGCTCTAATATGGTCTAGTTGAGGAAGTGGGGGTCCTGGGAGCACAGTTAGTTTTCTGTGACATAAAGAATCCAGTAGCTAGTGGGGGGCTGGGGAGCAAGGGTCAAAGACCCAAAGACTGTCTCCCCCTCCTCAAAGCCTGGTTGCAGATGGGAAGGCTCAGGTGTGGCTGTCTCCAGAGCCCCTTTCCTGCCAGGGGCCAGGTCTTTACACAAGGGTTTGGGGACATGAAGACATCCTTCCCATTCCTGAGGCTCAGCTAAGAATGGAACAGGCCTGGGGCCCTCTGGGAGGCTCTTCCTGTTTCCAGGAGGCCCCAAGGGATTTGTTTCTATGGGAAAAATGAGGCAGCTTATTTGCAGGCAGCCAGCTGGGCCATCAGAGTGGCCCAGGCGACCTCGGTCCTTAGATGGACTGCTGCTGCGGAATGTCCCCAGCCCCTCCTCCCCCACCCCGCTCCGGGCAGGCTGGGGGGAGCCCTTCCCATCTGATGCATCAAACCTGGGAGCCCCAAATCTGCCCCCAGGAGTCAGGATCAGCCAGGCCTCTGCTGCCGCCCGACAAAGAGGCCACAGGCCTCCATGGAGCCGGGGAAATGACGCCATGACCTAATGGGATGTAATTGGATTACTGCAAATTGCTCTGAGTCTGGTGCCCGTGTCCCCCAAGGACTGGGGGAGGCTCAGGGTTTGGGGAGTCATATGTCTTGTTTATTCCATTAAGAACTTCCAAGGTGGGGGGGGTACCCTGTGACCCATTCTGGGGGGAGGGGATGCTAAAATGCAGAGAGGAGAGCTGACACCAGGGCCAGGCTAGGGAGAAGCGGGAAGGGAGGGAGGTGGTTTGGGCTGCCTTCCATTTGCTGCCTCTTCCCCCAATCCCCAAGCCTTGGGGAGTCCAAGAAAAGTGACCTCAGCCCTTCCACTCATTTAGAAGGGCTTGGAAGTGAAGGGAGAGTATTCCCTAAGGAGGGGGAACCTGGGGGGGGGCAGGGATGAAACTCCATCAGGGAATCCTATTCCTTCCCCATACTACCAACCAACAGTGCATGGGAGGGGAGAGTTCCCTTGGCCCTCCAAGCAGGGCCTAATCCAGATGGGATGCTGTTGGGGAGTCAGCAAGTCTGTGGGTTGTAGGACCTGAGAAGGCACAGTGGAGGCCAGCCAGCCTGCCTGCCAATGCCCTGCTGATGGCCCCTCTGCCTTTTAGCTTTGTAGCTCTCTAGGGGAAAGGGAGTCCCCCACCGCCCAAACCAGGCCAGGGCAATGCAGGACAACCCCTGTGCTGGGGAAGGTCTCTGACAGGCAGCTGAGCCATCAGGTTCTGCCTCCCCTCATTACTGTGGTGCCATTATCTGGGGCCAAGTGAAATGAAGCTAACCACTCCACTGTCAGAGCACCCCTGCCCCTTCTGCCTGTAGCCAGGTTTCAAGAGACCCATTCCACGTCCCAGTCTCCTGGTCCTTCTCCAACCTGCCTCCCCCTCCTCAGGATTCTAGAAAGACGAATTCTTCTCTACAGAACTTTGGCCTGGTCTGTGAGGAGGCAGAGGAAGTCAAGATGACCACTGAGGCTACAGATTCCATCGAGAATTTTCACTCTGGATCTGCCTGTGCTAGGGGACTCTAGAACTGTGGCTCAAAGGAGTCCTGAGTCACACAGGTTTTCTTCTCCCTCTCCTACCAGAAACCCTTCTGTGTCGCTTCCCCATGTAGAACCAGAGATCCCCTTCCTCTTTTTTTTTTTTTTTTTTTTTTTTTTTTTAGGTTTTTGCAAGGCAAGTGGGGTTAAGTGGCTTGCCCAAGGCCACACAGCTAGGTCATTATTAAGTGTCTGAGACCGGATTTGAACCCAGGTCCTCCTGACTCCAGGGCCGGTGCTCTATCCACTGCGCCACCTAGCTGCCCCTTCCTTCCTCTTTTTGAAATGAAGATGGCACAAGATTCTGATCCCTTTGGCCACCAAGGCCAGAGCCGCCCATGACCAGCTCTGGCCTGTCCTTTGGGATTCAGATGCTTCCTCTGTCCAACTCCCGCCTCCCCTTTTCTCTCCACAGATCAGGTCAAATTCTCCCTGGGAACCCTGGAAAGGGCAGCTCCTGGCAGGGACTTCTGGGGGGCCCAAGAGTGAACTCTCCACACCTGGAGGGCCAGGTGCCAAGGCTAGATTCCTTAAGTGGCACAGGCTCCCCACCCTAAAGAGGGAGCCTGAGACACCTATTGCTCCATAAGCTTGAAGGATTCCTGGGACTCCTGGCCCCTGCCCTAGAATATTAATCAGGGCATTGTGGGTCACTGGGTTTCTGTAGTGGCCTCTATCCCAAATCAAGGGTCCCAGGACATCTAACCTGAGGAACCCCCAAGAATCCGAATTAAATTCAGTTTAGACTCTGCCCAGTCTGCATCAGGTTGAGCATGGCCTAGTTGGAGGAGAGTGAGGGAAGGAGGTGGGCTTCCTATTCTCAGTGAGTTTCCAGTCTGACTTGAAAGCCCCCTCCTGGGGCCCCTCTCTACCCTCCACCCCCACACACTGCAGGGGCAGGAAGGGCCTGGCTCTCAAGGTTCAGGATTGGTGTGGATGGACCTGTGGAGCTCTTTCCACTGGAGGGGTGCCCAAATGGCATGACCTTCCTGCAGGTGGTAGGGTGGCTCTCAGATTGGCTTAACCGGACTCTGAGATTTGGGGCTTCTCTGGTCAAATGTTGATTTAATGAATGAGGTTTCTGAGGCTGTGAATGTCCAAGGCCCTGGGCTCAGCATTGGGAACCATGCTCTTGCCCCCTGGAGCTTCTCCTCTGGAGATTCTCAGGGAAGAGATTGGTTGGAGCTCAGTATTTAGTAGAACCACCAGAAGACTGACCTTGCTTGCAAGGGCACTGGGAGCCGGTGCTGGAGGAGCTGGGAGTTGGTCTCTACCCCTTCAAGGAGCAGATCCTTGGGGATGGAGAGTACCCGCTCAACTCAGGAGAGATACTGCAGGAGAGAGAGAAAGGCCCTGATCCCCCAGAGCTGGAGCCCACCCCCAGGACCCTGCTTTTACCTTCTTAGACCCTTTGGTTCCTAGACCCAAGTTCCTAGGCAGGATCCCCAGTGTGCCCTCCCTCACAGATCCCCAGTTCCTCTCTGGAGCTGAAGCTGCCATTAGTTGTCCCTACCCCAACCTACCCTGGGAGACCTCGAGCCTCTGCTGGAGGCCTCACCCTGACCCCCACCCCCTCTGTTTTTCTGACTGTCTTGGCTTCCTCCGGCTGTATTGTTTTAAGTTGGTGACTGGGCCAAGGGCCAGGGGCCAGGGGCCAGCTTCCATCTCATCTGCCTCCCCTCCTTGTCCCCCCATGTCCCAGGCTGCCTCCTCCTCCTCCCCTCTGCTCTCAGGCCCAGCTGGGGGGACTGGGCCAGCCCAGGGTGACTTGCGCCCATGTCTCTTCTCTGTCCTGTCACCACAGGACCCCAGGCTATGTCCCCCAGCTGCAGATGCCTTCCTTACTGATTTCTCAGGGCCTGGGGTGAGAGGGCTTTGAAAAAAGAGAAGAGAACATAAGAAAGCCACATCTTTCTGCCTTTCCCCCCCCTGTTCTCCCCTTCCCCTCCCGCCATAAAACAAGGAATTCATTTTTCACATTGCTCTCTGGATCGCAAACAATCATCCCTGCCCCCCACTGGGCCTAATGGAGCTGTGGGTTTATTTTGGTCTCAGGCTGGGGAGGGGGGAAGGAGGTGGGGGCTGTTTGTTTTTTGATGCTTTTTCCAAAAGGGGTGGTGGGGGGTGGGGGGAAGAAGTCTGGGGGGAAATGATGGCCTCCAAAGGATACATTGTGGATACATTATGGATACATTGTGGATACATTGTCTCCCAGGCCCCAGAAACAATGAGAAAGGCAGAAGACAGATTAGAGCATGGTGGTGGGGAGGGGAGAGAAGGGAAGTGTTTTTCTTTTTCTGTTCCCCCTTCCTTTCCAATTCCCTTTTCCCTTTTTGGAGCTGAGGTTAAAGAGAGGCCAGACCATGCCCCTTGACCTTTGCTCTCTGACCTCTTTGAAATAAGACAAGTCTTTGAAGTTTTAACATGCCCACTCCAAAGCATCCCAGCCCCCTCCCTCCTACCTCGATGGAGTTGGCAGCTGCTGAAGGGAGAATGATGCCCCCCCCCCATATTGGGGAGCTCTGTGCTCAGGCTGGGAGGCAGCCCCAGGGTGGGCCCATATTCCTTGCCCCTCCCCCCACCCCACTCCAAGAGGCAGGCAGGCAAATAAATCAGGAGCAGCCTAGCCACCGGAGATAGGGAATCTTAGAGTCGCCCCCAACCCCCCCCCCCCCCAACCTAGGCCTGACCCTGCTATTCCCCTCTCCCCCTCCTCTCTCCCTGTCTCTTCTGGCCAAGCAGCCCATCCGTGTACCCAGCTTTGCTTGAACTCCTGGCTCCCCCGGGCTCATTGCCTGGGTGGCTGTTGCCCTGGTTCCTGGGCACCCCGAGCAAGGCCACTGGACCTGAGGATCTTCACCTAGAAAAGAAAAGAGCTGGTTCAGATCAGGTCTAAGATCCAAACCGTCTGATGCCATAATTGTGGAGCAGGAGCCTTGCCTTCAGAAAGTCAGGGCAAAGACTAGAATAGTTCTCCAAGCTGGGGGGGAGGTGGGGCACTTCCATTTCCCTGCAGGTCTTACCTAGACCTGAGGATCCAATAGTCTTTTTTCTTCTTGCTATTGTGTTTTATTTTTTCCAGTAGCATAGAAAGATAGCTTCTACATGCATCCTTTTGCAAGCTTTGGAATTCGGCATTTTTCTACTCCCCCCCCCCCCCCCCCCCAGGGCAAGGAGCAAGTTGATAAAGGTTGAAGAATCCAAACTAAAGGGGGGGGGGGAACCAAGAGAAAGAAAGAAACAGAAAAGAAGTTTGAAAAAGTATCCATAGTCTGCTTTGATCCGCATTCCAACCCCATAGTTTTTTCCTCGGGAATGTGGATGGTATTTTCTGTCACCAGTCCTTTAGAATTGTCTTTGCTCATGCCATGGCTGAGAAGGGCACGTCCCATCATGTGAAGATCGCACAATGTAGTTGCCAATATGTAAGTGTTCTGGTTCTGCTCTGGTTCTGCTCCCTTCACTCAACATCTGCTCAAGTTAATCTTTGCAGACTTCCGAAGTTTAGTTCCTCTGGATCTCTTGGATGACTCCATTATATTCACATACCACAATTTGTTTGGGCATCCCCTCAACTTCCAATTCTTTGCCACCCCTGAAAGAGCTGCTATGAATATTTTTTGTTTATGTGGGTCTTCTCCCCTTTTTATGCTCTCTTTGTGTTACAGACGTAGTCGTGGTATGGCTGGATCCAAGAGGATGCACAGTTTTATTGCCCTGCGGGTATAGTTCCAAATGACTCTCTAGAAAGATTGTATCAGTTCACAACTCCACCAACAATGCATTAGTGTCCCAGTTTTCCCACATCCTCTCCAATTGATCTTTTTCCTTTTTTGTCTTGTAAATTCAATTCGGTTCTCTAAATATTTCTGAAATGAGTCCTTTATTAGAGACACTAGTTGTGAAAATTGTTTCTAACTTTCTGCCTCCTCATTTTGGTTGCATTGTTATTATTTGTGCAAAACCTTTTTTAATTTAATGTCATCACAATTATCCATTTTGCAACTTATAATTAATGTTCTCTATCTAGCATTTGCTCATAAACTCCTCCTGTCTTCAAAGATCTGACAGGTAAACTATTCCTTGTCCTCCTATTTGGTGTATGGTATCACCCTTTAAATATTTAAAAAATTTTTTATTTATTTAAGGCCCAAGGTCACACAGCTAGGCAATTATTAAGTATCTGAGGTTGGATTTGAACTTAGGTCCTCCTGACTCCAGGGCTGGTGCACTATCTACTGGGCCACCTAACTGCCCCACACTCTTTCTATTTAAATCCTGTTCCCATTTTGACCTTATCTTGGTAGATCCAATAGAGTCTTTTTTTTTTTGAGGTTTTTGCAAGGCAATGGGGTTAAGTGACTTGCCCAAGGCCACACAGCTAGGCAATTATTAAGTGTCTGAGGCCGGATTTGAACTCAGGTCCTCCTGACTCCAAGGCTGGTGCTCTATCCACTGCACCACCTAGCCACACCCCCAATAGAGTCTTAAACAACTCTTGCCTCAGCTACTCAAGTTAGCCCTTGGCAAAGACCCGAAGCCCAGAAGAAAGCAGGGCTGCAAGAGGAGAGACTGTGACATTGGCTCCCAGGCCCCAGGGAGATCCCAAAGGGTTTCAGATCAAGCCTCTTCTCCTGAAATGGTTTCACACAAGCCAGGAGCTAGAGTTCAGCCTGTGAATGTGGGGTACTCCAGGACCAACATGATAGCTGTCAAGGGTTTTTCCATGAAACAAGGTGTGTAGGGTCATCTTGCTTGGCACCAGAGAAACAGGGAAGAGCATGGAGCTGGCAGGACAAATAGCAGAGAACCCCATTTCCAATCCATGAATGATAGGGAAGAGCTAGCAATGAGGGCTGGCCTGGGTAAGTTGGGAGTTCTCCTTCTGTGGAGGTCTGTGGGCAGAGGTCTGGCTGCCTTCTTGGTGGGCATTCCTGTACAGGTTGTCCCTGGGGGCAACCTGAAGTAGATCCACTCTTTGGGATCACTTGAGAAAATAGAGGCTGATGGTGGCTGCTCAAGTGAATGGCTCTCTGGGGAGGCCTACGGTAGACACAGTTGCCTCAGATAGGCAAGGTTGGGCTTGGTCATTGGGGGAGGGCAGACAGAAAGCAGATCTGCTGCCAAATAGAAGACGTCTCTCTTTGAAAGCAGGAGGCCAGGAATGCCCCCCCCCCCCCCCGCCCCAGAACATCTGCCCTGGTGGCTTCCTGCCTCCCATGCCCTATCACAACATCCATTCTCAGCTTTGTAGAGAGCATGGAGCCAGACAGATAGATGCTGGGATAAAAGGCCAGGCATCCTGCCTTCCCTGCATCTCCTGCTGCCCCCGACCTGGAGGAGCCTGGGGCCTTGGGAATGTAGCCCTGCGGGTTCCCCTGTGGCAGCAGCCAGGACCCCACAGCTCTGCTTGTTCAGGTCCAGCGGTCAGGGGGTCACCAAAGTCCCTTGATCTGGGCTCCCCTGAGGGTTTGGCCCTGGTTTATGGAGGCCGACAGCCCCAGAACAGGGAGGGACCTTCCTCAGGAGATGGGCCTCCCTTCTCTGAAGACCCTCTGGCCTAGATCCAGCTCATGGGGAGAGAAGACACTCTTGGGACCCAGTCTTTCATTGTTTTCATAGGGAAACAACCTCAGCTAGAGAGGGGAAGGTTCCCTAGTGTCAGTAGAAGGTGACCCAGGGCTGGTCCTTGTCTTGGCTCTTATTCTATCCCCACACCATGGCTCCTCACAGCCTCCCCTCGTACCATCCCCCCTCCATCAGAAGGCTCACACCATTGGGGTAGTCATACCCAAGGGCCCAGGTGAATGACTTTTCCCAACAGTCCCTCTTTGGAGATGTGGAGTTTTGGATGGAGTGACCAACTTTGTTGGACCAACCCTGTTGGGGTTCTGAGCCCTTGCAGATGCCAGGCTAGTCTCACCCCCTCAGGCATCCACGGATAAACCCCACTCAGCTGGTGTTCTCTGGCACAGGTCCAAGAGAAGGGAGAATGGAAACATGCATTTCCTAGGTACAATTATGTCTCAGAAACTCTGCTAAGGGCTTCTGTCTTGTTGCTCTTTTGAGTCCCACACTAACTCTGAGAAGAAGGTACTCTTATTCTTCCCATTTTATAGTTGGAAAACCTGAGGGTCTTGCCACTGCGGGTCCTGGGCTGACATAGAGATAAATCATGGGGCTACATGACCATAGTTGCTGGAGGAGGCTGGAAGTCTTCTGTGAGCAGTGATCTGGATTGATTCCACTTGTATAGAGTATAGGAATAAATGGAAGCAGACACGAGGTTTCCATCCTCCTAGCCCTACTGGGGTTGGGTGGAGAATTGGGGAGTGCCTTTTGTGGGGTTATCCAACCTGTATGGGGGAGGAGCAAAGCATGATGGCTGGGAAAAAGGGGCTGGAAAGGCTCAGTGCTGGGGAGCAAGAGACCAGTCCCCTTTTCTTTCCCTCTCCTCTCTTTTCTTCTCTCTGCCCATCCTTTCTTCTCCCTGTCTTTCTTCCTGTCTTGCTTTTCCCATGATCCAGCCCCTATCTCGCTTTTCTTTAGCTCCCCTTCCCTCCTCTGCCTGCTTTCTTTTGGGGTTCACGTCTTCAAAGTCAATAAACCCTTACAAAGTTCTGGTTCTTTGCAGAATCCCACACTGGCCAGGCACTGGTGGGGCTAGGAGAAGGTCTCAGCCTTCCTGCAACTCACAGTTTGGCCTAGAAACTCTCTGTGAGATGGGAACAAAGAGGAGTTTGGGAATGCCATATTAGGGAAGTAGGAATGGGGAAGAATTGGGATGCCCAGCAAAATAAAGAGCTACAAAGATTCCCTTTAAGGGGCAACAGGTTTCTCGTGGTCTTTCCTCCTCATTCTTCCTTGAAGAGCTCTGATCAGCAGGTGGGGGGGTGAGGAGGGAGATTCAGCCTTCAGGCCCATGCCCCATATTCGACCCAGAACCATTTCTTAATCCACCCTTGGCTCCCTGGGTATCTCTCTGGTTTTCCTGCCTGGCCCAGCCTGGTCCACCTGCTCCTAACATCTTAGAGGTCCTCAGGTAACCTGTCCCAACTCTGCCCGCCCCCCCCCCCCCAGGGTTACTTATGACTCTAGCAACTTAAGGATCATTTCTTTTCCCCTAAAATGCAAGACTCAGACAAGGGCCTATGTGTCTTGGGAGATAGCCCTAATCTCAGTTTACTGGGCCTCCTTTCTAGGGATGACCTGGAAGAGCAGACTCCCCAGGAGAGTCTGCCCCAGAGAAATGCCATCCTACCTTCTGCTGCCCTCTCAGAATAAAATTCTGAGAAGCCTGGCAGGTGAGGGCTGGCTGAACTCAGGGAATAACCTGCTGCTGAGCCTTGCCCCCCCCCCCCAATCCCTGGGACTGCAGGCCTTTCATCTGGGGTCAAAGTTCAAAGCTTCACTGTGGAGGTGTTGAGGGCAGCTCTACCCTACCCTGCCAAGAGTGATGGGGGGGATCAGACCAAGGATGGGAGAGTAGGAACACTGAGGAGGGGACAGACTGCATGACCCTCTCCCCACTGGGTAATGCTGGGAAAGGGGCTAAGACAGGGCCCAGATGGGAGCCTGGGAATCTGGGGATGGGGTGCGAGCCGAGTAGACTGAGAGCAGAGGGAACCAAGCTCCATCGTGGGGCCTGTGGTCAGGAGCAGCCAGATGCCCAGGTCAGCCATACCACCCACTTCTTCATGCTTTCTCCAACACTTGGTGAGGCAGCAACCCAGTGAGGAGTCTGGCATTCCAGGTGCACACTGGGCAAGGTTGTGAGACACACCCAGAGTGAGAGTGGAGAGGGAGGTCTTGGGGGATGGCAGATCTCCATCTCTAGAGGCAGCCTAGCTCTCTGGCTAGAGTCTAGCACCTTGGACTACTTCTCCGGTGCCAGAGTTCATGCTCTCCCTCTGACGGACTCTTCTCCTTTCCTCCCCACCGGCCCTGAGCAGAGGTGATACCATAGATCCCATGAGCTCCCTCTTCTCACTGACCCCGGCCTCTCCCTTTCTGAAAGGCAGGACAAGAGGCTGCTCCGCAGCCATCTCTGGGGTTACCTCTAGCCCAACATGCTGACTGGCAGTAAGGAAGGGACCGCATGGTTTTTGGGTGAAGCTTGGTGGTTTCTCCAGTCAGCTTCCTTGGCCTCACTTCCCATGAGCCTACTGCAGAGATCAGGAGCAGATGGAGAAGAGGCAGGGCCAACTAGGCAGCCAGGACTCAGGGGCCACCTCTGCGAGTAGGGTTGTGGTGAGAGATGGAGGTGGTGGGGCTAGCTCTTCTCATCTTCTCCAAGGGCCCAGGACTTCTTTCCTCTCCCCCCTTTCTCTTTCGGCAGCTCTCTCATTGTACTCCTTCCCTCATTTGCTTCTTCCCCTTCCTTCACCCCCATGACTTGATCTGCTAGCTCTCCCGAGTATCCCTAAGATGATCCTACAATGGCACCTTTTGCTCCCCCTCTTCATCTCCCTTATTTCCTCTCCTTTCATCAGTGAAAGGGAAAATGATCTGCTTTGTATTTTGTCTTAGTTACTAACCAGCATGTCCAGACCTGGGACCCAGAGAGCATTTCCTTTGGTCACTTGCCAATGACTCCAATGACTGGTTTGGGGGGGGGGAGTGAACTCCTCCTTGGAAGCCCTTTGAGGGCACCCAGTCTGCCTGGGATGGGTTAGCTTTCATAACCTGGAGGAGTTCTGAATCACAAGCTTCCATCAGGAACATGCCCTGGCTTCAGTCACCTTTTCTATGACTCAAGCCCCAAACAATGTAGAGATCCTGAGTTTGGGGTATCATTGAAAGAGGGGAGCTGTTCACTAAGATTTGGCAGCATAGAGGAAAGACTAAGAAGCAAGAAAGTTTCATCAGTACCCACCTCTACCTTCATGCATGGAAACAGAAATCTCAATCTCCGTAAACTATTTGTCTACCCTCCAAATTCCACCCCACCCCCCAGTTTAAATTGCAAAGAGCTTCAGGTCCACTTCTCTGGCTTGGGGAGCCTGGATGGAGTCTGGGCTCTGTATTCTTTCTTCCCTAGGCAGGGTCCTTTTGGGGAATGTCCCTGCAGATGGGTGGAGATGACATCTCCTAGCTAGGGTGTCTCTTTGGGCCTGATGGACTGTGACTTCTATATGGGGCAGACTCCAGTACAGGGGTGGGTATGGGGCAGTTAGGAGGGTTTGGGAAGGAGTCTCTTGCAGGGAGGAAGAGGGAGTGTGGGACTGGATAAACACTTTGAGAAGATGCAGGAGGAAAGAGTCTGCCTGACCCTGACCCTGGGGGTGGGAAGTGGGGGTGGCTCTGCTGGCCCCTGCTGCTGTGCTCTGATTTCAATGAGTCAGTGTGAGTTGGTGGGGAGACTGCTGGGAGATGGAGGGAGAAGGCTATCCAGACCCAACAATTCCAGGAAAAAAATTGAATGGCTGAAGAGTTGGGGGCCTTTGGCCAAGGACAGGGGTTGGAGGCCTGGGGAATCTGGTCCCAGCACCCCATTTCTCTGATGGACCAAGGTTGGGGAAGAGCTGGGGGTGGATGGAAAGAGCTGAGCAGGATGGACTGGGGGCCAGGACTGGGGAAAGGATTGGTGCCTCATCTCTCTTCCAGATGTGCAATCAGAGTCCAGATGTGGACCTGCTGGTGCTCATTCCCTCCTGGGATTGAAAGAGATGGGGGGGGGGGTAGGTGAGGGTTGGGAAGTTCAAAGATGGTGCTTGGGAAGGGGAAGCATAGTGAGGTGTTCACTTACAGAAATCACCCAATAAAAAAAGAAGTGGGAGGAAGGATGGGGCCCAGGAGGCAGTGGATGGGGATCTGGTCTAAGACAGGTGTCCCTGGGCTAGGCAGCCTCAGTGTGTGTGTGTGTGTGTGTGTGTGTGTGTGTGTGTTACACATGTGTGAATGTGGGAGGAGGGAGGGGAGCAAATATGGGCCCCTCCCTGAATCATGTAATGACCCTGGACTCATTGATGCCAGCTCCTAGCTGCCAAGACCCCCCCCCCCGTGACTTTAGCCCCCCATTTCCTGGCCTTGGAGCAGTCTGAATGGGGAAGCTGGGGGTCTTGGCACCCCCTTTCTCTCAGTCTCCTTTTCATCTCCTCCAAGCCTCAGCTCCCTCCTTGAGGGTGGTCAGATCACAGTGGGATCTATTCAAGGCTGGCCCAGAGGAGCGGGCCCAGAGGGGCTGGCCACCCCACTCCAGAGGCCGCCCCACTGCTGCTCCAACATCACTGAGGAATTTCTTTTATGCCTAATAAAAGGGGTTGTAAAGCATGTGTGTGGACAGAGCGAGCCCCATAAATGCCTCCTGGTAATAAGGACCAGCCAAGGGTGCTCCCTCTGCTCACTTCCAGGGGAGAGGCGAGCCAGTTCCCCGAGAGGAGAGGGAGGCCAGAGGGCAGAAAGGGCGCCCCAGTTGGCCCTCTGCCTCCTGAACCTGCCGTGGCCTGGGAAGTCTAAGAGTTAGGGATGAGCTGCACTGTAGACACCCACCCCCTTCGTTTGGCAGGTAAGGAAGCAGAACCAGGGAGGGAAGGGAGCAGGAATGACCCAGGATGCATCTGGGATGGCCAACCCAGGGCTGTCCTCTCTGTCCTTCCATCTTGCTCATGAGTCTGAACTCAATAAAACCTCTTGGCCCCATGACATAATGGCTACTCGGTTTGGGGAAGGGGGAGACCATCTCTACCTAGGGCTCCTAGTGGAGCAAACCTATTCCAGCCCGTCCTGCCTGGTCCTTTCCAGACCACCCTCTCTCAATTCTCCCTTTTATGGAACGACCCACTGCCCAGAGGGATGCAGGGACTGAGAGAGAGATCAGGATGCATTAGACTGGGGGGGGGGTGACTGGGAGCTAACCTTCTAATGCCCCCCAGTGAACTTGAGCCTTGTTTCCCAAGACTGAGACCCTGCTTGGCCAGTTTCATGGGGGTCAGGGAAAGGGCCAGATGTTAAGAGCCCTCTGAAATAGAGTGGCAGACTGGTTACAGCACTGGGACAGCCCAACCTAAGGTCAAATGTGCCCACATGGGCTCTCCTGGGGGGGGCCTTGGTTCTATACCAGTCTGTCTGAAGGAGGCTTGCCCTCTATATGGGACCAGAAAGATACCCAGCCCTGGGGCTTTGCCCTCCTCCAGCTGTTCAGTAAGAGGGAGGCTAATGGATCCCTCCCTAAGGCCAACTTCCCATAGGGCTACTTGTTCCAGTTGGTGCCAGAGAGAAATTCTGGCTTTGCCCAGCCCATTTCTAGTGAGCTGGATGTGAGCTGTGGGGCAGGAGGCTGAAGCCCTGGCTGGCCCTTTTCTGGAGTGGCGGTGGCTCCTCAGAAGGGCTGGTGCTGGCTTCCCAGAAGGGCCCCGGCCCTGCTCAACTGGGCTTTGAAGAGAATAGAATTTCCCCCATAAACTCCTTGGCAGAGCTGCCAATTTTTGTATTTCAGGAAAATCCACTTTTACAGAATGACCTTGGGGCTGCGCCACTCTAAAAGTAGCCTTCTCCTTCTCCAGTGGGGCAGACTGGAGAGCGCCCCAAGGGAGCAATGAAGAAGCTTTGGAGCCGGGTCACCTCCCTCCCTCCTTCTTCCCCAAGTCATAGGAAAAGTTATTGGGAATGGGCAAAGGCTGGTGTTGTCCCTCCCCCCCCCCCCCAATCCCATCCCCTTCCAGGGCCTGGGCTCTCTGGTCAACCAAAGGCCTGCCCAGTCTACTCCTCCCCTGAGGTGGTCCAGGCTGAGGAAAGCCTCCTGGCTTCTAGGGGACCAGGAAGGAAGCCATCTGGCTGCCTTGCTTTCCACCCAAGTGCCCACAAGGCCTGGTGGCCGCAGCTCTGTTTGTTCAAAGGGGTTCCTCACTGGGCTGGGGCTGGGGAAGCGCTTCATGGTCTGGAGGGAGCTTTTGGCTCTCAAGGCGGCGAGGGGGGCGGCTTCCCAGCTTCCCATGTCTCATCTGCAGATGGATGGGCCTGTCTCTGGGCTCTCCAAGGCGGTTACCAGACGCCTGGTTTTCTCATTAGGAACCTGAGAACCAAAAAGTTTCCCCCACCCAAGGTGAGAGGGGAAATCTTGGAATGCAGGTCCTCTGTCTGTCTTTCCATCTGCCTGCCTATCCTTCCGTACGTCCTTCCATCCATCTGGTCTGCCTTCTGTCACCTCCACGCCTACTCCCTCCGGCAAAAGATTAATGCATGTTTGGAGCCCAGAAAAAATCAGGGTGGGCTGCAGGCAGATGGGAAGGGGGTGGCTTTGCCTCTCTTTGGGTTTGATTCTCATGTCTGGGGGGGGCATAGAGTGGGAAGCCCAGGCTAGGAGAAAATGAGGGCCTTATCAGCTGAGGAGATCTGCAGACCTCTGAGACCCCTTCCTGTGGCCCCCCCAGAGAGGGCCCAGCCCAGGCCATCTGAACCCATTCCATCTTACCAGAGATGCTGAGAGTGATGCCTTTTGGTGGAAATAAAAAGCCTTATTAGTGCCCTTGCATAGGTGGCTTTGGGGTCTGGGAGGCAGGCCTGGAAGGAAAGGAAGGAACAGGCCCTGAACTGTGTCCTCTGCAAATGTTGTCCCCTTGATGGGGACTGGGGTGCTGATGGGTCACAGTTCTAGCAACCTCAGCTTGGACCTGACCCCTTGTTAGAGCCTCATCTTGGGGGGATCACAAGGGATGTGGTGGGGGAAGCCATGGCCAGGAGGCATGGAGTAATGGCAGCCCTGGAGAAATGAAGGGCACTCAGTTGATTGAGCCTGGAACCAAGGGGCCTGAGGAGCAAAGGTTGGGGCCAACTTGAGTCCCTGCTGAAGAGGCAGGAAAAACCAATGTAGGGTTATGGCTGAAGACCAACCAGGCTGTCCAATGGCCAGCACCAGGAAAGAGCAACTGGCTGTTGATGGGTCTGCATCTGGTTAGGGGTTGGCCCATGAGTTGTTTCAGTAAGACTCTGCCTTGAGTGACAAGCACCTGAAGTCACCACTGACCGGAGCATCATTTCCTTGGGTGAAGCCAAAGACCCAAGAAAAACAAGCATTCTGGGAATACCAGAGCCTATATCCAGCCCCCAAAGGTCATGCTGTCACTCTGAGCCCCTCAGACAATCGGCTATGGGAATGAAAGGTAAAAGGGAAGCACAGCCCACACAGGACTGGTCACTCTTCCCTAGGGCCTTAGGAGGAGAAGTGGGATTAAAAGACAATAAAAGGGGTGGCTAGGTGGCGAAGTGGATAGAGCACCAGTGCTGGAGTCAGGAGGACCTGAGTTCAAATCCAGCCTCAGACATGTAATAATTACCTAGCTGTGTGGCCTTGGGCAAGCCACTTAACTCCATTGCCTTGCAAAAACCTAAAAAAAAAAAGATAATAAAAGGGAATGAGATTAGGTGTGTGTGTGTGTGTGTGTGTGTGTGTGTGTGTGTGTGTGTGACAGTGAGGCAGAGAGAGTCGGGGTGCCCAGGAATCTCCCTCCCTGGATAAAGCTCCTTTGTCCATGGGAGATTCACTAAAGGTTGGCTCCTTACCCACTGTTGCCAGTCCCTGGAGGTCCAGCCAGGAGGAGGCTTGGCCAATTCCATGTGTCCTGGCATGCTGTGGCTGGGGGGTGTCCCTCTGTCCCTCCCCCCCAGTCTGAGTCCTACTGCTCCAGCCTCCCAGGGTTGCAGGTCTCAGGACCCCTTTGGCCTGTCTGAGCCACTCTGAAGGATGCAAGAGGAGGCTGGGAGAGTAGGGGGGGGGGGACACTCACTGCTACAGAAACTCTAAGTATTTATTTCTTCCCAATTTCCTCTTTCCAAGTCCCAGTCATCTGGAAGGATCACTGCAAGTGGCTTTCTAAACAGCTTGGGAATGGGGAGCACCAAGGAGAGACTGGGTCCCCTCAAACTGGGGAGAGGGGGTGACCTGTGAACCTGTCTGGTGTGGACAGACCTAGTCCCACCAATGAAGTGTCAGGACCAGATCTAGAAAGAGGCCCCCTCCCTTCATGGGCAGAGAGCAAGGACATGGCAGAGAGATCCCTCTGATAGTCCAGAGCCAGGTATAGAGGGCTGGACTGGACTGGGAAGGACTCTCAGCACCCTCGCCTTCTGCCTGCTGCCCATGATTTTCCCCTTAGAGATGAATACTTTAGGTCTTAGGCCCACCTCAGTTTCACCATCTTAAAAACAGGAGGTTGAACCCAATTCTAAATCCAGTATCTGATGAAGGAGGAGCCCCACCCTCTGGGGTGTATGTGTATGTGTATGTGTGTGTGTGTGTGGGGGGAGACTCACACTTGGTCCCAACCCTTAGCATAAGTGAGTTTCTTGCTGGCTTCCATCAGGACAAGGAGGATTCCCACACCCAACCTCATCAGGAACCTAGGGAGTCAAGACAGCAGAAGGGCACCTGGAGGGGTGGAAGAGAAGTCTGCTTTCAGTACCCCCATAAAGCCTTGTTCTCCCTTAGCTTATCCTCTTAGATCCAGAATAACCCATTAGCTAGGGGGTGAGGGCAGCCTCCAGAATGCACAGAGTCTGCTCCAGTACCTCCTGGAGACCTGTCCAGAGCCCCCAAGCTGGGCCCCACTGGGACCCCCACCAGTGCCCCCCTTCCACGGGCCATCCAGAGCCAGGCCCTCAGGTCTGACCCAGCCAAGCCCAGACAGACCTAGCCCCCCCACCCCTGCCCACACCACAGCTTCCCGCTGTTTCTAAGAAAACCCACAGGATTTGGGCAGGGGTTACATCCCTTCACCTTCATCCCAAACACATTTTTCCAGGTTTGGGGCCAGGGCCAGCCTGCTTCTCCAGGAAACCAGAGCCAAGTCAGGGCTGCTGAGGCCCCGAAGGTGGGAAAGGTGATTCAGGCTGGGAGCAGAGAAGGCAGAGTGGCAGGCGTGCAGGGTCAGGAGGGGCAATGGGAGAAGGGAGAGTATGGGGGGTACAGGGCCAGGATGGGGCAGCAGGACCAGAAGGTCAGGGTCAGTGAAAGCCTCCCTCCCCTCCCCCTCCCCCTCCCCCTCCCCCTCCCCCTCCCCCTCCCCTCCCCCTCCCCCTTCCCCTTCCCCTCCTCCCTCCCCTTCCCCTTCCCCTTCCCCTCCCCCTCCCCCTTCCCCTTCCCTCCCCCTTCCCCTCCTCCCTCCCCTTCCCCTTCCCCTCCCCTTCCCCTCCCCTTCCCCTCCTCCCTCCCCTTCCCCTCCCCTCCCCTCCTCCCTCCCCTTCCCCTTCCCTTCCCTTCCCCCTTCCCCTTCCCCTTCCCCTCCCCTCCCCCTTCCCCTCCCCTCCCCCTTCCCCTTCCCTCCCCCCTTCCCCTTCCCCTCCCCTCCCCCTTCCCCTCCCCTCCCCCCTTCCCCTTCCCCTCCTCCCTCCCCTTCCCCTCCCCTTCCCCTCCTCCCTCCCCTTCCCCTTCCCTTCCCTTCCCCCTTCCCCTTCCCCTTCCCCTCCCCTCCCCCCTCCCCCTTCCCCTTCTTGGCTGGCTCCTGCCACTTGAGAGGTCCAGCTAGTTGGGACTTGGAGGAGCCCAGACTATGAGGCTGGGGTGCTGAGGGAGATGGAGCAGCTCAATTCAGCCTCCCCCAGCCGCCTGCCCAGACGTCCTTCCCAGCCAGTCCTACTGTCCGTCCCCTGCTCCTTGGAGCTTGGGCAATCTGGAAAGGTGCACCCCTTGTGGGGCCCAGCTGCCAGGACTCCCTCCACATGGACCTTTGTGTCTGAAAAAGAATGGCCAGTCCACTGGCAGAGAATGCTATTGGCACCCCGGGACCCGAGGCTGAGGCCCCTTCCATCTCTCCCTTTCACTTTCCTTTGTTCTCCTGCCAGTTAAGTGGTGCAGTGGATAGAGTGCTGAAGAACTGAATTCACATCTGACCTCGGACCCTCCCCAGCTCTGTCTGGAACCTTAGACGAGTCACTGGGCCATTGCCTGCCTCAGTCTCCCCCACTGCAAAACGAGAATAAGCATAGCGCTTCCCTCCTGGGGTCCTTGTGAGAATCTGTCCAACTCTGACCATAGTGGTTGACACATAGTAGGTCCTTTAGAAGCCCTTCTTCTCCCCCCGCCCTTCTCCAGTGCAAAACTAAAAATCAGTTGCAAGGGTCCCCAGGTGTTCTGGGAATTTCTGGGCTGCTAGCTTGGCTTGCTTGGCTTTGTGCCTGCCCAGCTCTCCCAACACCTTCTGCCATTTGGGCTCCTCTCGGGCACCCGCCCCGGCCCCCTGCCCCGGCCCCCAGCCCCTGTCTGGGGGTTTGGTTGGAGAAGTCTGTCTGTTTCTGGGGGGAGGGGAGGGTCCCCACATCTTTCCCCTCTGAAAGGGCCCCTGTGATTTACCAATGCAGATGATGTTTGTATGTATTTAATAGAGGGAGAGGAGAATTTTCTCAGAAACCACCTCATTGGCTCCACACCCAGTGTGGGGAAGCAAGAACGTGAAGCTTTCCTTTTAAAACAAATTTTTTTTCCCTAAAAAATTCCGCCTTCCCTTCGTTCCTTCTGTCCCTTCCAAAAAAGGGACACTTGGGTCTCCCTGCTCCTGCTCCAGCCAGGAAGGGTCTGGGGTCTCTGCCTAGGATCCTCTGTAGTCTCAGCACGGCCCCTGAGTCCTGAGCAGTTGCCCCCCACTCCTCACTCCCTGTCACCCATCACCTCTCCCCCAGACCCTTTGCTGAGCTCAGACTGCGCCCTAGCTTCCTAGGAAAGGGAATCAGATACCCCCAGGCCTGCTGGGCTGCCCAGGAGAGGAAGGGAAGACCACCCCTTGTTCTCAAGAAGGGGGAGTGAGGGAGTGGGAGGGGATCCTCTCTCAGTGGATGGGGCCCCAGCTCCCAAGTGGAGGCCTTTAAAAGGCTTAGGAAAGGTGAAAAAAAAATGCCTCCCCTTCCTTCTCCGGTGAACAGGAAGGTATGACAGTGACCAACTGGGAGCTACTGTGGGGGCAGAGAGCTCCTTTCCCTACACCCTGAGGGCAATGCCCACTTTTCTTCTAGTTTCCAGGTGGGGACCGTGGGATGCTAGGGAGCCTTCTCCCTGGACATGCTCCCCTTCTTTCCCCTGACCCCAGGGGACTGGGCATCTCTCAGACCCCCCTCCCAAGTGGTCGGAGTCCCTGGGCTCCCTTGCCTATCTCCTCATGACCTTGCTCACTCTCTTTATGCCAGCTTCACCCCTCCTATCACCCCTTCCCCAGCTCCAAGAGGGTCTCGGGTTTCTTGGACTCTGGCAGAGGAAGACTCTTTGATGATTGCTATAAACAGCCTTGAAGGTTACATTCCTCCCCCCACCCCAGAGGAGAGGTGAAAGGCTCCTCTCCAATGATCAGCTGCAGCACAACTCCCATGGGGGTCCCTAATGTTCAACAGCAGGGAAGTGGGACCCCCAGGGAGGCAAGCCAAGGGCTATTTCTCCTCTCTTGGCTGCCCCCATCCCCTGGTGAAGCCAGCTCTCCCTCAAACTCTCTGGAACTCCTAGGCGCTGGGGAGCCAGACGGGCTCTCGCTGCCCAAGGGACATGGGGTCCATGAGAGTGGCAGACTCTGTAGCGGGGAGTGTGGTTCCCAACCTTTCCCTCCATTCCTTCTTATTCCTGATTTACAGAAGGGACCAGAGGCAGGGTGGGACCCTGGCAACCCCTTGGGTAACCCCTCCTCCCATGGCTGTCCCCTTCCAGGGCCCCCGGCTTCACTCGATCCCCTCGCCTAAGGGAACAGGTGGCTGGAGCTGGCCAGCCAGTGCTTTTGCCATTTTAGGGCAGTGGTGTGGGGGCAGCCTTCTTGACTTGGTTGGAAACTTTCGTCACCAGGGGCCCTTGAGAAGGTCACGTCAAACAAGGCTAGGCTTGGGAAAGTCCCCTAGACATCAGACCATCCCCTCCCCTCTCACCAGTCTTGCCACGACCTTTCTGTCCCCCCTCCCGGCTCCTGGCAGAGGTCGCCTCCTCCCTGCTCCCCGCTTTGGCTATCCCGCCATCGGCCTCCATTCCTCTCACCCCTTCAACATCCATTCAGCTTTATGTGACATGGACTGGACTGGGTTCTTTCTGGCAACTGTTTTTCCTGGCTTTTTGAGAGCTCCCATGGGGCAGTGAGGCCTGGGCACATGAAAAGAGGGGGGGCAGGGAGCCCTTAACATCCTAGGACTCAAGTGGCTTTGAGAACACTGCTGTGTGAGGAAACTGAGGTCCTGAGATGGGCAGGGACCATTCAGGAGTGTGGGAGGGGAGACTCGGGCCCTGATGCCACTGCTACCTCTCACTTCATGGGCTACGTTTGGCCTTTCTCACAAGGGGGGAGGCTTCCCCCCATTCTCTCTGGTTCTCCTACTCGCCACCACTTCTCTTCGACCCCTGGTTCTTTATCCCTTCACTGATCTCTCAAAGTCTTTTTTTGTGTCTGTCGGCCTCCAGCTACTAAGGGGCTGACCAGTGGGCTTCCTGAGCCCATCTCTGAGAGGTGGAGGCTCTGAGGCGGGTGGTTGTGGCCTTGGGGGTGCTTTTGGGGGACAGATTGAATGAGAAGCTCCCAAAAGCAACTCGCAGGCACGTGGCTCTGGTGGCTGGCCAGAGCCACAGAGGGATGTTTGTGAGGCCCCTGGGAAGGTGTTCTTGTCAAGGGATGAATGGCGGCCGCTGTAGCCCAGGAGAACAGGCAGGGTTTGCACCTTCTCTGTTCGCTCCCCAACTGGCAGGCGCGAAGCTTAGCAAAGAGAGGTTTGAGCCAAGTCAACAAGCGGGGACTGAGCCCCTACTGTGTGTCCAGCCTGGCCTTGGCAATGTGGGCGGAGGTGGGAGGGGGCAGGCGGCTCGCTGGAGACACAAGGCGAATGTTCACACAGACTTGGGAGGGAGCTGACGAGGTGTCGGCTGATGGAGTGTCCAAGGGGCCCTTTGGACTCCCTGGGCCTTCTGGAGGAGGGAAGGGAGAAGCCGGGCTGATGGGGGGGGGCAGGGAGACCTCTCTCATATAGAAGCTGAATGAAGTTGGGGGGGGCAGAGAAGGGCACAGCAAAGAGAAGGGCTGGTGCCTGACAGGGATGCTTCCTGCAGAGTGGGAGAGGCAAGGCGTGGTGGTAGATGAGACCATGGGAGCTCCAGGACCCAAGCACCTACAGCTTCAAATGCCAAACCTAGGAAGGACCTAAGTGAGTGTCCAGAAGTCAGAGCGGGGAGGAGGGACTGTGGTCAGATACTATTGTGGAGATCAATTTAGGACCTGGCACCTAGAATGGTAGAACTGTACTGACCCTTTGAGCTCTGAATTTGTGAATTGGGAGCAACCACAGATCCTAGAATGCAGAATGTCAAAATTTATCAGGGTTTGTGACCCTAGGACACAAGGAGCCAGAGCTGGGCCGTACCTTAGCCTGTGTAACCTAGATTGTCAGAGCTGGGAGATGTAGGACCCAGAACCCAGAACTTCAGAGGAGAGAAGGACTTTAGAACCTAGAATCTAGACTATTGGAGGAGAAGGAACCTTAGATTAATAAATGTCCAAGCTGGGAGGGAGGTTGGAGCATCGAACCTAGAACTTCACAGCAGAGAAGAATTTTGGAGCATAGAATCCAGAAAATCAGAACTGGAGAGGACCAGCAGAACCCAGAACCTAGAACTGCAGAGCAGAGAACTTTTGAACCTAAAAGCTGGAATGTCAGAGGAGAAGGTACCTTAACAAGTGTCCAGGTTGGAAAGAACCTTAGGACACACAACCTAGAACACCAAAGAGGAGGACTTTAGAATCTAGAACTTGGCAGGTCGGAGAAGGGACCTTTGCCTAATAAGTGTCCAAGTTGGGAAGGTCATTAGGTTGAAGAGCAGCAAGCATCAGAACTGGACTGGACCATAGAGACCACGAGTCCAAACATTTCATCTCATAGACTGGGCACTTAGGTTCAATGGAGGCAGGAAGGGAGATCCTGGCTGAGCACCCTGGAGCCCATGGCTCATCTGGCTTTCTGGGGGGACTGATAGAGAGTCAGGAGAGGTCACTACTGAGAAACTCTATCCATCTTTGGGAGCTTCCTGGGGAAACTGAGGCTCCCCAAGGGCAAGTGACTTGGCCCAGTGAGGCTCCGGGCTCCTGGGGGAGGCTGGCCCTCCCTGCCTGGGCTGCTCAGAGTCATTCTGCAGAACCTTTGGAAATCAAAGTCTGCCAAGTTTTCCAGGAAGCGTCTTCCCAAGCGCTAGACAGTGGACAGAGAACTCTCCTTGTGCCGATGCTGGCCGCCTCCTCGGCGGCTCTCGGACCAAGGAAAGCAAACAGGGGAAGCGGGAACCAGTGGAAAGGGAGAAGAAATCTTAGCAAGTGAGAGCTCCCAGGGCCAGGGCCTGGAGAGCCCAGAGACTGGCCCCACCCACGCCCAGGAATGGCCCCGAGGCCTGTTCTTTCCATTAACCTGTGGTTGGGTTCGTGGCTTGGGGCCCCTTGGCTTGGATGGCTTGCCCCCTCCATCTTTGGAGAACTTGGCTGCTTTTGGTTAGAGCCGCACACCCCAGAGCCCAGCCTCCCAGCCAAGTCTGCTGCCTCCCAGTTCAGTGGGAGAGCCGTGGGGGAGGGCATACCCCACCTCACCCCACCACGGGCAGATGGCTTGCGGGAGTGCTCTGGACTGGGACCAGGACCCCAGTAGGACCTAGGAGTAGTCCTTTTGGAAGTCAGGTCAGCTACTCTGGCCTCACCTCACCATGGGGCTGTGGGTCTGCTGAGAGAGGTAAATGTTGGGGAGACTCAGGAAACAAGACCAAAACACCCCACAAGTGGCTGGAGCTGAAAAGCAGCAGATAATTACGTATGGCTGCTCACCACTATCACCCCGCTGCCACCACCACCACCCCATCCCTATGACTTAAGACCTGGAGAAGGGACTTATGGGAGATGGAGGGACTGCCTCTCTGACTCTGGGATCACCTCATTTATTTCCTCTTTGGGGTGTATGCTCTGGAGTTGACTGGGCCACTTAAGGGTGAGCAGAGAAGATTTAGGCAGAGATGGGATGGGGAGAATGTGATCCTTGGGGAGTTGCTCTCTTTCACTCTCTCCCCAAGACTGGGGATTGGTATGTGGAAGATGGGGAGCCTGTTGTAGAATCATTCTCAATGAGATCGATGTGTTCTGCTCACTCCCCACATCCCTCTATTCTATTTGCCCAGGAGAATAGTCTCTTAAACTGAAGGAAAGTCAGGAATTGGGATAGAAGTGGGGAGGAAGCCTCTAATTGGGGGGGTCCCTAGACTTGTTGGGGAGACAGGATTTGTCCATTCAGTGGAGCAGAAAGCAGTAAGGGGTGGGGTGGGGAACATGCCTCAGGGTGGGGAATATGCCTGCAGTGAGAGCCTGGGCAGGCCTGCCTGAAGAGAGAGCTTGGGAAGACTCAGTTGTTCCTAGGGGTGGGAGTGGCAGCTAAGCCAGGACGGCTGCTTCCATCTGGGGCCTCAGTGCTCCACTTGCCCCCCTAACACTTGAGGTTGAGATCATCCCAACCCCTCCTGCCTGGCCAAGACCAATGGCCTCATTGTCTTCCTTCTCAGCCACCTGTCCTTTCCGTTCTAGTCGGCTTAGACCAGAGTGGAATGGCACCTCCAGCTGTCCTCACTCTTCATCCTACAGACTTTGCTCAGCCCCGTTCTCATCTATCACTTGCTGTGGCAGCAGGGGCCCAGGGCTGGGAAATGGACCTCGCTTTCCTCCGCTACTTGGGATTGGACAGGGAAGCTTGACAAGCTCCTTTTTTGGTTTTTTCTCTCCTGGGCCACAGGAGGGTTGGCAGTGGGGGGCGGGGGGGAAGACAGACCCCACCCAGAGGGCTGGTTTGGTCATGTCCATGAGTGGTTGTGTGGCTGGGCAATGGCCTCTCCCTGGTTATTTTAGACCTTGACATTCTGTTCTCTGGTCAGCTTCCCAAAGAGGAAGGGAATGTGGAGACCCCAGGACAGCTGGGTGTGCTGTCACCAGCCTGGGGCCCCCAAAGGAAAAACTTGGGAGCTGTGACACTACTGGCCCATGAGCAAATGCAACTCAGCAGCCTAAAAAAGGAAACCACAGGTAATGCCCAGCTCCCTTTTGTGTGGGTTTTCTGAGTGTTTGGCCTCCCAGCTGGTTTCTACCACCCATATTCTCCAAGGGGACCAGTCTGGGATCTTGCTCTATTCCTTAAGTGTAGACAACTAAGAGAATTGCCCGAACTGGGCACCTGGAGAGCTGGACTATTGCTCCCCTGCTTCTGGTGATGTGGGCGAGGGATCCTGAGAACTCAACCGTCCTCAGCTCCCAGGTTCCAGGCTGCCTCCCACCAACTCCTCCCTCCAAGTCCCCCAGGGCTGCTGCCATCCTTCCAACTCCCTTTGCTGGTCCAGGCTCAGTCCCCAGGCAGGAAGTCCCCCTACTGCAGACCCTCTGGCTGACTATGGGGGAGGCCAGCCACATTCCCATTAGAGGAACACTCAGATTGTGGGTCACTTAATGATATTTGAGGTTCTGCAATGGAAGGCCAGAAATGACCAAGGAAGTGACCAATCATGCGGGCTAGGCTATTGAAGGGACACTCCCCACTCACTGTGGGGCTGATCGTTGACTAATTCAGGTCTGTCCTGGTAAACTGAGCTAGCCTGCCTTCCTTCCTTGTCCATGTGGAGCTCGTTTCTTCTCGTGTGACTGAGGGACATGTGGTTCCTCGGTTGTTTAGACTCTAGGATCTCTCCAGGTTGGCTTGACGGTTCCTTTGGGTGTCTCTTAACAGATCCCAAATCCCACAGCCCAGTTGACAGGCTACACTGGTGGCTGAAATGCTCCCCTTTGAGTCCAAGCCAATCGCCCTAAGAGATGGAGTTTCTGAAGGCTCCATGAACTCCCTCTTATTCCTGGAGAGCAGCAGGCTGACTGGTCAGAGACACTGAGAAGGAAAAGCCCCCTGGAGGGATGGTGGGAAGTGCTGGGTCACAGGAGAGCCCAAGAGCCTCCAGGATGGTTCCAGCCTCCTAGTTCTCCAGGGGGAGAGACAGCCTTCCCAGGATTTCCAGGAGCAGAAAATGTTGGAAACCTCAGCCCACTTGTGAGCAAGTTGTTGTTGCAGGCTCTTGGGACTTCCAAAAATCAGCCCTGGCTTTGGCAATAGGGCCAAACCACTGGGTCCCCCAGGGCGTCTGAGGTTGGCCCGGTTACATAGGAGCCAGCTGGGATGAGAAGCTAGGAATCTGGGAGGATATGGGGACTTCCTAGCCGTCCCAGGTCCCCATAGCCATGGGCAGGCCAGCAGGTCACTGTCACCAGACAGAAAGGGCCCAGTCCTGTTCTGGGCTGCATGCTCTCCAGAAATAAGAGGGAGCTCATGGAGCCTTCAGAAACTCCATCTCTTAGGGCGATTGGCTTGGACTCAAAGGGGAGCATTTCAGCCACCAGTGTAGCCTGTCAACTGGGCTGTGGGATTTGGGATCTGTTGAGAGACACCCAAGGGAACCGTCAAGCCAGCCTGGAGAGATCCTAGAGTCTAAACAACCAAGGAGTCACGTGTCCCTCAGTCACACGAGAAGAAACGGGCTCCATGTGGACGAGGAAGGAAGGCAGGCTAGCTCAGTATACCAGGACGGACCTGAATTAGTCAACAATCAGCCCCACAGTGAGTGGGGAGTGTCCCTTCACTAGCCTAGCCCGCATGATTGGTCACTTCCTTGGTCATTTCTGGACTTCCATTGCAGAGCCTCAAACATCATTAAATGACCCATGAGGATGAGCCCCCCCCCCCCCCGGAGCCAGGGAACCAGTGGGCAGGTTCAGTTTCTGAAGGTGACCACGACCCCAGGACTTGGGCAACCTGCCATCCTTTTAGCATTGCCAGCTAGATAGAAAAGAGGCCTCTCTAAAAGCAGGATTTTGGGGCTCTGGAGGAAGGGAGGCCAGTGTGTAGAAACCAACAGGGCTTGTCAGCAAAGCGATCTTGTCCCATTGAGGCTCCATCCTCATATGGAATGAAGTCAGGGCACCATTGCAAAGGCCATGTGACCTGGAAGTGAGGACCCTCACATGAAGGAAGGAGACTGGTCTCACCCATAGATCTCAGAAAACTCTTCTGCCTTGCCAGGCCTCCATTTCTCTGTCTGAATTGGGAAGGACGGGAGCCGTGTGACCTGAGATCTTTCCCAGCACTAACATGCTGAAATCCATAGGACTCCTACTTGGGTTTCATCTGGTGGCGCGCCAGGGTAAAGGCTCATGGACCGGAGGGAAGATTTGACATGCCTCATCCCTGTTCCCATCGCCTCCAACAGAGTGAGGTGGAAAGGTCAGGGGAAGGGGGCCCTGGGAAAAGAAATGCTGGCAGACCTCTCTTTAAAGAGGATCTGTGCCCACCAAGGGGACTATATCCTCTCCATGGCCCAAGAGGCTGTGGGGGTGCCAGGGGCCTGGGAGGAGTCCTTCCCAAAATCTGGGCATAAGTCCGGGATCCCCAGAAGAGGATATGGGTCCAGATCAACCTCCTGCCTTGGTTCTTGCCTCTAGACCCTATGGGCTGGGATGATGCCCAGTCCAAGGAAGTGATTAATAAATGAAGGTGAATTAGACCAGGTGTCTTGCTGTGTGACTATGGACACTTTCAGCTATCTGATGTGTTGGGGTCTAGTCATGGCCCCCTGTCCTCCTCCCTACTCACAGCTTATCTTCCAGAGAAGGCCGAGATTGTCCAGCCAAGGCCCTAGATAGCCCCCCACCAAAGCCCTCCAGGAAGCCTGAAGAGCTTCCCTGTTGTTAGGAGTTGGCTAAGGGGGCTTCCCTTGTCCTCTGGGGTCTTCCAGGCAAAGCAAGAGTCAAGTGGACCTCAGCCCAGTTTGAACACTGTCTATGAGTTCTGGAAAGGTCGAGGTAGTGCTGCAGAGGAAACAGCAGCTCCCCTTCCTTGTCTTTTTTTTTTTTAAGATTTTGCAAGGCAATGGGTCTAAGTGGCTTGCCCTAGGCCACACGGCTAGGTAATTATTAAGTGTCTGAGGCTGGATTTGAACCCAGGCACTCCTGACTCCCACTACACCCCAAGTCATTCTATTCTCCTGTCTACAGCAGGCTTCTCCAGAGCCAGACCTTCTGGGGCCAGTCAGCTTTGATCATAGGTGGAATAAGTGGCCACCCACATAGTGGGATTCCAGGGGTTCCTACCCAAGAGGGGTCCCTCCATCTCCCTCCCCCAGCCAGCTGAAAAGCCCTGGTTAGGCTTTATCCCCTTGTTTAAGACTAATCTCTGTGAAAATGCCCAGAAGTGGGGCCCTCTGTGATGCTGGTAAAGACCTCAGTGGGAAAGCCTGGATGTGACCCCCTCAAAGGGCCAGAACTGGGGGGGAAGCAGGAGAGCTTGAGGGAGGTTGGGAAGAGAACCCCCCTCCCCGAAAGCTTTGGACTAGCTAAGCTTATTTTGAATTCCTCTGTAGACTAACTGGGGCCAGAGACTTCTTTGCTGTCTCATAAAATGAAGATCTGCAGAGGTGTGGCCAGGTGGATGGACCCCACTCTGTCTGTCCCCAAAGCCACAGGGCCAACTGGAGCTCCAGGTCCCAGCCCAAGATGCCCTGGGAAACTTTTGGGGAGCAGAGAAAGGAGGCCCATTTGCACTCTATGCTCCCTGGACAGCCCTCAGGCCCATGTGGCTTATGACAGTCCTCTACTCGCCTTCCCCTCTGAAAGCCCCTGTCCCTGTGCCCTGCCCACCCTCTGGGCCTGCATATTGTCCTGGGCTTGAGGGTCCCAGCCTGAGCTAGCCCCAGTTGAAGCCCTTGGACTCCCAGAAGCTCCTTTATTCTGAAATGCTTGGGTCAATGGGGAAGGGTGGCTTCCACACAAGAACTCTTTCAAAGAAATCCCTGAAAACCTCTGGTGTGATGAGGTGAACTGGACCAGGGATGGATGGGGTCAGGGGTCAAGCTGAAGGGGTGGCCTTCGAGGCCCCTTTGGGTGTCCATGCTGGGTCCTCTGGGGCTCTCTGGCTCCCAGGGAGCCCCAGCTGCATGTTGCCGACTAGCGGCGCCCATGCAGAGGCAGAACCAGCAGGAGTTGGAATCACAGAAGCCTCTGTACCCCCCTGCTCCCACAACCCCCCGCCTGCCCAGACGCAGACACACAGACATTATGTGTGAGTGTACTCTCCTCTCTGTGGATCTATAGAAAAGGAGCCTATGTGTGTGTGTGCGCCTCTGTTTACCCATGGGCTGCCTCACCTCCGGTGGAAACCATTAGTCGGGCTGAATGGAGACATGGGCACCCCACCCAGGCACACATCTCCTCCCCTCAACTGGACTGGAGGCCCTGAGCTCTCTCTGAGCTAGAAGGGGGGGCATGTTCTAAAGACAGTAAGGGGCTCCAAGTCCTAGCCAAAGCCAGATCCCCTCCCTCACAAGTGGGAGGTCTCATTGTCTTCTCCCTTCCTCTTACGTTCCGAGAGGCCTGCTCCCATCCTGGGCACAAGGGGCTGGCCTGGGCATGGGGGAACATGGAAAGACAGAGGATTCGGGAAGAGGAATCTTCCCAGGAGACCCCAGGGGTGGCTACCCACTCGGTCTATGGGAAAGATGTCCCTAGGCAGCATGCAGAGAGCAGCCTCCTACAACTTCCAGACCCACTGGAGGAGACTCCAGAAGAGGAGGCCTAGCGGGCAGGGCTGGGTGACAGGATAGCCTAAGGGTGGGGGTGGCAGGGGCCTGCCTGGCAGGTGGCTCCTCACCACCCTTTACCAGGCTAGCTTGACTTCTATTGGAAGGTTCCTTTTCTTTTTGAACCAGTCCTCTGCTATAGGCCGGGAGACCTCTGTTCAGGCACATGGGGAGCCTGTGCCCCAAGTCAGGGCACAGATGTCAAATACACGGATGAAGGCCAGGTCTACCAGGCCTGATGCTCAAATGAGAAGCGCAGGGCCCTCTGGTCCAGGTGCCAGGGTCAGAGCAGCCAGTAGCAGGGAGTTGTCTCGGAAGGCCCCTGAGTCCCCTGGGCTGCCTCAAGGGACCTCTGATGATAGGTACTGGTAGCGCAGTCCCTGAACCAGGACCCAAGCTCTCAGGAGCTCTAGCCTGCTCTTCCAAAGCTCCTCTGGACACCCACCTCTGGTTCCTGAGCCCCCTCCTACCTGGGCCCGCTGGAAGCCAGGGTGACCCATGACAGTCTCTGGTCTGAGGGAGTTATTCAGCTCAGCCCTTAGGGAGCCCTTGGCCTGAGGAGGGGTGACTTATCTCAGCCCTTGGAGAGCCCCTGACCTGAGGGGTGACTTGGCCCAGCCCTCAACCCCATCAGGAATCATTCAGGTTTGAGAGTCCCGCCCCAAGCCCCCAGCCCTGGAATCCTGCAGGATCAGCAAGGTTTGGGCCAGGATGGTCTGGGGGGGGGGGGCATCCTGGCCCTTGGCCCTGTGCTCCCTCTTCTGTGTCCGCTGGAGGCAGCCGCTTTGGAAGTTCAAAGCCCTCTGTGCAGCCGCAGAGAGGTTTCCCGAACCCTCGGCCTCCCATCGGCTCACCACTAATGACCCTGCTGAGGCAGCTTCTGCTGCTTTGGCCTTCTCCGGAGCCTTCCTTCCCCTGGCTCTCGGGGCCTCCCCAGGCCACCCCACCGCAAGCCTGAGCAGGAGAGGACCCTGCCCCGTGGCCTACGTCAGCTCCCCAACCCACAAGGCCGAGCGGGCGGGCCAAGTTCAGATGGAGCCAGGGATGGAGACAACCACGGTGGGAGGGGGGCCCACACTCAGCTCTGGGCTGTGTGTGTTTGTGGGGGGGTACCGGAGAGCAGCCGGGGACTGGGCCTGGACCAAGGAAGGGGGGGGACCTGAGAACGGGAAGAAGGAGGACCTCAAAAGGGCACCCCACTTTGTACAAAGAGCTGGGGTGTTTCAGCAAGAGACTCCTGGACCAGGAGAGCCCCAAGAGACCCCTGTCCCCCATTTTTCAGGTGAGAAAAGTGAGAATTCTCCATTGAGTGGATGTGTTGTCCAGCCCTGTTGTTTTAGGGTAGAAAACTGAGACTTCAGAGAGCTTAAGGACCTGGCCCAAGGTCACACAGGCAAATAAGGGACTTAGCTGAGATTCACACTCAGGTCCCGACTCCAGCTTTGGGGGTCTGTCTGCTGTCACATAAAGAACTCCAAGGGAGTGGCTTTTCCAAGAGGCCTCTGGGTAAGAAGGCACTGGTCTACATCCCCTGTCCCCAGTCATTTATGATTTGGGGGAGTGTTTGCTGAGCACCTCCTGGAGACCCTACTCAGGGCCAGGATGGGGGAGGGAGGCCGCTCCCCATCTCATTGGGAAGACAGCCTCAAGCCCCTCCCAGGGAGGACAGCAGATGTCCAGGGGTTCCAGAGGATGGCCCAGAGGAGGCCAGGGAGGCTGTGGGGACAGCACACACAAGACAGACAGAATCAGTCAAGAATCCTAGTGAGGGAAGTTGGAAAAAACCGAACCAAGGCCCTCAGCGGCGCACCCACTGGGCCATGGTGTCTGCTAAAGTCACCTTCTCTGGGGAAGAGAGGCCCATGACAAGAACCCTTGATTGCAGCTCAGCTGCTCTGTATGGGTTGCCCACCTCTGGGCTATCACAACCAAATCCCAGCCTTTCCCTGGGCCTCAGTTTCCCCATCTATAAAAGGGCAGAAGGTCCCTTCCAGCTCTAAACTTGCCATTTGAAGGGATGATTCACAGGAATCAAAGCAAAATCCCAGCTGAGGGGAGTCCAAGGAGAGGAAGGGAACAGAAGTGGGGGACAGTGTAGAAGTGGGAGGCAGGAGGGAAACACAAGCCTAGACAGATGATCTCCCTGTAGACTCAGCTTCTCACTTGCCCAGTTGACCAAAACCAAGGTCCACCTGCATGGGAGGGGGGCAGGGGCAGGGGCAGGGGCAGGGGCAGGGGCAGTCACAGGAGACAAGCAGGGGTCTGCCTCCCCAACCCCATGACTGGTTCTGGGGTTCAGCCTTCCCCTTAGTGCTGTGTGATGTGGGTCTGGAACTCAGGGTCTGCTGGTGACCCTGGCCTGGCCCCCGTCCCTCTCCTTTTCCAGGAGCAGGATGGGAAGCCTCTCATGGTGGGCTGGGGCAGGCTGGGTGTGTCCACAGTATGAAGCCAAGGAAAACCGTGGTTCTGACAACATCCACAGACAAGAAGCTGGGGTGTGGTGGCATTGGGGAGGGGGCCAGCGAAGGGCTGCCCGGCCTGGTCATTCCTAAGGCCCTGGTCAGGGAGGGGTCTAGTGGGGGGGTTCCATGGTCCAGGGATTCCGGGGTCCTGTGGCCCACCCTCTTTTCTCCTGGTCCCACTTTTCAAAATCCTCTTTGAAGACCCTGGTGAAGAAGCTCATCTTGGGGCCGGGGATGGTCTCGTCAGTGAGGGTGGTCTCCACGGGTTGTGGTGAGTCTGAGCCTGGGAGCCGGGGCCAGGTCTCCAGCTGCAGGCCCCACTTCCTCCGTGTGGGTTTGGCCAGGGGGTCCCAGAAAGCTGAAAGAGCCAGGGGCTGCTGGGGAGATTAAGGCTCCACAAAATATCTCCACATTGACTGGAAGATTCCATCCTCTCTTCCAAGCAGCTGAGTCTCTAATGAGGAGCAGTTCTCTGAGACGATTGGGGGGGGCTGAGCCAGGGGCAGTGATCAGAGGGAGGACTTCCTGGCTGCAGAGGGCAGGCATCCTCAGAGATGCCTTCAAGGCCTGGGGTTACAGAATGGAGCCAATGTGGAGGAGGCAGGACATTGAGAAGGGTGCCATCCTCACCCTACGGTCCAGAAAGGGGGAAGGGGAGCTTCCATGGGGCCCTAGCCCTGGCCCTGGGTGGCTGCCAGCTGAACTTCTGCCTGCCCAAGAGGCAATTTCCTTGACATGTATTAAATACTTCACAAATAATTAAATATTGTATTTATGAAATACTGGCTCCGAGGTTACTGAACCCAAAAGAGGCTGCTACCCCCTGCCCTGGGAGAGCTTCTGGTCTGCAGTGGGGGCTCCAGGGCAGGTGGCTCACAACAAGGGGAGGGGAGGGGAGGGGAGGGGAGGGGAGGGGAGGAGAGGGGAGGGGAGGAGAGAGGAGAGGAAGATCATGTCAGGTTGTAATGGGCAGATGTGGGCCAGCATTCCCTAGTTGGCCAGGGCCAGGGCAAGGAGCCCCAGGCTTCACTGTAGGCCAGACCCGCTTGGCTTCTGGGCCTTGTTGGGCATGCCTCCCTCCCCATGCCCGCCTGCCCTCCCTTTGCCCACAAGTCTGGGTCACTATTGTGGCCGCGACTGCCACCCCCCCCTCCACGAGGGTTTCTCTGGGCCCTGAGAGCAGAGTGGGTTCAGTTTCACCAACAGAGCTTGTGCCAGTTGTGGGCAGCCACGGTCAGCCGGGATCCTCCAGCTCTGCTGGGGATGACCCTTGAGCCAGAGCCCTATTTTTGGCCCTCTCCTCCTTCCTGAAGTGTGCCCTCAGAGCTCGTGCTTGGTTAGCTTAGAGTGAGGATGGGCCCTCTCTCCCGATGCCAACTGCCCCCCTCCTGAACAAACCAACCATCTCCAGAGTCTCAACAAAATAGCAGTCTATCATTGCAGGTGGAGTTGGGGGTGGGTGGGTAGAGGGAACCAGTTTCCCTTTTGGTCCTCAGCATTCTGCCTAGAAATGGGAGGGGTCTCCTGTTCTTGCAAGCCATCCCTATGGTGGGCTGAGGCAGTATCCCAGGTTACTTACTCCAAGGAGCTGCATCCATTTAAACACCACCTCCACAAGAGGCCTATGGGCTTCTCTAAAGAGGATGAAAGTCTGGGGGGGGGGGAACCAAAAAGTGGAGGAAGTGTGTGGGTGAAGGTGATGCCAGGGGTTGGCCAGAAGAGGGGAGAGTGTCCATTGGAGATAAGCTGGTGTGGAGCACTCTGCTCCCCTCCCTAGGGCCTTTTTGGCGGGGACATCTCCCAGAATCAGAGTTGGGTTGGTCATCTTGCTCTGCACAGCACCCCTCCCCCCAGAGAGTGGGTGCTTGCAGGGCACACTTGGCTCTGCCCCCTTTTCCTCCGGCTGGCCCATGTAGCCCAAATTAAGGCTAAGCACCCACATGACTGAGGAGGTCTGTGGAGGAGACCCCAACCAAGTGAGGTCCACTTTCTTGGGTCCCCGTCTCTTGACCTCGTGCTGGGAGAATGACCCAGATTCTCCTGGACCAGATCGGGCTGCCCAGGCTGAGGGCACCGCGGCAGGCTCTGCCCAGCCTCTGCCCGGGTCAGGGAGCTTCTCAGACTCTGGTCTGCCTAGAGAACCCCCCACCCCCCACCCCTCACCGTTACTCCAGACCTGCTCATTTTTTCCCAACTGTTATTTTATTCCATTTTCCAGTTCCATGTTATGAGTTTTTCATCATCTCCCCACATGCAGATGTGTATCTTTAAGTCACACCCGCCCCCCCGGGGCAGTCAGGTGGACACAGTACACACATGTGTGTTTAGCATGTTGACAGATGAGCCATTTTAGGTATGAGGAATTAGGATAAAGGGAAAAGAAAGAAAACCAGGAAATGGGGAAGAAAGACAGAAGAGATTTAACAAGTGAAGGAGGTGTTCATTCAGATTGGGGGGAGGGTGTTTTGTTTTGTTTTGTTTTTCTTCCTCTGGATGGAGATAGCATTGTCCATAGCTGGTCTCCTAGGGTGGAGGAGGGGAGGGGAGGGGAGGGGAGAAGAGAAGAACTGCAGAGAGGAGCTGCATCCTTCAAGGTTGCCGACCCATCTTCTAACAGACTTCCTGCCTCTCTGCCATCATAGCCAAGCCTATTCCAGGTCCTCTGGGCTCCCTTGCCCACAGGACCCAGTAGCCTCCTTTCCAGTCTTACATTTGGGAAGAAAAATCCCATCTTCTCTTGAAGCCAGGGCCAAGGGGCTGGACTGGAGGCTGCCCAGACTAAGTGAGGTCTCCCTTTAGATTAGACATTCTCTGGGGGCAGAACGGGGTCTTCCCTTGCAATGGGGGAGGAGCTTCTGGAAGCCAAGGACTAGAAGCCCCCTGAAGCCAGGAGCTTGGCTCCCCCTCAGTCAAGGTTTGAAAGTGCTTCTTGCCTCTCCCCAGGACTGTCCCAGGCCTCTCTGCTCAGCATTCTGGAGGGGGAGCCTGGAAAGGCCACATGAGTCCCTGGGGAGCCTTTGGGAAGGCCCTAGTTTCTCTCCATTTTTGCCAAGCCCTAAGGCTTCTCCTGCAGGCTAAGAAAGTCTCTCTAGCTCAGACTTCCTTCCTGGAGGGATGAGCCCTCCAATCTGAACCACAGATGAAGGATGTCCTCTATCACCCCCCTACTGAGGTGGGCAAAGAGGGACGCCTGGATCCCTCTGCCTTGCCACCCCGGCCCCAATGGGGTTACGCCCAGGGCTGTACAACTGACCAGCAGGACACTGAACTGAGAGGGTGGAGCAGACATAGGGCACACAAGGAGCTGCCCAGAGCTCCCCAGCTCCAGTGGGGGAACCTAGAAGCACCTCAGCCCAGGAAGGGAGCTGCTCCTGAGCCCCACCTCCCTTTGGACTCTTTCTAGGAAGTTACCTCCAAGCAGTGTAGAACTTGGAGACCGTGCCTTCATTGTTCAGATGGGGAAACTGAGGAAGCCCAGAGTGGAGAGCTGATTTTCCTGGGGGTCAGTATCAGCCAGACCCTCGGGACCCAATCTCCCTCCCACCCCCAGCTGGTTCTCTTGCAGCACCTTTCATGGAGGAGGCTGGGGGAGAACTGATTTCAGAGGCAGTTCTCCCTGAGTCTGCTCCCAGTTATTTGGGGGCAGATTCTGAGCTGTGGAGACAGAGCCCCCTGCTCTCCCCAGCTCCCTGCACCAAGTCAGTCAGTGAGGGTATGGGTACAGTGGTGTCAGCCTGGGGCAGTGGTTTCTTTGTACACCCCCCATTCTTCTCAGGACCTGGGTGGGGGAGCCCTGTCCTGGAGAACGCCAGGCTCCAGAGAGAATGAACTGAGTTCTTTCTTCTCTGGGCCAGACTGTTGGCAAACCTGGGTGGACACAGGCAACCCTGGGACAATTGGGGAGATGGGGGGGCCTGGGAGGATTGGGGGAACTGAGGCAGGAGGCCCCTCTGCTAGCTCCAGCACAGCCTCGAGGGGTTGAGCATGGGCAAAGGTAAGAGGCAGGGGCAGCTCTTGGGGTGCCCCTTTCCCAAGGGGACCCCAGGAATTGGACACCTACAAATGCAAACTGTGAGCGATCCCTCTACTGACCTCTGGGCGGCGATGGTACACAACATATCCAGAGAGACTTTGGCAGCGCCCTAAGTTTGGAGCTAAGAGCAGCTGGCTGGGCTGGGGCACCAAGGAGCCTTTCTCTGGACATCCACCCTCACCCCCCGGGCACTTCTCCTCTCCTCTTTCCCTCCTTTCTTCTCCCCCTTTCTGTCTTTGCCTCCTTTTGTCATCTCCTCTCCTACCTCATTTTTTCTCCTTTGGCTTTTCTCCCTTCTCCCTTTTCCTCTCCCCCTTTTTCTACTCTCATTCCCCCCTTTTCTCTTTCCCTCTTCTCCTTTTCTCTCTTCTTTTATATTTCTCCCTTTCCCCTCCTCTTCCTCCTCTCCTTACCCCTTTTCTTCCCTCTCCTTTATCACTCTCTTTCCTACCTTTTCCTTGCTTCCTCTCCTCCCCCTTTTTCTTCTGATTTCCCCCATTTTCTTCCCTCCTCCCTTTCTTTCTTTCCCTTTACTTTTTCTTTTCTTTTCTTCTCTTATTTCCTTTTCTCATCTCTTTCCCCTTCCCCTATCCTTTCTCACAGTTGCCTCTTTTCTTCTTTCTTTCCCTCTTTCTCCTCGTCTCTTCTTTCCCTGAACTCCTTTTTCTCTTTTCTCCACCTTGTTTTTCTCCCTTTCTCTCTTCCTTTTCTCCCTTTTTCCTTCTTCTCTTTTCCCTCCAATTGCTTTTCCCCTTTCATTTTCCCTCCTTGTGGTCTTCCCTCCTTTCTTTTCCTCCCCCTTCCCCTTGCCCTTTTCTCTTTTTGCAGTCTTTTCTCCCCCCTTTCTTCCCTTTTTCTTTCTTGTTCTCTTTTCTCCCCCTCTTTTCCTCCTCTTTTTCATCTTCCTTTCCTTTTCTTCCCCTTCCTTTCCTGAAGTCCCCTCTTTTTTCCTTTTTTTCTCTTTTTCCTCTAGTCTTTTCTTTTCCCTAATCCCTTCTCTCTCCTTGCCTCCCTTTCTCACATACTTTTTCTCATACTATCTTTTCTCTTATCTTCTCTCTCCCCTTCCCTCCTTTTCTTCGGGTTCCCCCACCCTTATCTCTCTTTTTCTTTCTCTCCCTTTTCCTCCTTTTCCCTCCTCTCTTAAGTTCTTCTTCTCCCCCCCCCATGTTTTTCCTTTCTCCTTTTTTTTTCATTTTCTCCCATCTCTTCCCTTTATGGAGAGGAAGGCTCTGAAACTCTTCAGGAGGTGCCCTGTCCTATCTGGAACCTTAAATTTGGGGAATGCAGACACGGAAGGACACAGAGCTTTGAGCCTGTGACTAAATGAGACCTGAGTGATGTCCTGACCCAAAGAATGTAGAGGTAGAGGAATCTCCTATCTAGTCCCAACTTGCTCATGTGGGACCCTGGCCTTGGACATCCAAGTCCCCCCCAATCTAAGAAAGCTCTTGGGGCAGACAATGTAAGAGAGACTTCCTAGGGTTGAGCGGCCAGGGTGCTGAAGGATGGCCCAGGGTTCCCCTCTTTCCTCCTCTGACATGCTTCTGGAAAGCGGAGCCTGGGTGGTCCCCTGACTCCCCCAGCACAGGGACACAGCAATGGTCAGTGCTCCCTTCCCATGAGTTGTCTCCCTAACTGGGAAGTCTTGAGGGTGCTGACAGACTCCCTTCACAATTTGTAGCCCCAGAGCTTTCGGAAAGCTTGTTCTTTCCCCCCTTCCTCCCTTCTTTTCCTCCCTCCAAGCCTCCCTCCTTCCCACCCTCTTTCCCTCCCTTCCTCCCTTCCTTCTTTTCTTCCTCCCTCCCTCCTTCCTCCCTCCCTCCTTCCTCCCTCCCTCCCTTCCTCCCTTCCTCCCTTCCTCTCTTTCTTCCTCCTTTCCTCTCTCCCTCCCTCCCTTCCTCCATTCCATCCTCCCTCCCTTTCTCCCTTCTTCCCTTTCTCCTTTTCCTTCCTCCTCCTCTCCCTTCTTTCCTTCCTTCCTTCCTTCCTTCCTTCCTTCCTTCCTTCCTTCCTTCCTTCCTTCCTTCCTTCCTTCCTTCCTTCTTTCCTTCTACCCAACTTCTGGAAAACTGTGTATACAAACTAAATGGCCTGTTGCTCATTCTCTATGTGTGACTTTGGACCTCATTCCTCATCCCTCTCTGGGACTCAGTTTTTCTATGGACACTGAGGAAACTGGATGTCATTATCTGGGAAGGCTTTGCCAGTTCAATGTTCAACTTTTTGTGACCTTTCTTCACCCTCCCAGAGGCCTCTTCTACCTTTCTTAACAGACTGACCATTGAGGAGCCCAGAAGCCCTTGAGATTCTCCTCACCAGGGCCTGGGCACTTCCACCTGCCCACCTTGGTAGTCTCAATCCCACCATACCCATCATTCATCAATTTACATTCTTCTCACAGGATAGTTTTGAAATTCCAATACAAATCCTGCTTTTGAAGGGGGGTGTCAACCTGAGGCCTATATTGGAGAGAGAGAGAGAGAGAGAGAGAGAGAGAGAGAGAGGAGAGTCAGAGATAGGCAGAGAGACAGAGTGACAGAAATGCAGAGATATTGAGACAGAGACAGAAACAAAGAGTAAGAAGACCCTTCCCCTTCATCCTATGTAGCTGGGTAGTTCAGTGGAGAGAGAGCACCGATCCTAAAATCACAGAGACTTAAGTTCAAATCCTGACTCAGACACTGCATTACCCTGGGAAAGTCACTTAATCTCTGCCTGCCTTAGTTTCCTCATCTATAAAATGAGGATACTAAGAACACCCACCTCATAGGGTTGTTGGTAAGAATTAAAGATCATGATCACAAAAATCACACACACACACAAATTCCACAGTGGCCAGAAGGTGCTGAGACCCTGGTTGCCTTCCCTTCCATCTTTATCCTTCGGCTGGGGTCAGCTGAGCAGGGCATCCTCCCACACACACTCAGGTGAAGGGGAAGACCCTCCCTCTTATCATGGTCTTCCCTCCCCCAAAGAAGGATCACTTCTCAGTCTCTCTTTTGGCTGGATGGACTAGTCCAGAGATCCCTTCTTTCAGCCTGGTGGGCTCTGCTGCCTCTCATCCTCAATTCATGCTGGGTCCTGCTCCAAATCGAAAAGAAAGAGAGAAAACCAATGCATCATGGGAGGGGGGAATTCCCTGAGGGTCAGGACTTGGGGGTGAGTCCAGCCCACAAGCACCTGCTGGCTCCATCTTTGCCTTCTCCTTCTCTAGACACAGACTTACACACAGGGGGCTGGATGTATTGGTCCTTTAGAGCCCCCTTCCATCCAGATCCCATCTGGCTTCAGGGATCTCCTTGCTCCCATTCCTGACCATCTACCCTCTCTGTCTCCTGCCTTCCAGGCCCCCTCCCAAGCACTGGCTCTGCCTTCAGGCTTCTTGATGTGGGGGGCACTCCATCTTCCCCCCCAACCTCCTTCCTTTGGTCTTCACCACCTGTCAATCAGCAATGTTTGCTTGTGGGAGACCTCTGAAGAGCTGGGGAGATCCTTTGAGGTCAATGAATCCAAAACTGAGATTCCAAAAAGAGAAGGGACTGGGTCAAGGCCCCATAGCCATTAAGTACCACAGCTAGGCCCTCTGACCAATCCTGAAGGGAAGGATGCTTTTGTGACCTTGGGAGAGAGCACAGGAGGTCCTGGAGGGACCTTGGCTATGGGGGTAGCTCCTTAGAGGAACAGCTGTGAAAACCCCCCAGGATGCTCTTGTGATTGTGATGTGAATGATTCTGTCCCCCTGAGCCCCCTCCTTCCTAGTACCAACACCTCCAGATGCCTTAGAGTGGCATTCAGTGGCTTTCAAGACCATCTCTGTATGATCCCCTACTGTTCCCCTTCACTGATGGCTCCCTCCCTCCTCTGTCCTCTTTGGTCTCCCCAGTACCCCAGGGGAGCTTCTCTCATGGATGGACATCACTGCACACCCTCTTCATTGCTTCTTGCCTGGACTGTCACCAGCCTCCTGGCCATCTCCCCACTCCCACTCACTGCCCTCTCCTTGGGCATCTGCAGTGATTTCCTGTCTGACTTTTAGACTTGAACACAAGCCTCACCTCTGGTTCCAGTCCATCTTACCAGGTTCCCTTATTACAGAGGGGACCAGTCTCACTGTCCTCTGGCTGCTTGTCAACCCTCTGGGCCAAGTCTTCTCTCCATGCTTTTGCCACACTGTCCCTGATGCCACCCTCCTCCAAGAAGCTTTTCCTGCCTCTCCCAATCTGTCTATGTCCTCCCACCTCAGTGACAGATAGCATTCCTTGAGGCAGATAGTCCAGTTTTGTCTTGCTTGGCCCAAAGGAGCAGACTCAAAAATAGACCAAAGGGGATTGCATTGACTGAAGGCCTCTAAGCAGCCCTTTTCCTCTTCCAACCCCAAGGCCTTCCACTGCTTGGCAGAGATAGTTTAAGGGTCTCCTGAAGCCCCCCAGTCCATCCCAGGCAGATTCTTTCAGAAGGGAGCCATCTCAGGGCTTTCACCCTGTCCACCCAGCTACAGGATCCAAACTTCTGGATAATCCCTTTGTAGTTCTGGGACTGGAAATTTTCTCTAAGCCCTTTCTACCCATTTCTTTTTTTCTCTCCTCAAGTCCCCTATTTAACCTTGGAAGGGAGGGGGAAGGGCAAGGACTACCATTTCCACCTGACAGAGGGGAAACTGAGGCACACAGCAGGGAAGGGACTTACCCAACTCCAGGGTTCTCAAGATCATAGAGCATGTCAGCAGCAAAGACAAGTAGGAATTGAACCCAGGTCTTAGAAGTTATAGCCTAGGGTGACTTGTTCCCTGTTTTCCTGGTTGGCAACAAGAGGTAGAGAATTTCTGCACCCAATCAGGATGGGCCTCAGAAGCCTGGAAGCCCTTGTGGGAAGGGAATGGGCCAAGGCCAACTTGGCCCTGGAGAGAAGAAGCACTGGGCGGGCAGGTGGGGCTCTGAGCAGGGGAGGTATGAAGGCCCAGGGCCTGGAGGCTCAGGTGGGAGCTGGGAGGTGGAGGCTGGAGTCGCTTCTGGACCTTAGGGAGCTCGGAGGTTATCAACCTCAACCTGGCCTCCATCCCTGCCTCGAGTTCTTGGGGGAGGGGGGGGCAACTGGGTCAAGTGACACCTTATCATCTGTACCTGCTCCAATCCCTGACCTTTGCTTTTCTTATGCAAGCACCACCCCCTGCCCCTTCCTGCCAGGTCCAACCCCTGGCCTTGGGGGCAGCAGCAGTCCATGCCCGCCCTCCCTGGCCTCCCCTGGGCTGGCATCTGCACCGAGAAACCAGATCTGGCTCAGAGTCCCAGGCTCAGGGGAAGGCTAGGGTCTGGGCAGAGTGGCCCCAGTTCCAGAAAACCCCTTATATCTCCAGCTAGAGATTGTGGTCAAAAGATCCCTTAGCAGCCAGATCCTTGACCCTGGAGCCATAAGCTGAGGGATGGAGGCATTGTCTCCCAAAGGCTCCCACTCCACACAAGTCACCCTTGTTCCCTGGGTAGGGCAAGGCAGAGGCCTGGGCCGATGAGGTCTTTAATACAATGGAGTGGAGGGCAGGGCAGGGCAGGGCCAACAGGGCAGGAGTGGGTTCTGAGGCTCAGCCTGATGTTGACTTTGGGGCTGGCTGGGTGAAGCCTTGTGTTTATTTACCAAGCTGATGGCAGAGGGCAACATCACAGGAGCTTGGCATGTTGGAGGAGGCAGCAGGCCCAGCAGTGGGTCAGTGAGGAGGTCCAAGGGCTGGACACCCCCAACAAGAGCCCGGCAGAACAATCAGTCTCTGGGGGGAAGCCAGCCTGCAGCCTTCTGAGGGCATGGTGCCCATTCAGAAAGAAAAGCCTAGGCTGTTGGGTGCCAGCCCCCACCAGCCTTGGGCCTGGAACTCCTGAGTCATGCCCAGACTCTCCTGGTCCTCTTTGAGACCCATGTGGTCAGACAGTGCCCAGGGCAGGCAAGGGAAGAGAGGAATTCTGCTTTTCCCTATTCTAAAAATGGGAGAGCTGACCTTTAGAGAAAGGACCTGCCTTGCCTAGGGGATGACCGTTCCAGATGGAGGCCAGGCAGGCTAGGCTAATTGGCTTGGGGATGCCCGGGGGGAAGACCTGGCTCTAGGGTGTGACTCTGCCCCTGCTTGCCCATAGGTGACCTTAGGGCAATTTCCTCATCCTCGTCCTCCCCCCACCCCCTCTGTCTCTCTCTCTCTGTCTCTCTGTCTCTCTCTGTCTCTGTCTCTCTGTTTCTGTCTCTGTCTCTCTGTCTCTCTCTGTCATTGTTTCTGTTTCTGTCTCTGCCCCCCCCTTTCTCTCTGGGGATGGAGACCACCAAGGTCTGGAAATGCTATTGGAACAGGTTTATAAAGGAGAGGAGGGATTCTCAAAAATGAAATGGGAGAAGAATGCAGAAGCATGGAAGAGGTCATTCCCGTGTTCCCAGGCTGCTCTGGCCCTTCTCTCCTCCCTGATCCAAGCAGACCCCTTCGGGCTCCAGGGACTACTGAAGAATCCAGAGGCGCTCTCTCTGTGGCCTTGGCCTCCACCTCTGCCGCTGTTGGGCGCCATTGTTGCTCCACTTCCATCTCCTGGCCTAGCTGGTGCCAGGTAGCTTTGATGCAGGGATGTTCCCACAAGAATGAATGTCACTCCTTCACCCATCAACTCTCCCCTGCTCTGCTCTGGTCTCTGGGGAGAATGGGCTCCCACTTGGCAGGGCTTCTGGATAGCGCTCCCACTGGATTCCTATCCAGATATGCCCCAGATGCCACCTGAATCCTCATGCCAGGTAAGGGCCTGAAGGTCACCCCCTCACTTGTTGGACCATCCGTGCTGGGATGGCAGGGCTCCCTCTCCTGACTTTCAAAACCCTCAAGGTTCCCTAAAATGGGAAGGAGCCAAAGCAGAGGTTGACAGTTTGGGGAGGAGGAGTAGGACCCAAGGCTCTTCTGCTCTGGCATCATTGCCTGTCCCCAGCTGCTGTCAGCAGCCCAAGAGAGGCATGAGGGCTGGGGGAGGCTCTCTCAGCCAGTGGGCATTGCTAAGAGAGCTTTGGGCTGCACCCTTTCTTTCCTTACCCCCACATCTTCCACAGTGTGATTACACTGGACTTTTGGTTATTCCTTACTCCCATGAATGAATGAATGAATGAATGATCCTCCTTCTCCCTGACCCATTCCTTGCTGCCTTTCCAGTCTCAGGCAGGGTGGGCACAGCTGAAGACTCCTTAGCTCTGCACTTCCCAGACAACTGCAGGAAAGAAGGGGGTGCGGAGAAATCCTGCAGCCTCCTGCTCCCAGGTTGTGGGAAGGTGTCCTGTGTCCTATATGCTTTCTCCTAATGCCCTGTGCCCGAACATGGCTCCATTTTCAGCTGGAGCCCCTCACTTCTCCCCCAGCCCCCTCAACCTCCCTCGGCTGGCTTCCTCCAAATACGAACTGATGCGAATGAGGGATGAGCTAGATGGTCCTCAGGGTGGGGGCAGGGATGCTGGATCTTTTAAGCTCTTATTTCCAGGAATCTGGGGGAGGTAGAGGAAGCCTTGAGGTGTCTTCTTGTGTCCAAGATGGTGGTACAGGAGATGAAAGTCTGGGGCTGAGCTGCCCCATGTGGGAGCTGGGGGCTTCTAGAAGAAACCGGCAAGAGATCCAAATAAGTCATGCTGGGTCCTTCGGGGAGGTGTTGTCCAGCCGCTGGAGGGTGTCCCATATAGGGCAAGGCTGGCTGAACTGGGCACACATCCTCCCCTCCTCCCCACAGCAGGTGGGCTCTCCAGGGAGATGCTTCACTCTTGACCTTCTCCTACCTCAGCCAGATTTCAGTCAAGGCTTGCTGATTGAAAGGACGAATCATAAAATGTCCAGCCAGGAGGCACCTTAGAGCCTAGAACACAGAATGCCAGAGCCAGGAAGCCCTTTAGAGCCTAGAACATGGGATGCTAGAGTCAGGAGAACTAGAACATGGAATGTCAGAGCTGGGAGGTATCTTAGAACCTAAACACAGAAGGTAAGAGACAGGAGGACCCTTAGAGCCTAGAACATGGCCAAGCTGGAAGGGACCTCAGCATCTCTTGCCTGCAGCCTCTCATTCTCCAGAACAGGATCCAGAGAAGCAGCGCAGTGACAAAGGTAGCCACTGAGATGGGGCCATGGCTAGTCTCCTGGCCGTGGTTCTTTCTGGGAAATTCTGTTTTTGCTCCTCCCATCCCCGTCTTTCCTCCCCATCACCCTTGGCCTCTACATTCTCCTGTTCCATGCCACAAACTTGAGCCACCATTTTGCTCAACCAATTCCTCAGGCATCTTTTCCCCAATGACTGGGAGAGTGTGGAGCAGTGGGTGGTGTCAGCCTTGGAGCCAGGCAGACCTGAGTTCAAGTCTGACTCCTGATGTTTTCTAGCCCTGTGGCCAGGGGTGAGTCACTCCACTTGTCTTGGCTCTTGGTCCTCAATGACAGAACCAGCTCGTGTGTCCTGGCCTCCAGGATCCTTCCATGGCCTTCCTGGGCCTTCCAGCCCAGAGCTAAGTGGCCCCAAGGGCAGCCCAGGACACTCCCTGACTCTTTGCCCCCTCCCAAGTGACATGCTGACCCTCTTGGGTCAGGGAGGAAGGAGTCTCAAAGGTTAGAGTCCATGTCTTGAAGTTTCCTCCCTGGGCCCCTACCTGAGCTCCCCGGCTCTGGAGGGGCTTGGGAAGGCCTGTGCCGGTCCTCACCCTGCCCACCTAGTCTCCTGGTCTTGCATGGGGGATTTTCCAGCAACAGAATGTCTTCTGGTCCCCCACATGTCCCCCAGGAGTCAGGAAGCATTTATTAAGTACCTTCTGGGTACCAGTCTCTGCTCCCAAGCAGTCTGAGAGAGGCTGAGCTGAAGATGATAAAGTGAAGGCCAGGAGATCAGGGAAGGCCACCTGGAGAAGGCAGCCAGTATCACCTGGAAGGGGAGGGAGCGAGAGCCTGCTGCCCCCCCCCCCAAAAAAAACCCTTTGTGAAGGAGGCCTGTTTCCCACGGAGTCAGATACTCTGTTGATTTTAGTTTTTATAATTCATTCTTTTTTTCTTTCTTTTTTTTCAACTTCCTGGAACCAGTTGCTCAGCCCACATCCTGGGGGCCTACCTCCCAGGCCCCTGCCCGGCAGGCAGCCCCCAGCCCTGGGTCTCTCTTCCCTGGAAGCCTGCTCCGAGCTCAGTTCTCAGCCTCTTCCTTGGGGTCCCTGCCTGGGGGGGGAGGAGCCTCCAAACTGGTGGGGGAAGGGGCCCTTTTGGGTTGAGTCTCGGCTCCCATTTCCATGAACTGAGGACCCCTGGCTCTTGTCCTTCCTCTGGGGATCTCATTATCCTCTGACAAAATGAGAAGGGGGAACCTAAGGGGCCACAAAGCCCTCGCTGCTCTGATGGCTACTGCCTTGGCTTGTGGAGGGTGTCTCTGCCAGACCTGACCCTGGTGGTCCACTCACATGCAGCCCCCTCACCTTTAGGTTTAACTCCCACTCTACCTGCCCCCCCCCACACTTCATCCAGCCCTCCAACCCCGCCCCCATCCTTTGTTTAATGAAATGAAAGACTGGGCTTCCTACTTCTGGAGGTTCCCCTCAGTCTTCCCTGACACCGAGACCCCAACCTGTTCCACAGGAATGAGTCTCCTCTCCCAAACTAGACTGTGGGGAGACCCCCAGGCCTTGGCACAGAGCCCTCCAATTGAATCAGCCTGGAGGTGGAAGGGACATCACAACTTACTACCCAAATTCCTCATTTGATAGCTGAGGAAGCTGAGACCCAAAGGCAGAAGGGGTTTTCAGGGGTCACCCAAAAAGCTGTAGAGCCAGGCCTTGACCCCTGATGGCTGTCCAGCCATAAGGAAAACTCTCCTCTCTGCTGTCCTGTCATTCTGAGCTCCATTTTACAAAAGAGGAGACTGAGCCCAGTGCTCCCACACTGCCTTCTAGCTCAGGGTGGGTCTCTCTCTAGGATCCCAAGCTTCTTCTGCCCCCTGCCCCATGCTTGGTACAGAATGGGGTCCACAATGACTACCTGAAGATGGCACCAGGAGCCACGGGCATGAGTGTGCAAATACAGGGACCCAGGGGGACCCCAAGCTCCCCCAAATGGCCCCTGCCCCCCCCTCCACTGGGAAGGAGATTCAGCCGGCCTCCTTTGGCAGTAAAGCCTTGAGGCCTAAGCCAGCTGAGCCTTCCTTATCTCTCCCTTTGATCCTGACCAATCCATCCAGAGTCATAGACCTGTCTTTTCTATTAAGTCCAGGCAGGACTGGGAAGGACCTTGGGGGCTCTCCAGAGGTCACTTCCCTCCTCCCCCTGCCCCATAACTGGCCTTAGAGAAGCCAGGCAGGAGTAGAGCTGGTTAAGCCCAGAGCCACAGACCAACACCCATCCAGAGCCTCTGGTGCCTCTGGGGGTCCCTTGGGCCAGGTGGGAAGTGCCGGCCAGTCCTATTAACAGGCCAGGGAGAGTGTTCCTGAACCCAAAGAACAGAGGTGTCACTGATGGGATTTCAGGCAGAGTCACAGGCCAGGCCAGGAGTCTGACTGGAAAGGGATTAATTGTTGCTCTCCAAGGAATAACTCAGGGTGGGCCCCTCTCTCTAGGATCAGGGGCAATTTGTCCAAGGACACCCAGTTTAGAGTGGAAGAGCCCGTTTTCCCCTTGTAGCTTTGGGGCCCAAGGACAAGGGTCCTTCCACCACCCACCACTCCTACTATGGGGAACCTCCTCCTTTGGTGCTGATCCCCTCAATCAGTCGGAAAGCATTGATTAAACACCTACTGAATACACACCAGGTACTATTTCAATAAAAGGACAAGTCAGTCTTTGCCCTCAAGGAGCTGCCAATCTGCTGGGGAAAGATTACATGGTAGACAAAAAAGATGCCCACAGGGTGAATGGTACAGAAGGTGCTGGCAGTCAGAGATACCTCGGCAGACCCTGGAATATCTCAGCAGCTTCAGTGGACACTGCCTCTACTGTCCTTGTTCTGGGTCTCTGGGTCCTGAGATAGAAAGAGGGGTCTGCAAGTCTTTGAGGAGGGGTTTGCCTGTGTGTGGGGGGGACAATGTCCAGAGTTTTCTTGGTCACACCCATGGCTCTAGGAAATGGCTATTTTCCAACTGGGCCAAGAAGAGGGGAAGGGAAAAGAGGATAAAAGTGGCCCCAACACCCTGCCCCCCATCCTCTCCAGACAGTTTGACTGGAAAAGAACTGTCCAGTTGAGATCATGGGGATCCTGGCTCAGAACAAATATTGTCCTAAACTCATTTTGAGAATTGTGTGTGTGCGTGTCTGTGTGTATCCGTGTGTGGTGGTGTGAGTGTTGGGGGTGTTTTCTTTGGGAGGTGCTCAGAGGCCAGTGCATGAGGAGACTTGGGGACAGCCAGCAGGTGGCTTCCAAGGATCAGGGCCAGTGGGGCAGCCCCGGGGTCCTCCTCTTTTCCCCATCACTCTCACCTCCCATCTGGTTCTGATTCAGCATCTGGCTGGGGCTATTTGCCTTGGGGTCCTGCTGGCAGGGCCTGGGGCTGAGGTAGAGAGGGAGCAAGGACAGTACCATCACCTGCTCCCCTTCACTGCAGGATGGTGGAATTGTGCTAATGCAGCAAGTTCTATGGGGCCACTGATGGGGGCTCACACAGCAATTCTCTGTGTTCCAGTGAGCTTCACAGGAAGCCGGGGATGGTCCTGTTAGCCACCCTGCAGAATGATGTGAAGTATGGGCTAGGGGGAAGTCTGGGGAGGAACCAAGCTGGGGGAGCCCAGGGGGCTTGGGATCCTCCTTTGACCACAGCCTGTCCCAGCCCATATCTGGGTGGATCCAAGACTAGAAAGTTTTGGGCTGGACCCAGGAGGACAAACCCAGGAAGGCCTTGGTATGAGTCTCTTTAAGACAGTGGAAAGGGTAGAATGGGTGTGTGTGTGTGTGTGTGTGTGTGTGAGAGAGAGAGAGAGAGAGAGACAGACAGACAGACAGACAGACAGTGACAGAGAGCTAGAGAGATAGTGACAAAGACAGAGATGGAGAGAGAAAGAATCTTCCACCAGTGTCATAGGCATTTACCAAGTTTCTAACATGTGCCAATCATTGGGGAGACCAAAGGGCAACAGGGCACAGTCCTGCCCTCAAGAATAGGGCAGAGGGTAGGAAACAACAGCCACGGAGAAGAAATCACAAACTATCCAAAAGGCAAATAAATGCAAATAATTCATTGTGTGTTGGTGTGGATGTGCTGTGTGTCCCACAAGGGATGACCCATGAAAGAAGAGGTCAATCTGGAACCAGGTGGGTGAGAAGTTCCCACTCTGCTTCCAGGCTTGTAATTTCCTATCTGTATGATACTACATAAGCCCCACCCCCCATCCCAAGCCTCTGTTTTCTCCTCTTTAAAATGAGGAGGTTGACCCTTTCAGCCCTACACCTCTGGTTCTTGGAGGGCTTCTCCATGTGCAGGTGAGGAGGGAGTACCTTCCAGGTGTGGGGAATCCATAGAGACCAAAGGTGTCCCAGAGGGAAACCCAAGCAGACTGATCTGGGAAAGAGGGCTCCAAGCTGAGGAGCCAGGGAAGGCTTGGAATATCAGAGGAATGGGTGCTTGATCCCAGAGATGGTTTCTCCACTGATCTGGATGGAGGCCAGGGCAGAGGCAGGACAGACTGGAGGGTGTGGTCATCAATCCATTCACAGGGACAAGATGGCCTGGGCCCTAGAATCCCCTCAAGAAGATGAGTGGCCCACTGACACTGAGGCCACCACCTTGACCACCAATGCTTCTTCAACCCTGGGGAATGCATTCTAGGGCCCTGAACCCAGAAGCCCCAGGAAGAACAGCCAGCCCACCACCCCTGGCCTGAATTTCAGCCTCCAGACACTTCCAGGGAATTGACCTCTGTGAAGACCAGGCCTGGCAGCTGCTCCCAAGGGGGCTTCCTCAAGACACAACTACTCAAAAGAGTTGCAAGAAGATGTTCTTGCCCCTGTCATTTATATCACTCAGTTCAATCAACATTGATTAAGTGTCTGTTGGGTGACAGACAAGATGCTAAGGCCAGAGACACAAAAAGAGGTTAAAGGCAGAAAGGCCGAACTTCAGAAAGAGGAGAGGTTGGGAGGAGACCCCTTCACTGTTACCTGCTATTGCACTCTCAGACTGAAGCAGCTGAAACGTCCTGGGCATGTGACAGTCTCTGCTTGAATGGGAACAGAGGCTATCTCAGCTTCTCTAATTTTATACTTAGCACAGCTCAGAGCAAGCACTCAATACATGCTTTTCATTCATTCATTCATTCATTCATTCATTCATTCATTCATTCATCTATCCATTTCATCTGCCCACCCACACATCCATCCACCCATCTACCCATCTATCAATTCATCTTTCCAACTACCCATCCATTTATCCATCCATCTATACATCCATTCTCCTACCCACCCACACATATCTTCATCTATCCATTCATCTATCCATCCACCCTTTCATCCATCCATCCATCCATCCATCCATCCATCCACCCACCCACCCACTCATCCAGCCAGCCAGCCATCTGTTCATCCATCTACCCATCCACTTATCCATCCATCCATTCATCCATCTGTTCATCCATCCACCCACCTACTCATCCAACCATCCATCCATCCATCCATCCATCCACTCACCTATTCATCTATCCATTCAAGAAACTGAAAATGTAACCCTCATTCAAAAAGACTGTCTCCTCTTTGATAAAGATTAATTACTGAATGAAGAATGCCACAAAGAAGAAACTTTAGGCTTGATGATTTAGGGAAAGCTTCCTAACCCTGAGAATTGGCTACTCTAAGGTGGAATGGGTTCTCGAGACCCCTGCCAGTCTTGGGACCTGAGGAGCACAGAGACCATCTGCATAGGGACCCATCTGCATAGAGCTAATTGGGACCAGAAACTGCTGGGTCCTGCCCCTCATTGATAGAGAAGGGAAGTAAGGCCCAGAGGACTCCTTGCCATAATAGAAGCAAAGGAAAAAGTCAGATTTTGGACCCTTGTCCTCTGATTCCAGGACTTTGGGAGTCTCCAAGCAGAGTTCTGAAGAGTCCTTGTTAGAGATATTAGAATGCAGATTTCTTTGAGGAAAGGGGCTGGGTAAAATGGCGACCTGAGTCTTGCCCAAATTTAAAGTTTTGGGATTCTGAGTTCAGTTCCATGACTGTTGGTCAAAGGAAGGATCTGGAAATGTTCATTCTAGAGAAGAGAAGATATGGGGCAGAGGAGAAGACCCCAGAGCTGCCTCCAGGGATTGAGGGACTGTCAAAAAGAACTTGAATCTGCTGGGCCCTGAGGGCTGAACCAGGAGGAGTGAGCAGCCAACTGAGACTGGAAAGCAAGGACCTCCTAGCATGGAAGCCCCCCCCCCCCCCCCCGGGAGGTGATAGCCTGACCTGGAGGCCACTGCATGAGCACTCCATCTCTCTGGGGAAATTGAGATCCTGAGTTGCCTCATCTTGGGGGGGGGTGTCTCTGTTCCTCTTGGTTGCCCTCTCCAACTGCCCCAATTCTTGTACAAGTTCCTTTGCCCTCTGGACCTTGGTCTTCTTTCTGTAAATTGAGGTGATTACTTTCCTTGATTTCTAAAGTCTATGACAGCTAAGTAATTTGTGCTCTGCTAATTTGTGTTCTGTTGTTGAGGCTTGAGCTGAATGACCCCCTTCTCCCTCTGAGGACATGCATATCTATTTTAATAGCGGTCTTTGGGGACGACGACTCCACCTGGCCAAGTGACTGGATGAGCAGTGGAATTTCAGGCATGGGGTGGGCACGTGAGGGTGCGAGGGCAGGGGCAGCTTAGGATGCCCTTTTATGTCTATGTCTTCTACCAGAACATTTCTGGGCAGAGTGAATTTCCAGTTCTTATCCCCCTCACAGTCCCTACCTAGGGAACCCAGGTTTGTTAATGGACTGCCTAACAGTTTTCTACCTGGAATGAATTTGCCCAATCCATTCCCAGAGGAAGCTCTGATCTGGACTTGGGGCTGGAGGAGCAGCCAGGTCTTTGCCTAAACATCTTCTGCTCCCTTCTTCAAAGCCAGGATTCTCTTGGGTTGCTCATTGTCTTCCTAGCCATCTCTCCAAGAGGCATCCAGGTGCCTTTGGAATTCCAGCAGGCCCCTGAAGACACTAGCTGAGGATGGAGCTCTTGGTCTGCCTACAGCATGGTGGGGCCAAGAGGAGGGACTTTGGCCACTAGAGGAGCTCAGTGTTCGTCCTAATCTCCATCCTTTCTCTTCTCTGATGCCCAGGCTCCCATCTGGGGCCTTGGTGAAATCCAGAGCTGCCTAGTGACCTGGCAGAACTAGGGTCCAGGGTGGCCACCCTTCCCCCCCCTTCTCAGATGGGCAGCCAGACCATTAAGGAAGTGTCTCCTGAGGGAGGCAGTGACCCAGATACATTCCCCCATTCCTGAAGACAAGGATGGGGGGAAGTCTGGGGCCTGTCTGGTCTACTGAACTCTGAGAACCCCGGAACATCCACAATAAAAAAGCCTTTAGCAGGCTCCATCGGTAAACCCTTTGGAGGACAAGGGCTTCAGTGGGTGATGGGAAGGAACAAAATCAAGGGCTTCTGAGGGGCAGGGCTAAGTCTCCAGGGGGAGGATTAAGTTCCTCTCTGACAGGACAACAGGCCTCTGAGGTCCAAGAGTCTGACTGAAGGGCCCATTGATCTTGACTTCATCTCTCCTGAAAGGTCTAAAAATGGAGAAGGACAAATCAGCAATCAGGGGTCCCCTGCACTCATGTGTCCATTCTTCCAGGAAGCCCTCCCTGACCACCCCCAATCCATATTCATTCTTGTGAGCCGAGGCAGAGATACTTGGTGGGGGTGGGGGTTCTGCTAGGTCAACAGTGATGGGCAGAGTGCATTTAGAGCATGGAGGCTTCAGCCTTTGGTTCCCCTGCCCTGGGGGTCCTCAGGTCTCTGCTTTCCACCACCTGCCTCACTTCGGCCAGACTCTGAGTTGCCCAATGGACGGCATCCACTGGACACATCTCCAGCTTTCCACTGGCAACTCAGGGACTGTTTCCTCCTCTAATAATAAATAGGGTGTCTGTACCCCTTGATCCTCCTTGGGAGGTAATAGCAAGGATGGTTAAGGCCCTCAGGGCTCATCCAGGTTGCAGGGATGGGGAAGGAGCTAATTCAGGCATGGAGTGAAGCCCCTCCTAGTTTGGGGGTTCTAGGGTTCACCACAGAAGAAAAGGAACAAGGGGGCTCAGGAGATGCTGGATGAGGGGTATTGGGTAGAGGATAGACCTCATCCTAGAAGTCAGCCTCCAAGGGGGGTGCTAGGTGGCATCCTCAGATTCCCAGATGGATAGAAGGAGTCACTGCCATAGGGGAAGAGCACCAGGAAAATCTCCTTACCTGCCCCACTGCCTGAAAGTCCACCATGAGAAATATTTCAAATGTTATGTTTATTTATGTTATTTCTGAATATAGCCAGCCTCTCTTTCCTACCTAGCAAGGACAGAGAGCTTTTTCCCTAAAGAAGGGAAAAAAGGAAAAACCATTTAGCCCAACCAGACAAGCCACGGTCTCCCACAGCTCCCTTGCACCCCAGTGGCCTTCCACCTTTGCCAAGAGGGCGTGTGGAAATGCAGGCTCTACCCTTCCCCAGACAGACTCTTCTTTTCAATACAACCCATCTTCCTACCCCTTGAGCCTCTGGAAGGGGACCTAGCCCACAAATAGGAAAAGCTTCTTGTCTCCTTTATGGGAGTGTAGGATGGTGAGTGCCTGGGGGGAGTAGCTGGAGAGGATGACCAGTGGAAGGAAGAAATGGAGGGGAGAGGAAATGAGGAGTCTGAAGCCAACTCACCAGACCCAGAGCCCCGGGTCTCCCTAATACTTGCTTTGGCTCCTAGAGGGGGACTTTATTGGCTGGAGCAGGCCTTGGGTAGCTGTTTTCATCACCCTTCAAAGAATGGTTTCCAGGTGAGATGAGGCTGGGCTAGCTAAGCCCACCCCATGGCCCACTTCTGGAGCCACAGTTGGTCAGTTTTAGGGTATTCTGCAGAGAAGGGGAAAGGGGGTGATCCTTCTGACTTTCAGCTTCATCCCCACTCCAACATGGTTCGCAAAAAATAAAAAAGAAAGAAAATCCAATCTCTCCAGATTCCGTGCTCTGGATAGGTCCAGATAGGTCCACCTTCCAAAAACTGCAGGAATGAGGGACATGGTCTACCATTTGGGCCTCAGACTTTCCAACTAACCTGCTGAGTCTCCCAGGTCACACCAGGTGGGCTCAAAGGTGCCTAACCCCACCCCTACTTATTAGATGGGATTTTTTAAAAATTAGAGTCAGTCTTGATCTAGTCAGATTTCTGACCCCCTAAGGAGGTCGGGCCAGGGCAGACTTATCTACTTGTGATTTGGGGTCGACCAAGTGCTGAGTCTGCTCCCTTCTAAACTGATCAGCCTGCTGCCCCTTTCTCAGAGCTTGCTGTAGCTCCCTATGGCTCAATGAACTGGTAAACGAGAGTCTGCAGTCTGCTTGTTCCACCTCCAGTCTTTTGCTTGTTTAACCTTCATTTTCTACAATAATCTCCTTTCTCCTCTCTTCCTAACTGTACTCATCCTTCAAGGCCTCCCTTAGAGCTCCTTCCATCCTGTGGTTTAGTCAGATGGACACAAGCTCCTGTTAGCCTGCCCCTGGGCACATTCTTGGAGGTCAATTAGTCCTGTTCTGTCCTCTACACTGAGTAGAATAAGCTGATCCCCCTTGGGACCGTTGCCATGTCCCTCCAAGCCTTCTCCAGGTCACCCTCACCTCATGTCCTTCAGCAGATTCTTATGCATCAAACTCTCAGAGTCCTTTCCACCTCCGGACTCTTCCTCTGAGTGTGTGCTTTCCTCCATGGTGATATCTAGTGGGGCTGGCCATGCTTGAATCTGGGCTGAGATTTCAGTTTGCCCAGCTTTGCCCAGCTGAAAGTGAATGGGGCATCTGTCTCAGATGATCTGAAGGACCCCAAAAGTCTCCCCATATCCCAGAACCCCCCCCCACACACACCCTTCCAGCTTCTGTCCTGAGAATTTTGAAGGTATCTGGGGCTATGAGGAGCCCTTAGCTCTTTCTGTCCTCACAATCTAAGAGGCGGCAAGGGCTGACTGATGCCTATCACCCTTGTTTAATAGATGAAGAAATATAGACTTGGAGAGAAGGTGACTTTTCCAGGGTCACAGCATATTGGAGCCAGGATGAGAACTGAGGTCAGCTCCAAACCATACCTATGATACCAGACTCCCTTCTGTGTCATAGTGTTAAAAACATAGCCTGTCCTTGCAGTACCAGGTTAGGCCTTTGTGCACCTTCATGGGCTCCATCTCATTCATTTGTTCATTCCCTCTGTTGATCTAACACCTTCCAAATGAATGCTGCAGGAATGAGGGACATGGTCTGCCATTCAGGCCTCAGGGGGGCTGACAGTCTAGGTAAGAAATAAGGCAGATTTCTCTAGGAAGGTTCATGCCCAAGGGAGTAATCCAAGATGCCCGATGGGGCTACCTAGATAAGGCAAAGCAGGCGAGGAGCAGAGCACCTGGGATGGGGGGCACCCCGCACTGGTCAGGCTGTCTCCACAGTGCTCAAAGGAAATGGAGGTGAAAGGCCAGCTACTTCTGACTGTTTTGATTAGGACATTAGTTAATGGAACAAAGTGTCCCTCAAGGACACAGAGGATGTGGGTGTTCAGGTCACCCAGAGCTCGTCTGATCCTGCCAAGCAATGATACTACCTGAAGACTCGGCAATAGGGACTCCCCTGCATCCCCAGGTCAAAGGCCTCCTGTTGGTCAATCCAGCTAGGCCCCAAGTCCACCTGTCCACCTGAGCCTGTTCCTCCCAGGAATGGTATTTGGGCAGCTGGGCTGAAAGGTCATAGATCCTCTCTGTCCTTTGTCACCTGCCACCTTTTGTTCCCCTGCCAGATCAGAGACTGTCCTTAGCCAAATACCACATATGGGGAAACTGAGCCCCAGAAAGGGACAAAGATTTCAGAGTATAATTAAGCTGGAAGAGACCTTTGAGATCATCAGTTTTTCAGTAGGAGACAGAGAAGTGAGTAGCAAAATCAGATGGGCACTTGAACTCAGGCCTTTGGACTCCAGGGTCATGTACTTACTCCAGAGTCACTTGGTGAGTGGTGCTCCGAGCCAGGCTTCATGGCCCGACCCTGACTGAGTTGGCTCCCATCACGGTCAGGAGGCAGACATTTCTTGGCTCACCCCATCTTCCTGTGACTTCCAGGCAGAGAAGAGGGCGAGGTTCTGTTCCCAGACTGGGGAGCCTTCTAGGGGCCCCTCCCCCTCTTTCCCGACATCCACCAAATAGAAACCTTTGTGGGGACACTTTGCTTTTGTCCAAACAGAGATAACACTGGCAGGACTGAGCATTTGTGGCCAAACCCCACCTCCTCTGCAGGCACGGGCCATGGGGAACCAGCAGCCAGACCCAACCATTTCCTAGAAACCTTTGGAGCACCCAGGCTCAAGTTGGGCCAATCATGCTGGAATCCTGGCACCCACTGTGCTGTGACACCATCACCGGACTTATCTCTTCAAGCCTCAGTTGGGTCATCCAGCAAATAGGCAGAAAGATACTTGGAGCTGGGACCACCCTAAGGAGTGTGGTTGAGGTGATGCCTGGTTCTGGAACACTGCCCACCCATCAATCTTGGGCCCGGGCTGGTGGTGGCAAATGTGACCAGTACCGAGGAGCAGCCTGATCGTGTGTAGCATCTTATCCCCATGCTGGCAGCGGCCCCTTCTGAAGGCCATCCGCTGACTAATGACCATCTGACCCAGGATGCCCATGATACAGGGAGAGGGAGCCTCTCCACACTGGGAGGGCCCTCAGGTTAGGACGGAGGTTTTAGCTGCTACTTTGACCATTCCTTAGTTCCTGGTTCTGGCCCCAAGACCAAGCAGACCACTGTGTCCTTCCATGGGCTTGATGCCGGCTCTCTTTTCTCCCTCTCTCCCAAACAACCCCACCCTTCCCAAGCTTTTCTCTTAGAATTGTATCAGGGGATTGTGGATTCAGGGTGAGAAAGGGACCAGAGAGAAAACCTGGCCCCCCTCGCTCACTTTCCAGAGAAGGAAATTGAGGCTAGGGAGTTGAATGACTTGGTCAAGGTCATCAAGGCAGAAGATGGCAGGGGCAGGAATGGAAGCCAGGTCTTTGGCTTCAAGTCAAGCTTTCATTTCAATACAACAGCCAATGATGGGGGTGGGAGGGGTGGGTTCCCCTCTACAGCAGTGAACTCCTGAATCTTTAACAATAAAAGATGTCTCTCTGTCTGGTGTATGGGCTCCAGCTGGGGGACTCAGCAGGGCTGTTCTGGGCCTGGCCCAATAATTGGAGTCAAGAGTCCTGCCCTGCTTTGCCACTTTACATCTTCCTTGAGAGTTTACTTTCCCATTTGTATCATAGGGCATATGACTCTGAGGTCTGAGGCTCTTTCCAGAAACCTTTTTCTTCCCAGTCTCTTAAGGACCAGAAGCCTCAGGGGTGGGGGAGAGGGGGAGAGGGGGAGAGGAGCAAGGTTCAGACATGGTTCTCCTGAAAGACTTGTCATGCTTGGGGCCACCTTCACCCAGAGCCCAATTGGGTCATTTGATTGTCATGGGGAGGTACCCACCTCTTAATGATGATCCTGGGCTATTTCTAGGGTTCTGGATGCCTTGGGGTACCTATTGAGTGGGCACCCTGTAAATCCAGCCCCCAGGGCAGGGTGAAGGTTTTCAGTTCTTGTAAAAGTAGTGGGAGCTGGGTGCCAGGGAAGCTATGATCCTGCTGTGGCCCTGACTTGAGACCATCTACCCACCAGATTAGCCTAAGAAACATGAGAATGCAGACCTCTCATTCAGCTTTGCAAAAGCCAGGCTCCTGCTCACCACCCCATTTCTCTCAGAGACCAGAGGAGGTGTCCTCACCAATGAGGGCTCCCCCCGCCTGGCCCTGGGCACCTGGAGTCTTTGATCATCCTAAGCACTGTCTCCCCCCTCCATTCCAGGGTCAGGAGAGAAGACTGTTGATCTGTGTACATGTTTGGGGGGATATGCCCTGTGCCCCCTCATTCCAGAGACAGGAAATCAGTCATTGCTATTGGATTGTCCACCTGTTTGGGGGGGAGGTCCAGTCTGGGGGACATTCCCTGCTGAAAAGAGTCTGGATGGTGATTTCTTGGCAGATGAGATCTGTTGAAGAAACGAGGAGTGTCTGGCCTAGAGAAAAGTGGGGAGAGAGCTGTGCACAAGCTTAGCCTTGGTCTGCTTGGCAGAACCTTCCTAGCAATGACAGCTATTCCAGGGGAGAAGGGGCTGTCTTTGGGAGGTGGTGAGCTCCCCACATGATCTCTTGTCAGGGAAATTATGAGTTCCCAAGGCCCCTCTCAAGACACTCTGCAAATTTGGGTCCCCTTAAAGGGGGCCGTGGTCCAAGAAGACTGAGGCATGAGGCAACATGGTGAGTCAGTGGAAAGAGGGCTGACTTTCACCACCTTTGGCTTCCTCAGCCTCCAATGAGCCCCACAGACTGATCTCTACTAGTGGAGTTTGACTATGTCAAGGTATGTGCATATGTGGATGTAGGGGGTGAGTGGGTGAGTGTGCACGCATGTGTAAGTGGATGTGGATATGTGTGTGATGTGTATGTCTCTGAGTGCCAGTGTGTGTGTGTTTGTGAGTGTGAGTGTGTATGCACAAGTGGGTGAGAAGGTGTGTGTGTGTGCCAATGTGTTTGTGAGTGTGAGTATATGTGTGTGCACAAGTGGATGAGAAGGTGTGCATGTATTTGTGAGTGTGCTTGTGTGTGAGTGCATGCACATGAGTGAGTGTGCATGTGTGTACAACTGGGGTGTGAATATGTATTGTGAGTGTGTGAGTGAGTGAGTATGTAGGAGCGAGTAGGAGTGTGTGAGTGGCAGTCTATGTTTGTGAACGTGAGTGGGTAGGCGGGAAGTTTTGAGTGGCTGCAAAGAGTGGGACAGAATCCCGAGATTCCCCTTGGGCCAAAGGCTTCTCTCCTGTCTCTGGCTTGGGCCCCTCTGGCCCGTGTCCACCCTTCGCCCAACTGACTGATGTGTGGGAGCGGGCTGCGCTCACCTCTCCTGGTGCCAGGGGGCAGCCCCTCTCCTTCTACTTGACCTGCTGGTTCCTGGGCTCACCAGTTTCGACCCACTTCCCCAATGTGCCCGCCTCCCGTGGAGAGCCGAGCAGGGGGGACCTGGAGAAGGGCTCAAGTCAGTCCCTTGGTTAGCCACTCTTCATCCCAGGGCTGGACAACCCTAGATTGCTTCTTGGTCATCCTGTCTATGGCTTACTTTGTACAGGTTTATTTGCTCCCTGTCTCCCCTTTCAGATTGGGAGCTCCACGGGCGCAGGGACGGCGTCTGGCACATGGTGTCGTTCAGTTGTTTTCAGTTGTGTCTGACTTTCCGTGACCTCAGTGGCATTTTCTTGGCAAGATTCTAGAGTAGTTTGCCATTTCCTTTTCCAGCCCATTTTATAGATGAGGGGACTGAATCAAACAAAGTTAGGTGACCTGCCCAGGAAGCCAGGAAGTATCTGAGGTCAAATTTGAACTCAGGACTTTCTCACTCCTGGCCTGGGGCTCTATCTACTGAGTCATCCAGCTAGTATATAGTTGGTGCTTAATAAATGTTGGGTTGATTGAAACTCTCCACAGCCTTTTGTTGGCTGACACAGACTGTCCAAGGCCTCAGTCTTGTATCTCAGGCTGTGCTTTTGAAAGGCTGCTGCCGCCATGGGCGGAGAGTTGGTTCCAGAATGAGGAAAGCCTGGAGTCCGATTGGCCTTCTGATAAATCCTGCCGAGGATGAGATGAGACAATGAGGGTCAAGTTCCCTCCATGCTCGCTGAGGCCCACAGGCCAAGAGGCTAGCCAGGGTCATTCTTTCTCCCCTTCCCTCTACCACTGTGGTCAGAGTGGATCACTGTGTGATGTTGTCAGGGACTGAGGATTTCTCACCTCCATACCTTTACCTCTACAGTTCCTTATGTAGTGTGAGTATGTGTGTTTGGGGGGGGGGGGAGTCCTCTGTAGGCCAAGGCTGGTCAGGTAAGGTCCAGGGGAACAGTGCAGATGGGGGCCCATTTTCCAGCACCTGGTCAGGGAATGGTAGAGCCAAGGCGCCTGTTGCTAACCCCAGCAGAGCCGGCCTGCCTGGGGCTGTGGAATTGAGTCTGGTCCTGGCCTGTGGGCCTGTGGGAACCTAGCCTGGCAGGATGAGGGAGAGGCTCTAATTATAAGGGCTTGCCCCCACCTGATGCAAGGAGCACTCACCCGGCCCCAAATTACAGAGCATGCTCGGAAAACAGGGTAATGTTTGTTTACCTGCCCCTCTCTGCCCTGACAGGTCGGCCGGCCGCCGGAGCACATACCAGGGCTGCAGAACCCCCGCTCCCCATGCCAGAGGGACCAGCAGGCTGCTGTTTTGCGGTCTCCAAGCTGGCTTCCCCCGGCACCCAGTCAGGTCCTCCTCTCTGAGACTGCTCCTCAGTCAGACTATAAGGTGATTGAAGGGGTATCTGAGGCTAGGTTGTAGGCCAGGTTCTGCCTCCACCTTCCTGTGTTATCTGGGCTTCCATAGGAGTCCTACCATGGGTGCCAACTCAGCCCAGTCAAGCATCCACTGGTGTCTCCTATTAGCCACGGTCCAGGCTAAGCTCAGAGGTGCATAGGGAAGTCAAAGGGCAATCATCTTGAGGGGGAGACTAAATGGGAACATGCAGGTGCAAATTGTGGTGTCTGTGTGTGTGTGTGTGTGTGTGTGTGTGTGTGTGTGTGGAGATGCATCATTATAACAATGCATATATATATATATTATATATATATATACACATATATACACCCAGGATAGATATACACACTCCACACCCCAACATACATGTCCTTATACACACATGTGTCCCTTCCACACACATGCATACACACCCACACACCCACACACCCACACCCCTATATACACATACCCAGGATCAAATGGAGGTGATCTCAGAGGGAAGGATCCAGCAGGAGGAGGAGGTAGGAAAGGCTCCCCAGGGAAGGCAGGGTCTTAGTGGAGCTTTGAAGGAAACCAGGAGGAGGGAGACCATTATAGGCATTGGACACAGGGAGAGGAAATGTCTGGAGGTGGGCGATGAACACGTAACAGCCAGGAGGTCAGGACCAATGGATTGAAGAGCCCAGGCTTGGGAAGTAAGAGCTCCAAAGACTGAAGCAAAAGGAGGGAGCAAAAGCCAAAAAGATTTCCTGCCTGTAAAGCTGGGGGGGGGGGGCGGGGACTGGTGGATCAAGAGGCGTCCTGCCCTGAGATAAGCAGCCTGAGGAGGAAGGAAAGTGCGTCTTCTGCTCTGTCTACTGCTCTGTGTCTGGCTCCAGAAGTCTCCCGAATCACTCTAATAGCAGCTCCCTCACTTGTCAGAGAGGCAAACATCACCCTGGCTCTCTCTTGGTTCTCAGAATCCTCATCAAGTTCCTCTTTCTGTCCTGGTGGTCTGTAGTGGACCCCGACCCCTTTCTCTCTCCTGGGACCTTCACCTCCCTCTCTGGTTCCTGAATTTTCTCAGGAGCCAATGGGATTCCTCAGCTTCCTTTTTTCCCCATTCCAATTTTTTAGAAGGTAGCCTCCTTTTCCAGTCATAACCAGGGCAGGTGGGTCCCAGGATACCCCGAGGATAAACTTGCCCTGTGGTCTCCAGTCTTTTGGATGTGTCTTCTCTGAACTGCAAGTGGGAAGGGACCTAGTGATCTAAGGATGAACTCTGTCCTACAGTGGAGGCAGCTGCCTCCTTCATGGACAAGTCACATTAGAGGCTGACCCAGAGAGTCCAGGACTCTGGGACTCTGAACAAGGGGAGAATCTAAGCTATGAACAGGGCTGCTGTTGTTACTGGTGGTGGTGATGTGTGTGTGTGTGTGTGTGTCTGTGTGTCTGTGTGTGCGTGTGTGTGTCTGTGTGTGTGTGTGCATGTGTGTGTGTCTGTGTGTGTGTGTCTGTGTGTGTGTGTGTGTGTCTGTGGGTGAGCAAGCTCTGCCCCCCACCTCTGCCAACCTGGGTGGAGTCATCCCACAGGGCAGAGCCCAGAGCCCAGCAGGCAGAAGGTGGGGTACCTGGGTCATTGCCCCAGTGGGAAGGGAGCCAGCCAGCACTGGCCAGCCAAGGGAAAACTGATTGGCCTCAGGAGGCTGCCCTCTGGCTCTCATTTGCTCTTGGGGGGCCAGGCTCACCACTTTAGAGGGTAAGTGAAAGAACAGCTGATCTGTTTTCTGGGCATGCTACTTTTGAAATTGTTGGGGAAATTGAGGCAGCTTGTTATTCCTTCACATTTAAACCTGTGATTTGCCTGGCACTCCACTGCAGCCACAGTCATGCCTCAGTCCCAACATGTACTCTGCTTCCTTCTTATGTTTATGTTTATCCAGGTGCTACTGAGGGGCTTGATAGCCTGTGGAAGGGGCCCCCTGGCCTGGGAACCCTGTCCTAAGTCCTCTTCCCTCTCACATCACCCCACAGAGAAGGTGATCTGCCCTAGCTGAGTATCAAATGGGAAGAAGGCCAAGGGGATGAGCCTGCTGCCTCTATTCCTCACAAGCTGTGTAGGCCCATGATGCCCCCCCCAGCCCCAGGGGTGCTTGAAGGATAGGGAGACAGCCTCCCCCCACTCCAGGTCCAGTGAGGAGTAGATGAGAGATCTCAACTAACCTTCTCACTTCATAAATGGAGAAACTAAGTCCCAACCCATGCCCCAGATTATACCAGTCAGTGGCAGAGCAAGGCTTAACAACCCCGGAGCTCCAGACAACATTGGACAAGAGCAGAACTATTCCAGGGCCACAGGCATGAAGGGCCCAAACCTGGAGCAGATTGGAAGGGAGGTACACACCACAATCTGTCCCTTGGAAGAATGCAAGTCCTCCATTTCTTTGGGTGTCAATACTTTTTTCCAGGGCCTGGGACAAGATTGGATTAAATCACTCTATGATGATGAACTTTTGTGTCTCTCCAGAAATAAGGGGGAGTTGTGGGGGAGTTGGGGCTGGGGCCCCCTGGGCAGCTTTCATTTGTCTTGGGCGGGTCCCATGGATCTTTTTTTACTGTTCTGGCTGCAGGGTCTGACTTGGACAGCTCTCCAAAGAATCTCTGAGGTTGAGGAACCCACTACCAGAACTTTGGCTGCCCCCGGGGACTTGCGAAGCTCTAGCTGGGGAAGGTCCAACAGACCCACAGCATGTTCTGCTGTTGCTCCTCCTCCTTTTCCTCCTCTTCTTCCTCTTCCCCTCTCTTCCTCCTCCTCCTTCTCTGTCATCTTCCTCTTCTTCCTCAGGAATTATCATTCTCATCATACTGGCCACTTGAGTCAGTGGGTTTATGGACCTTAAGGTTAACTCAGCAACATTTGCCTTGGGCACTTACCATGCACTAAGCCTTGGCCCTTGCCTGACAGAAGGAATGCCTGGGCAACCTGGGGAGATGCCGGGAGGAGCCTCTGGCCAAGGTCCTTGCTCTCAGGGCTGGATCGGGCCACCCATGGACCCTGCAGAATCTAGATTCTCCGGGCTGGGTGGATCTGGTTCCAGAACCCCAGACAGGACATTGCCCCCTCCCTTGTCAGGAAGCTCCCCAGAAGGCACCTGAAAGATCTTCTTTCTGCCCCAGCCTAGTTCTCTCCCTTGCTCCTAGCTGGGTCACTGAGGGTTGTGGCCACAGGGATTTTGAAATCTCTTTGAAAATGTTTCTCTTTGTTTTGTTTTATTTAAAAATTTCCCAAATTTTTACCAAGTTAAGGAGACAACCACAAGAATGTACAGCTTGGGTGGACAATTGGCATAAACAGCCCCAACCCCTCAAACCACTGCCCCCTCCCCCATTCAGCAACAAAACACTGCAGATGTGTGTGCAACTGGGGATGGTCCCTCTAAGAAATGAGGGGCTAGAGAGAGATCAAGGGGCTGAGAGAAATCAGGGCGCTGAGATAGCTCTAGAGGCTGATGGACATTTTCTTGGAGAGGGAAAAGAAACTAGGGGAGGGAGAGGCAAGGAGGAAGAGCAAGAAGTGACCTGAAGGATCCCAGAAGAGAACCAGCTACTTCCCTCTCCCTTTCTCTCTTTCCTGGACCCCGGGGAAACTTCTGAGCCCTAGGCCACATGCCCAACAGGGTCCTGAAGAAAGAGCCCTGACCCAGGAGCCCAGAAACCTGGCTTTCCAGTCTGCCTTGTGGAGGCCCCAGCTAAGGACATTTCACCAGACAGGGAGCTGGGTCAGACCAGCTCGTAGGATCCAGAAGCCTGGCAGCGGGCAGTGGGTCCAGCCCCTCTCCCACCCTACCCCCACCCTCCACTCATGGTTATGGAAGCTCTGCTGTGGAACCTCTAGGGAGGGGCAGCTCACCTTTTCAGCCTCCCCCATCTTAGGACCCTGCTCTTGCCCAAGTAACTCTGGGAGATCCTTGGCAAGCCCCTTGCCCTCTCTGAGCTTCTCTGAGCCTTCTCTTATGTGAGATGGGAAGGTCTTAGAAGTTCAAAACTAGAATCTGGTGTGAGCCCCTTCTTTCACTGATGGGGAAACCAAGGTCCAGAGAGGCAAAGGGACCTGCTAGGGATCTGCCTTCCTATTAATAGCCACACCAGGATGCCTCCTGCCTGGGAGACCAGTGTTCTTTTCCTTTGTGCGTCTGCCTTAATGATCTCTGAGCTCTTGTACTGACATTCTATGAAATTCTTTGGATAAACACACTCGCCCTGATGTGTTGGGGACTTAATCCATTCCACATGGGTCTGTGGGGGGGCAGATTTGTATTTTAAGGGGAGGCCAGAGAGGATGATGCCTGAGCCCAAAGGACTGTGGCCTTCATGGAGGGACTCCAGAGTGGGCCAAACCTGGCAGGAACCAGGCCCAGGACGGGTCATCTCCACAGCTACAGTCTCCTTCCTCCCCTTCTTGGCGTGCAGCAAGCCCTGGGTGAGGCATCTCAGTGGGGGGGGGGGGGAGACGGGAAGGAATCGGATCCCGGCCTTCTCGAAATGTTTACTACATCAGGAAATTAATTCACTCTGCACGGGATAGGGTGAAGAAGAATAATATCCCAAACAGAGCCACACACACAGATCCAGACGCACCCTCTGGGCTGACCTGGGCCAGGCCAGGCCAGCCAATTCTGGGATTGGGCCGGCCGGCCAGCCTCCTTCTCACCCCCTTGGCTCAGGTTGGGTTCCATCTGGGCTCCCTGAGATCACTGAGCTGGGGGGCTCAGGCCCCGAACCCCGGCTGCCTAGACAACCTACTGGCCGCCCAGAGGCTAAGAACTCAGACTGGACCAGAGTAGTTCAAGCTGTCATCATTCTACAATGTTAATGGGACACAGGGCCCCAAAACAATGAGCCCATGGCTCAGGAATGCATGTTTACAGAATCCTCAGGATGCGTTTGCTGAAATGGTGAGGGGCTGCCGGATTACCCAAGCGAACCCAAGCTAGAGAGCAGGGTGCTGAGGCTCCAGGCTGTGCCCGTGTCCCCACTCTGGTCCCTCACTGCTCCCAGGGTTTGGGCCAAGGAGAACAAGGGCAGGGAGAGGTCACAGGCTAGGGCAGTTCTGACATGAGGGGATGGACAGCCTAGGGTAAACAGGAGGTCCAGGTCCTGTCCTCAGCAGACACCAGCACCCTGACCACCTGGAATACCCTTCTCTCACCTTGTGGCCCAGCTGCCTTTTCTGTCCTTCAAGGCTTCCTTGCTCATCCTCACCTACAAGCAACATCTTCATGGATAGAGCCCAAGATTCCAAATCAGAGGATATAGGCTGATGAAACTCTTTTCAGCCTGGAAAAAGAAGCTTGTCCTCTTTAGGCCTCAGTTTCCTCTTCTGTGAAATGAGAGGAGTGGCGTTGCAGCTCCTGCCAAGCTCTGGGTTTCTGAGAGATCTTACAGCCCTTAGGAATCTGGGCAGCCCCTGTCTAGTCCCCCAGTCAGTCTCATGAGTAAGCCCTCCTTGGGCGAGCCTTGTCCCACAGTTCCCCTCCTTGGAGCTGTAAGAAATCAGAGACCCAAGTGGGAAGGTTTCCTATTCTTCCCCCACCCCAGCACAACTATATGTAGGTCAGGTTGGCCTAGGGCTCAGGAATGGGGCAAAGCTGGCATGTGTTGATTCAGGCAAAGACTGGTGATGGGCACAAGGATCATGAAGAAATGGATGGAAGAGGGGGAGGAAACATTTATAAGCTTGTAGGCACTTTACAAAAATCATCCCATTTGATCCTCACAAGAGGCTTTAAGTTGTTTTCATCCCATTTGAGAGAGGAGGAAATGAAGGCCAACAGAGGTTAGAGTATCTGAGACCAGATTTCTGAACTCAAGTCTTCCTGATTCCTGACTTAGGGCTTCATCCACTGGACCACCCAGTTGTTTGCTCACAGTTGCCCCCAAATCCCTAGATCTTTTTCAGACAAGCCTCTCTCTGGGTGTGCCACCCTCATCTCCAAACACTAATAAAGTTGCTATTTGGAACCCAGATAGAAGAGTTCCCATTTAAACTTTGGGGGACTCCATTCTGTGTTTAACTGGTCTGGATCTTTCTGAAGCCTGGTCTGGCTACCATTCCCTATGCCAGCTTCATCACATCTGTCAGTTTGATGAGTACGACACCTGTCCCTTTAAACAAATCCTCACTAATGGAGATGAGGATAGCGCCCACCTCCTGGGGCTGTGTTGGGGATCAAGTGAGATAAGGGCCTAGCTTACCTCAAAGCTCTCAGGAAATGTCGGACCTTCTTTGAACAAAAAGGGCCAAACAGCATGAGGCCTTGCAAATCCCCTCTTGTAGCTGGAGCTGAAATGGAACCATTCATGGCTCCTCTTGGGGCCGGGCCATTCAGCTACCTCTGAATCAAGCTAATTGTCCCAGCATCTCTGCTCATCTTTTCCACAAGAATAGTGCAATTTTAGCCAGATACTGGATAATCCACAGCCTCTGCATCTCTCCCCCTCCCCACCCCCCTTGCCAGTCTAGTAACTCCACCATAAAGGAAACGAGGTTAGTCTCGCCTGACCTGGTCTTTTGGGGAAGGAACTCTTTCCTGGTACTTTTTATCTTGACCTCAAAACAATTTCATCCCTGAGCTCTCCCTGGTGACAGAGGAAACAATGAAGCAAAACCACCTGATTTGGTGGAGATGCAATCCCGTCCCGCCAGTCCTGGTTGTTCTCTGGGTCCTGGAGCACAGTGGAGGTCTCACAATCGCAATGCCCTTTGAGAATGGACTCTTCCATTCCTCAGAGGGGGTGGTCTTTTGTTTTTGGTCCTTGTTCTGTCATTGATTTGCTTAATAGGTTTATATGAGTCTCCCAATATTTCTAATATGCATCTCTTTCTACCAGTCAATAATATTCCATTACATTCCTATCCTAAACTGATTTTTTTTTTATTAGCCACTCTTCCAATAGGTGGACATCACTCCATTTTATTTCCAATGATTTGCTGCAACCAGGAGGAACTCTTTGATGATTTTGGTGTATATTAAGTCAACCAATTAACAAGCATTTATCTTAAGCCTACTGGGGGTGCTGGACACTGTGCATGGTGATGCTAAGCAATGGAACAAAGGCCACTCTCAAGGAGGTTGCATTGTATTGGGCTTTTGTTTGGCCTTTGACTTCCTTGGGAGTATCTGCACAGTAATGGAATGTGGGTCAAAGGGGATGGACCTTTTAATCACTTTTCTTGAAGAATTCTAAATTGAAATCCAGAACAGGTTGGACCACCCACCATGGATCAGTGTGTCTGTGCTCTCACAGCCCCTCAAACATTGACTGCTCCCATCCTCCACCATCTTGGCAGTTTCCTGAGGGGAAACCGTTTTCCTAGGCTCTCCTCTCATGATTTGGGAGTTTGGCTGTTTATAGTCTGACCATCTTCTTTAGACATCTCCTTTAACCATTGAGTGGCCTGGATGTTCTCTCTTTGGGCATGACATATTCTCTTTGGAGCCATGTGATTTTGAGTGATTCTTATCTCCTCCCGGTGCTCCCCAGCACCCCCCATAATATCTTGTTCTCAAAGCTCTAAGGAAAAGAAGACTAGTTTATTGGTGCATAGAGACTGAAGACTCTAACCCTTCCCTTTTTAAGATGCTGGGCAATATCTACTTTCTTCTCATCTTGGAACCCCTCTGCCATTTTATTCTCCCCAAGATACTTGAACCTAGTGACTTTGTCCTTGAAGTTCTGGCCCAGGAATCTAAAGCCTCTTCTTTACGACTGTCTTCTTCACTGAAGAATAGGGATGAGAATTGCACCAATGCCCCCGGATGCTTCAGTCCCTTGGCTGAGCCTTCTCAGCTCTCAGCAAGGCACTCTAGGTGGTATCTTTTCCTTCTGGTGCCATCATTTGTCTCCACAGGAACCACCAGGAGCTCCTTGACAGCTCTCTAAAAGATTTGTCACATCAACCTTTTCACTCTGAGAAAAAGCCAAGTTCTGATGGCACCAACACTTTACCATTCCTTCCCCATGGATACTTGTTGTAGAAACAGATTTGGAGGCCACGTCCTGGATATGGATACCCATGGATGGAGGACTAGCAGCCAAGTCCCTGGTCTAGTGCTCCTTTGCTCTCCATTCATTTTCTCTGTGGTCCCCATGGAGACCAAAGTCATATGGGTGAGAAAGATTCACAGAATCTTAGTCTTCTGAGGGCAGGGACCAAAGGTTTTGCTGGGGCAGAATCTGTTCATCTCTCCATTCAGCGTCTGAACACTTCCTTCTACTCAGACTTCCAGGGTTGACCTCCTGCTGTCCCTGTGGCCTTGGAGCCTCAGACTTTTCAGGGGCTGCTTGGATGGATGTAATCCACTTCTTGAATCTCAGAGCTAGAGAGCCCCTCAGGGGTCTCTCATCTGAGGTTAGGCTCTGCACTGACGCAGTACTCTTCCTTTGGACACCTCCCAATAGCCTTTCTAAGATATGTTGTCTAGAACTGAACACAAGACTCTGGATATGACCTGGCTGGGGCAGAGAAGCCTGGCATCCTATCCTTCTTAGTCCTTGATCCTGTGCTCCCCCATTGGGTGGCCAATCACCATTGTACTTTTGGCTGCCATACTTCATTGTGGTCTCCCAGAGGGTTTGCTCTCTATTAATAAACTCAGATCCTTTTCAAACTGCTTAAAGCTCCTTCTTCTTGTCTTGGTGAGATGTGAAATGCCTTTTGATGAGTTTTCATCTTTCTGCCTTAGACAAAGGTTGCAGTCTGTCGAAACATTGGGGACCAGTATTGTGTGCAATTCATTAGCTTGTGGCCTTGAGAAGCCCCATCATTCCCATGGAGTGCCAGGGCACCATGCATCTTGTAGAGGAAAGGCAATCTACTTTGAGTTGTGTTGAGGGAAACTAGAGATGAGCACCAAAGAACTGAGAAAAATTAAGGGAGGTTTCAGGGAGTTGGTCTGAGCTTGGGAAGTCCAAAATATTGCATCACATCAGGCTTCTTCCCTTTGTTTTCAACTCTGCAGCCTTGTTGGCATTTCTGTTGCCTTTCTAACCCTTTCATTGGCCTCATGACCAAGGCCTCGGCATCCCACCCCACCCCAGCCCCCCAGCAGTTCCCCCTGCTCCCCCCCCCTAAGCAGCTTAAAACAATAACAAGAAAAGAAAACATTCCAAACCACCAGCATCCTGGTCTCGGCCCCAAATGTGGCCCCATCTGGCTGCCTCCACCAGTCAGAGGGTCCAGATGGATTCCAGGTCTTCCTGGGAAGCCCTATGGACCATCTGGATCCTCAGAGACTTGTTTTCAAGTGAAAAGGAATCATGCGTTTCTGAAGTAACTACTTGTTCCAGACCCAGCCCAGATCCTGGCAACATGCAGAACAGTCCATGCAGCTGATGGCTTCTCAACAAAGGTTTGCTTCCCATCAAACCAATATGGCAGGAAGCTGAAAGGGACAACACTGGTAGAGGCAGGATGAGCTTCAGAGATTCAAGGCACTGCTCTGGAGGGGGGTGGAAAGTCCAACCATCTGTGTGACTTCCAGGAGCTTTGGAGGCAGATATCACATGATGCCCATCAAGAGAGTCATTGTAGGGTCTAGAGACTCATCTTGACCACCAGCCCATCCCTCTATCTCCTTTGCAATATTCAGCTGGGAATCTTGGATCTGGAAGGAACCTCACTGTCATGGACATTGTGCATTGCCCTGGACTTGACTGGGATGCCCCCCTGGACCACCCTAGGCCTCTATTTGAAGCTCTCCTGTGATGGGGAGCTTTGCTATTTTTAGGGCACTTCTTCCTGATATCAAGTTTACCCCTATTATAGGTGTTGCAACTTCCTCCCGTGGTGCCTGGCTCTGCCAGGATCCAGAGCCGACTCAGGGGTGTCTTTTCCTGTCAGCCCTTCCTGGCTTGACTACTTCTACCCTTTGTTTACATCTGGAAAGGACCTTAGGGTCCACCAAGGACAATTCCAATACTTCACTGAGAAATAGAGATCCAAGGAAAGAAGAAAGCAGATGGTTTGGGCAAAAAAGAGCAGGTCCTGGATCCAAACCCCACCCATGGGGGCTTTATCAGCTCCCCTTGGTCCTGTTCAACCAGATCCCCCTCAAGACCTCATCCATTAGATTGAGAGCTTCTTAGAGTCAGGGGCTGTCTTTTGTCTCTTTTTGTATTGCCAGCACATTGTAGGTCTTTAACAAATGTTTATTAATGGAATCAAAGTGGAATTTTAAAGGTTATCAATCCATCAGCAAATGTTTCTAGTCATGTTTAACTACTCTGAATACATATAGCAACTGAGGCAATTGCTACCCCCAGGGGACTTACATTTATTTCTTTTGGGGAGGGAGCTCATGTTCATCTTTAAGTCAGCATAGGAGAGTTATCAAATGGAACCACAGTGATGGGGACACTAGCCTTTCAAGGATTAAGGAGAGATCTCTCGGGGAGGTGGAGCCCCTTGATCTGAACCTTGATGGGCACTATGAGGTTTCCAAGAGATAGAAGTGAGGAGGCAGAACCTTCCAGATGTGGGATTCAGACTCAGCAAAAGCATAGAAATGGAATGTTGGTGGCTGGTTTGACTAGCGGTCACTTGTTCCTCATTCTCCCTTTCTTTGATGCTTCCTCGAAGCTTGCTTCCCTCCTGGGGCAGCCCCCAGTCCTCAGAGCACCCCTCCTCCACTCCCCAGGGGCTCTCTAGGCTCAGAACAAGTTCCCTTGACTTGGATTCTAATAACCTGATCCCTTTTCACCCCTGAACATTTTTTCCTCATTATATTTGGCTTAGGTTGATATTAAAGTGAGTTTACATTCCCTGAGCCTGGGCCAGCCCAGGATTAAACCCCCTCAAGGAATCTGCACACAGGTACCTTAGGAGGTAACTGATTAGACTCCCAGAAGGAAGGAGCAGGCTGGGAGACCTGGGCCCATTAGTATCTGGGTGACCCTTGGTCTTTCAGCACCTGGAAAAAGGGGTCTTCTTTCCAGGCAGCTCCAGAAGTCTGAAATGGAGGGGCTTTCTGCTCCGTTGGGGATCCGGAGCTGACTCAGGGGTGTCCTCTCCAGGCAGCCCCTGAGGGGTTGGCAAATGAAGAGGTTCCAAACATCTTGAGGGTCTCTCCTTGTTTCCCTTGCCCCTCTTTTCAAATAGTCCCAGTGGTGAACTTCCACCTGATTCTGAGAGACCCAAGGAGGGAGAAGAGATGGAAGAATCATTTATTATTAACTCTCAGTGTGCCAATCACTGTTTTAAGTTCTATGGATACAAGTAGGAATGGAAAGACGGTCCTGCCATCTGTGTTCTATCCAGAGGGGGCAACGAGGCACATGGGAAAGCCCAGAAAGCCTAAGGATGCAATGTCCAACCTGTGGGCTCTTTGTCAGTGGGTGAGGTGACAGTTCTGGGGACTGGCCATAGGAGTAGGCCAAGGGTCAGGCCTGGTCAGAAGGAATGCAGTTGCTGCTTCCCATCTCATTCGAACCTTAGGAGCAGGCAAACAGCCTAGGGGAAGGGGAAGGGAGAGGGTAGACCCCTGCACTGGAGCTGGTGCTTTCTACTGCCAAGCCTTGCCTTCCTAGGTGGGTTCTAGGACAGTCTAGGAGGGGGAGGGGTGGGAAAGCAGGAATCAACCATTCACACTTTAGCTAGAAGGGGTTATCAGTCTAGACCCATAGGAGAACAGAGCCCTGGAGGCCAGGGACGGGAGAAAGATGTCAATAGCATTTGGGGAAGGGAAAGCTCTGGAAGACTAGACAGGCTTGAGGAGGGAAGATGTCCAAGACGGGGCTGAACCGGAAAGAGAAGCAGACCTCACCATTATCATTGAACTGAGGGCAGCTGTGGCCGTGGCTGGACAGGGATGAAGCTTCTACAGTTTCACCTCCTGGACAACATAACTCGAGTCAACCACTGTTCGGATGGGCATGGTGACCGGGCAGATAGGGAGAGACCTGAGGTCTGCCCCAAGGGCTTGGGGAGGGGGTCAGAATGGCAGGGGGCTGAGCCGGCCTCCCCAGATTGCCTCCCACAGCTAGGTGCCAGCCCCCATCCTTGCCACCCAGGGAGGGAGCTCCTGAGGGCAGCCACTGGTCCCTGGGTTTCCTTTTGCCTCTCCAGGACCAGCTCGGTGGCCTGGGAGGCACAGCAGCCCCCACAAAAGTTTGTGGGTTGCCTTGAGTCCCTGAGGGAAGCCCCACCTCCCTCCCTCCTCACCGGCAGGTTCCTTGTCAGGACACCAGGCAGGCCCTGGCTCTCTGCCCAGGCAGGATTTCCCCAGGGTCCAGGCATGTGCCATCAGTGCCCCTCCCTCATTTCCTCCAAGACAAAACCAAATACATTTATTTTCCTGAAATTCTGGATGTTCTCTGAGAGGAGAGCTTAGCAAGGCCTTCAGCACTGTGCCCAGAAGCAAATCTTCATCTTTATTTGACAAAAGAGGAAACTGAGGCTTGGGGGAAGATGCAGGCCAAGATGGCAGTGATTCACAAGTGGGGTTCCAGTGAGTCAGTGACAAAGCTGGTATTGGAAGCCAGGGCTCTGGTCCCTCAGGAAGGAGCCGAAGGGGCCTCCAGGGCTGGCCAGCGTGCAGGCAGCAGATGGGGAGTGGGAATCCCCAGCCTCCAGTCTCCAGCCTCCCAACCTCCTGCCAGAGCAGCAACTGGGGGAGGCACCCACCCCTGACTCTAACTACTAGGTAGGAAATGACAGGCCTCTCCAGAGGGGGAGGGGGGATAAGAGATTCTGGACTCTCAGTTCTCCTTCTTGGGGCTGGGCTGGGCTGGGCAGGGTCCCAGGCACAGCCCAGGCTGAAGAGGCTGCAGCCAGCAGCCAGGAGAGCTGGCTTCTCCCCTCAGTCATTTGCTTGGCCTTTCCCTCTCTGACTTGCCTCAGTTTCCTCCACTGTACAATGCTATGGCAGATAAGATGGTCCCCAAGGTCCTTGCCAGCTTTGGCATTCTAGAGTTCTCCAGGCAAAGCTGCCACCCTTGGGCATCGTCCCATTCTCTACTTTCCTCTCTTTCCTTAGAAAGAAGCTGCCTTGGGAAGGTCTGCCTTGTTCTTGGTCCCCTCCCTTCCTGTGTGCTCAGGGGCATATTGGGTCTGAGCCTCCATGTGAGCCTGTGTGCCCTCTCAGCCCAGGCGGGCAGACAGAAGAGGCCAATGGGGCACGTGTGGGTTTAGGAAGCCCCTCTTCAGGCCACATGCCAGAGAGACAAAAGAAGGACCAACAGCTCCTGCCCTCCAGGAGCTTACACTCTACTGGGGGCAGGGCAGAGCCAACAGACCAGATCACAAACCAGAAGAGATTAGGGCTGAAGCCAGAGCCCTGGCCTAGCTGCCTCTGGATGGTGGGTGGCAGGTGAGAGTGAAAGCTGACTGGGGTGGCCAGAACCAGCCCTGGCAAGGGTGTGGGGGCCAGAGCAAGTCCTGGCAAGGGCTCCCATCCCAGATGTCCCAGTGGATCGATCCCCCAACACTCCCTCCTCATTGGGCTTGCCTTGCAGCCTTTTCAAGTTGCAAAATAGACGGTCAGGGCACTACCACCATCGTCAGGGCACCACCACTGTGGTGGTTCTCAGTGAAAGTATTTAACAGTGAGACCCCTGCCCTGGGGGTGCCCAGAGAGCCTCCCTACCCCTCACTGCTCTGCCTGTGGCCCTCCCTCCCCTTACAAAGACAACTGCAGCTCATCAGCTCTCAGAACCCAGTGCCCTTCCAGCGTTCTGGCAGTGACCACCGGCCATGATTGTCCATCTCCCAGGCTGGCCTCCTGTGGCAAACTCCCTGGCTATTGGAATACAAAGAGAAGCAAAGACAGACAGCACCTGCCCTCGAGGTTCTTCCACTCTGTGCCAGGAGAAAACACAATAGAGGATCTGCAGAGTTGTGGCATTAGGGGAGGGTGGTTGGTCCTCCCCCCACCCCGCCCCAATCCAGGCACTTCTTCCAAAGGAACTCTGTTCCAAAGAGGAGACACAGGGTGGACAGATTGTTCAGGGGGAGAAGTCTCCTGGAAACGGGAGAGTCAAGAGCCCTAACATTATTCTCTGTTCTCTATTCTAAGGGCCCTCCCAGCTCTGACATTCGTGTTCTTTGTTTTGTTTTGGTTTTTTGCAAGGCAAAGGGGATTAAGTGACTTGCCCAAGGTCACACAGCTAGGTCATTATTAAGTGTGTGAGGCTGGATTTGAATTCAGGTCCCCCTGACTCCAGGGCCGGTGCCCTCTCCATGGCACCACCTAGCTGCCCCGACATTCCCATGTTCCAAGGAACCTCCCAGCTCTGACATTGTCTCCCATTTTCTGCTCCACCTCTATTTTCTCTGCCTCCCTCTCACACTTTCAGTTCTGACCTTATTTAGTCTCTGTCCCGGCCTCCCTTCCTGAGCTGTGTCTCCTACTTCTGCCCGTCTCCTTCCTGTCCTTGGACCCAATCTGACTGTTGCCACGGGAGAAGCCCAGTGGTGTGGGCCACAGTGGCCAGGTAGCCAGAGGGGCACCCCTCCCCTCCCAATGAAGCTTGTATTGCAACAGGAGCCCACAGCTCAGGGCTGGTGGCAGCCCCCAACCAATGTTCAAGTTGAAGGGGCCCCTCACATCACAGGTCCCAGGACCAGGGGTTGAATGCTGGGATGGGGGTGGTCAAGTTTGCCCCTCTCATTATACCTATAAGGAAACTGAGGCCCAGGACCAGCAAGGTCACACAGGAAGTGAGGTGCCTCACCTGGGGTTCTTCCCATCCTTCCCAGTTTCCAGGTCTCTTCTGGCCCTTCAGTGCCTCTTCCCACATGATGGGAACCCTGCTTATTGGGACAAAACCTCCCTTCCCCCAGACCAACCTTTTCCTCCTTAGTTCTGTCACTCCTTAGTCCTGGAGCAAACCCAGAGAATGGGCCCAGATTACAGGGGGAAGTACACTGGGGCAGGTGCCAGCCCCAGCTGCCTCCCTCTCCAACAGACGGTGAGGTCACCCTGTCTGCCAGGGGAGGGTTTCCCAGGGCAGAGACCGGAAACCCTCCCCAAAGGGAGCAGGTCACCTCTGAGGACCCACCCTGGCCCCAGACAGACAGACACATACTCCCTCCCCCTCACTCTCTCTCTCTCTCTCTCTCTCTCTCTCTCTCTCTCTCTCACATACACACACACACTCAACCTCTCTGACCCCTTATTCTTCTTCTAAATTCACCTCAGTGATTGGCCGGGCCCTCACTGTCCTCCTTGTACAGTGACCACTTTTTCTCCCCTACTGTCCTTTTGAGCACTCCCAGTTCATGATCTGGCACCCAGAAAGATCATACAATTTGGAAGTGAGGGACCAGTTTCCCCCCCAACAGGAGCTAGCTGTGTGACCTTGGACAAGCCCTTTCTCCTCACTGGGGGGGAGGGCGGTGGGAGGGAGTGGTTCAGCTAAATTGTTCTTACGATAAAGCTTCGGAGTGTTTACAGGGTGGGCCTGACCGCAGGAGAGACAAGGAGGACTGAAACCCAGGTGGGGCTGGGGGGCTGGGGTGAGGTGAAAGTGCGCTCTGTTACAACATGAGGTGGGATGGGACCGGTGTCTCCCAAGGAAGAAGAGAAGGAGCCTGGGGGTCTCCAGGGCAGTGAGCCTCTGAAACAGAATCTTTTGGCCATATTCCAACAAGGGGTCCCCAGGCCTCTTTTGGGGAGTCAGTAGTGCTGCCACCCAGCCCACCTCTAGACAACTCTAAGGCTTTGACCCTTGGGACCCAGGGACATGGAGAGAATGCTCGCCAGTCCCTCAGCTTGGGGCGCTGTCATTTGCCCTACCCAAACTGGCCTCTTGGCAGCTGCTCGCTGTACCCTCTGGAACTGGCCAAGAAAAAGTTGAGCACCCCTCCCCCTTCATCTAGACCACCAAGCCACAGAATGTGATAGCTGGAAGGGGGAACTTCCCATATCACATGCCCTGTTAAAGACATGTTCCCCAACTACTCACTGCTGGAGTCTAGTCTAACCTGGGCTGCCGTTCCTTCCTTCAACAAATGGCTTTAGATTTCATTTGCCTCCATTCCTGACCTCCTCAGACCATGGGCCCATCTTTTCACCTTTCCTGTGGTCATCGGATCTAAGACCAAAGGATCATAGACCAAAGGAACTCTTGAATTAATGAATAAATGAATAAGTGAATGTGTGAGTGAGAGAGTGAACAAGGATTGGCTAAGGATTCCCATGTGCCAATCACTGGCCCAATATGGGGGCCAGATGGGGATGAGACAAAGCAAAGACAGTCCCTGCCTTCAAGGAGCTGACATTCCAGTGGTTAGCTGGGTCTCTGAAAGGATGGTAAATTGGAGGAGGGGCCCATGCCCACTCAATCCAGAAACAGTGGCCCACTTGTTTTCATTTTGGTTTTTGGTTCAAGGTTCTGGAATGACTGGGGAGAACAGAGGGTAACTAGGTTAATAAAGTTAAGGGAGGGATGGCCCGGGAGTCAGGAGGGAAGTGAAGCCCACCTAACAAACAGCCATCCAGCTTCTTCCCAAAGCCTCAGAGAAGGAAACCACCACCCTCTGACCTCAGTTGGCCTCTCTGCCACCCTCTCCCTTTCTCCTCTCTGGAGCAAGGCCCTCTTCAATGCCCACACCCATGATTCCAGTAGACTCCTCCACCATATTCCTTCCTTTCTGAACACAGCTATCACACCTCCTCCCCCTCCCACCCATGCTGATAGTAAACCAATAAAGACCGTGTTTTGGTTCTGCCCCCAGTCCCAGATCATCCCATTGCATCATGGTCTCCCCAGCTCACCAGACCTTAGGACCACTTGCCTTGTCCAGGAAGGGACATGGGAGCCTCTGTCCAGTGGAGGGTCATGAGATGAACCTCAGAGCCCTCAGGCTTGCTCCCTAAACTTACAGATGAAGCAGCTGAGGCCCAGAGAGGAGAAAGCCTTTGTCTCATTAGACCCCTCCCTCCAATGTGACCTCCGACCTCCCCTCCCAAGAGTCCCCTTGTCTTATCGGGCAGATAAGACAGAAAACCCAGTCACTGAGATGGAGTCCATTCTTTGCCCGTAGTAGAAACTGTTGCATGAATGAATGATTGACTTAACCAGGAAGGCTTCCTGGGGGAGGCGGCTGAGCCGACCTTCAAAGGACCAGCCCAGGGCCTCCCCATTCTCCAGCATTCTGAGACAGCCGGGGTGAGCCCTGCCCAGGGACAAGTCTCATGCCCAGACACCCAATGCTATCCTGTGACACTCAGCGCTATCCTCTCTTGTGTCCGGGATCTGACTTGCAGTCAGGGAGGCTGGAGTTTGAATCTAACCTCAACCACTTGGTAGTTGTGTGACCCTCAGCCAGTCACTAGCCCTGCCTGCCTCAGCTTCTTTATCTGAAGGTGGAGGATGGGATGGCACTGCTCTCCTAGGGCCTTGGTGAGGATGACAGGACTTACTGTCGGTAGAAGACCTGCCAACTTTAGTGTCCTGTATCCCACCTCTAAGCCCCAGGCCTCTTATCTGTTGGATGGGTAGGATGGCTCCCACCATGCCTACTTCAGGGGTGATCCTACGATGCCCCTCCATACAGACCAGCTCTCATCCTCCCTTTGTCAGTGGAGGCCAGGATTACCCCACCCTAACTCCACCAACCCATGTGGAACTTACGTGCTGCAAACAGCTGCTTCGGTTTCTCCATCGGTATAATGAGAGAGTGGGGCACTGTGTGAAGAGTTCTAGAAAGGACCAGCTATTCCAGCCCCAACATTTTACATTTGGGGAAACTGAGCTCCAGAGCAAAGGACTGAGGCATGGACTCAGGACACGCATCCAGAACTCCTGGACCTTTTCCACCACCAGCTCCAGGGCAGGACCCTAAATAAGGTGGTCAGGAACACAAGATACCCCCCTCCCCAGTCAGTGGGAGCAGGAAGCCCGGGGTGGGGTGCCGGGGCTAGAACTGAAGTCAGTTCCTTCTCTCCCAAACAATGGGGCTTCCCCCCAGCCCCACCCTCCAAGCACCCCCATCACCCAGGGTATTGGGGGTATCAGATCCTGTGCCAGGACAAACCAGCTTATGGTGGGAGGAGAGACAGGAAAGGCTTTGCCACAGCCCAACCCGAAGCTGGCTCGACTGCCTAGCAGTCTCCCTAGTGTTCTGGAAGCAGCAGAGCCATGAGGGGGTGTACCTGGGCTCTTCCTCTGCTCGCTCTCTCTCTCTCTTTCCTTCTCTTCTCCCTCTTGTCCTCCACACCCCTCCCCACTTCGAACCCTCTTTTCCCACTCCATCTGAAAACAAGGCTGCTGCTGCCTCTCCACAGAGCAGAACCAAGAGGGGGGGAGCAAGACCAAAGCCCCCCATTTGTCTCTGTTTCCTCAAGGGCAAAACTCTGGCTGGGTCCAGTGTTCCCTCTTCCTCCAATTGTTGCATGGATGTTTGTAGCAGCCCCTTATTGCAAACACCTGAGAATAGAACCTGGTGTTGGGAACCCCAAAAAAGGTTGAATTGCCAAGGACAAGGAAGGCACCAAGAACATGGCACATGGGCAAGGTCAAAGCTGGGATGGCCTTAGAACATAGAAGATCAGAGGTAGAAGGGTCTTTAGAACATGGAACCTGGGAAAAGTCAAAGCTGGGAGGGCCTTTAGCACATGGAACATGAAAGGTCTAGATCTTGGCCCTCAGACATCTTCTAACCTAGCTTTTTCTTATGGAGGAATCTGGGACCCATACAAGATAAGAGGCTTGGCCAAGGTCACACATTTTCTTTTTTTGGTCTAGGGAAGGAGAAAAACTCGTGGTCCCCATTTTTCAGGGGGGGATTTTGGGAGCACGGTGAGAAGGGTTGTGAAAGCTGGTCCAGTCTAGCCTTACTGGGCCTTCTGCCGAGGTAGATTTTATATTCCATTCTGGAGATGATAAGGAGCCACAGGAAGTTACTGAGGAGGGGTGAAGCCCTACACTTCAAGAGAATCCCTTTGGTGGCTGAATGTAGGCTGGACCGTTAGGGGAGAGACTGAGGCAAGCAGCCCCCGCCCCCCGGCAGCTGCTGCCATAGTCCAAGCAAGCTGGTTGGCAGCGCCGGGGGGAGGGTATATTGGAGAGATGCTTAAAAGGCAGAGATGGTAAGATTTGGCAAAGGACTGGATTACTGAGAAAGAGGCCTCCAGGGTAACTGGGGTGGTGGTGGGGGCAGGAAATCAGTGGTCAGAACAAGATTCACTGCCCCCCCAGCCCTCCCCCAGACTTCTAACCATCCACCTCCTCCCTCTCTCAACCCAAGACCTCCTGTCATTTCCTGAGCCCTGCTGCATTCCTGACAGACAGGCCACTGGTTTGGGGGTGATCTCATGTTGGGGACCCTCCCCTGGCCCCAACTGGTTGTTGTATGTCAGCTCCCTTCTGGAGGAATGAGTGCAGAGAGGAGCTGTGGGGGCTGAGGTCCCAGAGTTGCTGACATGAAACAGGAGTGGGAGCTCAGGGGACCCTGGGTGGGTCTTTGTCAGGGGCCCGATGTTGCCTTTGGAGGCTAGCCCATTCACCAGGCAGCCAGCAGAGCTCTGGGTGTGGAGTCAGGAAATCCTGAGTTCAAATCCATTTTCAGATACTTCCTAGCTGTGGGATCCTGAGCAAGCTCCTTATGCTCTGATTGCCTCAGTTTCCTCCACTGTAAAATGGAGATGATAATAATAATGATGATAAGCACTTTATTACCTCACACAGTAGGGGCCTTAGAGAGGCAGGACTGACCAATCCTCAGAGGCAGAGATTCTAACCTGTTTGACACCCAGAGAGGGCAGGATTTGAACCCATGTTCTCTCCTGGCCATGCTGCAGACCTCAGAGGCTCTTTCTTTCCTCCTGGATTTCTGAGCCCCGATGGCCTCTGATGATCTAGGCAAGGGCCCTGGGGAGATGGAGAAAGGAGGAGAGGCCGGACAACTTGGAAACAAACCCCTCCAGTGGAAAGCACTGAGGAGAGGTCTTCAGTGAGAGAGTAAAAGGAGCCTTAAACGCCAGACCAAGGATTCTGGATTCTATTGCCCAGCCTGCAGCCTCCATGGGCCTGCTGACCTCTAGCTTCCCTCTGTGGCTCGGGGGGCCTGGCCAGTGGGGCACTGGAATCTTCCCGCTGTGACCTTCTCCCCAACTTTGTCCCATTTCCTTCCTCACTGAGGTCTGGCGAGGTATGAGGGGAGTGTCACATTTCGAGGCTCTGTTCTTTTCCAGTTATTGGAATGAAAACTCAGGGTGGAATCATTTTTTTCTAAAGTAGAGAAGGCGCCCTGTATTTTTTCTTTCTTTACACTTCCCCCAATGCAAAAGCCGAGCCTGCTGCTTAAGAGAGCACCCCTCAACCCTGCTGTTGTTAGGCCTGCCAGGTCTGGCCCATGGGAGCCCCCTGCCCTCACCCATCCCTTCTCCCTTCTGCTAGCTTTTCCTCTCCTAACCCTGGGACCCTGGTCCTGTGGCACAGTATCCTCCAGTGGGTGTCTTACAACCTTGCAAACATAGCATCTTCCCTCCCCCCCCCCCGCCCAGTGGTGTCCTCCCTCCTGTTCCTACCTCCCAGAATTCTCATCTCCCTCCAAGTTCCCCAAACAGAACCCTGGGGATGACCCCTGGCAGTCCTCCTGCTGGGAGCTCCTTTCTCCACTCCAGTCAGCTCTACTTCCTCTGCTGTCACCTTCTTCCCTGGGTCTTCCCTTGGTTTGCTTTGTATAGATTTGTTTGCCTGTGGTCTCCCCACCTAGACTGGGAGCTCCTTGAGGTCAGGGACTGTGTCCTGTCTCTGCTTCCTCAGTGCAGAGCAGGAGCCTGGCACACAGTAAGCTCTTCATAAGCACTGATTGACTCATGGCTTGGCCAGGTGGCCTTCTCTTTGGAGCCTTCCCTGCTGCCCCTGGACCCAGTGGATCTCTTCTTCCCCAGGTTTTTCCAGAGCACTTTCCCCCTTTCCCAGAGTGCCAGGATCTCTGGATTGGAGGGGATTCTCAGAACAGGAAGCCCTTCCTACCATTCCCAAGAAGGCATGTCCAGCCTCTTCTGGAAGACTCTCCCATCCATTCCTTCTTCCAATCCTAGCCCAAGACAGAGTTGGGCCTCACTAACCCATCTGTTTGAAGCTGTGATCCCAAGCATGATTCAGTATTGGGGTTTTGTATCTCCCCAATATTGGGGTTTGATGTAAGATGTCTGAGAAAGAATTCACAAGATATGGGCTCTCTCCTAGGCAAGCAGGCATTTTATTGGGCACTGTGATGGCACAGTGGGCTGAAAGTTGGGAGATAGTCTAGCAAAGAGGGATCTGATATATTCTCATTTATATAGGGAGTGATAAAAGAAGAAGAGAAAAACTGATCTCAGATAAATAATTTAGTCGGTTTGAAGAGGGTGTAGATGTCAGAAGTTGGGGCCACCAAGGGAAAGTTAGAAGGTACAAAACTTAAAATTAAGTTAGAAACCTGCCTGTTTTGGAGATCAAAGAAGACCCCAGATTCTGATAAGTGATTAAGTCTCAAGGCATATCCTTAGGTAAAGTAATGGGAGAAAGAGAGCCCTAAACAGTGGGCACTGGTAACAAAAAAAAAATCCTTGGGCAAAAGCAGAGGTAACAGAGCCAGTAATTAAGTCATGGCTAGAATTCCTACTTTTAGTAAGGACCCAGGAATGACACTCAGAGTAGATCTGAATGCTGGGGAATAGGCTCATTAATTGGGACCCCTGTCATAATTCCCCCTTTAGAAACATGGGAATAAGTGCTTTTCATGGAAACAAGGGCCACAGGACCATCTTCTGTAATTTCTTCAAGCTGACACAAGGACGAAGGTGGGAAAGGGACATATTTCTCTAGATGATCTCTGGAGAGGGATCTGAACTGGAAGCCTACAGAGGTCAAGGAAGCAGTAGGAATGTGTTGATGCTCATCATGAGCTGCCATCTGGAATTAGAATGCTTGTAGTCTAGAAGAAACAAACTTAGCCAAGAGGTCAAAGAGAAGGCACATGAGTGTGCAAGTAGAATGACTCCCATTGGGTCCCCCATGCAAAGTATAAAAGGTGGCTCCTTGATGGGCTGTGACTTGCCCTCTTGGGATAGACCAGGCAAGAAAAGAACTAGAGAGTCTCAGAGGAACAGGTTTTGAACTACTAAAGCAGAGACCTATTCAACCATAAATCAAGGAGTTTTGTTAGAATTAAGTGTCCCATTGAGGTGTGGACAAATTAAATGAGGACAAAGGAGTAATGACACACCCAATGGTTTCAATGACCTGTGTTTGCCATAGCTGTACCCAAAGGAATTAAGAAGTTGTTCCTCCAAGAGTCAGAAGAGTTAAGAAGACCTTTGGCTGGCGGGAGGAAGAAAGAGAGGGAGACAAACAATAATGTGAAGCAACAAAGCATGGTGTCACAAAGACTAACCAACTGGGTTCAAGAGAGGGGGAAGTCATCACTCTCATAAGGGGTTTTCTCCAGACCAGGAGATTCAGATCTTCCAGTGGTCCATAGATGAATTCAGGATTGTCCTGAAGAATGTGTAGAGGGCAGTACAGGCTTTACCCTAGAAATATAAGTCCAACTGGGGAGACCTTCAAGTTTGACAGCTGTGCGAGTGGCAGAATGATATATAACAATAGAGAAAGGGAAGAAACACAAATAACAGAGAAGTATATAAAAAATTACTACTTCGTAATTCTCATCAAGTTTAGAGTCAGTTGGTGGTTGAGTCCTGTTTCCAGTTTATATCTTGTGACTGTTCCCTCATTAGGAGAGTGAAATTACATTGATCCATCAAAAATATAAGAATATGGATTTTAATACAAAGTGAAGTCATTAAAATTGCCACACTAATCTGAGTTTGTATAGTCATTTCAGAACAGTACATTAAAAGTAAAATATTTAATATTTAATATTTAAGTCATATATATATAAATAAATATAAATAAATATAAATATATATAAATAAAAATATTTAAAATAATTCAAAATCTTTAGCTGAAAATAGATTTCCTCTTTTTTTTGTTTTTTTCTTTTGCAAGGCAATGGGGTTAAGTGACTTGGCCAAGGTCACACAGCTAAGTAATTAGATTTGCTTTTAGGACAATTTTAAGATAGACCACAGGATATCCCTTTTCTGGTATAACTAACTGAACTGATATAACTAATTCCTTCCTTACAAAATTAAGACTATGATGTTAGAAAAACCATATCACAATGTCACAATATCTTTATCATTTTACTTAGCATTGTGAGAATCAAAGGATTTCAATTATTACAGGAACATGTAGCCAGTAGCAGATATCACTTGCTTAGCTGACTGCTAGATTTCAGATAACCGTAGGCCTAAATGGCTTAACTTTCATCCCTGTCCTAATAACGTCTTTATACTGACCACCTGACAATGATTATAGTAATTTACCATAAAGGCCCAGGACATGTGGGAGTTCCCTTATTTATTGGAATGTAAGCTTCCAGACCAGCTTATATAGATAGCCAACTGCATTGAGCCAGACGTAAGGTCTGCCAAGTGAGACAATGTTGGGGGCTGTTGAATCAGGAGAAACCCACTTTGGAGTTTGTTGAATAGAAGTTCTCCTGATCTTCCCTATGGGAATATCACCTGCAGTTTGCATGTTAAAAACCTCATAGGATTGCCAGCATCATTGATCATTGATCCAAATAGCATACCTTGACCACCATACCTGGAGCTAGATTCAGAGAGAAGGCTAATTTACAGTCTTATAAGATCTTTAAATAGCAAATTCTAAGGGCAGCTAGGTGGTGCAGTGAATGGAGCACCAGCCTGGAGTCAGGAGGACCTGAGTTCAAATCCGGCCTCAGACACTTCATAATTACCTAGCTGTGTGGCCTTGGGCAAGTCACTTAACCCCATTGCCTTGCAAAAATTAAAAAATAAATAAATAAATAGCAAATTGTAATATTTAAAACTTCACGTGAGTTCAGCTTATAAAGATCATATATTGGTGATAATCTTACAATGGCAGCAAGAGATTATCACAGGAAAATTACAACTCATTTGATCACTGCTCTACTGCCTCAAAGTGTTTATAACAAACAACAAAAGATTTGGGATGTGTCAGTACAAAATCCCAAACTGTATATAGAAACAGATTCTAAGAAACGTTGTCTATCGTAAAACACGTTCAATTATTAACCATGTTCAAATAGACATAAACACCAAACTTGCTTCCAGAGTACTTTTACACAATGAGAACATCTTAGGTGACTTTTATTTCTAGAGGTCTTCTAATTTCAGAAGAAAAAAAAAAAAACACAAGATAAATCAGATTTCCAAGTGAGGTGACTCATGAATTATACTTCACTACATATAATGAATATAATGATTCCATGCAGGAGTTTTATTTCTTAGAACAATGCAAATACCACAAAACATTTCTTTTTGTTTTGGTTTGGTTTTTTTAGTTTTTTTTTTGCAAGGCAAATGGGGTTAAGTGGCTTGCCCAAGGCCACACAGCTAGGTAATTATGAAGTGTCTGAGACCGGATTTGAACCCAGGTACTCCTGACTCCAAGGCCAGTGCTTTATCCACTACACCACCTAGCCGCCCCCACAAAAACATTTCTTAACCTTAATTTCATAATTAGGTGGGTTTCACATTTTTCCCACAAACTTGTATACTTTTAATTAAATATACTCATATCATTCTCTTTTCTTTTCTTCTTTTCTTTCTTTTAGGTTTTTTACAAGGCAATGGGGTTAAGTGGCTTGCCCAAGGTCACACAGCTAGGTCATTATGAAGTGTCTGAGGTTGGATTTGAACTCAGGTCCTCCTGACTCCAGGGCTGGTGTTCTATCCACTGCGCCACCTAGCCGCCCCACTCATATCATTCTCAAGAAGAAAGTGAGATTCTTCAAGAACTGAATCTTATACATGGCCTATAGCTATTGCTTATTATAATGATTTAGATGCTTCTTCATATTAACCCTATAGCGAATTGTTGTAGTATTGAAATGGCCAACCTCCCATTTTTGTTTTGTAAGAACAGAAATTTCTATGAGAGCTAGGAGCTCACAGAATGAAAATAGTGTCTATAATTCCCTCTTAACTGAAGGTAAAAATCCAGTTCTCTGGAAGGCAGGGACATCAGGGCCCAAACTTGCAAGCACTTCCTAATCACGAAATTATGTGCAGATTTTATCTCCTTATTTAAAAGGACAGACTGCCTTCTAAAGGAAAACTTATCCCTTTTTTTGAAGAATATACTCTGGACATTAACTTTCAAAATCAAGTTGCTCAAATCCCTTCATACGTCATCTTTTTATTTGAACAAAAACTAACTCAACATGCTTAGAACATCTGAAACTGGCCCAAGTCCAGCCTTAAGAAAGGCTTGGAGCATAGGGTCCCCCTGCCCACCCAGTAAACTTTACAAAGTCGATTTTATGCTTGCTCCCTTCTAAGGTCGAGCATCCCCCTAAGCAAAAAAAAAAAAAAAAAAAAATCCTCTCACAGCCCTTAATAACACAGATAGAGAAGAAAGTGTTCTGCAGAGAGAATGAGGAGGGAGTGAGAAGCTAGGTTCCCTTATGGGGACTTGAACTGTTCTCCATGGGGAAAGTGCTGAATCCTAACCACTGGACCACAAGATCCCTCCAGCATCTCCAGCAAGAAGGGGGGGAGAGAAATCCCAGAAGAAATGTGTAATTTTAAGATCTTGTGATAGAAGAAATTGAGGGTCTTTAGTCTAATCTCTTTAATCTTACCATTAAATGAAGTTGGACATTTTTCTTCGGCAAACCAAAAAAACTTTTAGAGATGTTTTAAATCTTACCCAAATCTTAACTTACAGCACTTACAAAGCATTTTCAAATTACTTTCTAGAAATCAGTTTCTCTTGAAGGCGCTAGACATAAGTAAAAATAAAGCAATCAAGCCAGTATAAGCAACTCTCCCAAGGGAGAGACTGCTAGAAGGAAAGGAAGCTCAAGAGAAGAACGTAAATTAAGTCAACTCAGAGAGCAGGATTTTTCCTTCCAAGGTGGCTTATTGACAGGTAAACAATGTCTTAGCCACATATTAGGCTGGCAAAGCCCAATTCTCCCATTCTCTAGTTTGAAAAGAAAAGGGAGAGAAGGAAATAAGAAGACACCCTTGTAGGGGAGGGAAGGCAGAGGAGTTGGGTGATGAATCAAAACTCAGAGACAGATAATAGCTAGAAGCATTCTAACAGCAATGAAAAGAAAATCTTAGACTGGCTTAGTTGTACTAATTACATAATTACCTGCAGGTTTCAAAATGTCTCATATTCTAGATAGCATTGACACCTGGAAAAAGGAACTTAAGTTGTCTGAGATCAGAGTGTTTCAGTGTTGGGGCTCTTCCACTCCTGCCCTGACTCTTGGGGTGGATTGGATAAAAGTATCCTGGTCTATCTGTGCCTTTGCTCAAGGGTCTTACAGGTGGAGAGTTTCCTAATTTGGGGGGGGGTGCCTGGTCCAGAGTGAAAACAACCCTTGATCACCTGATCTGCCCCCTTCGTCCATAATGAGAGAGGGGAAAAAAGTGTCTACTCCACCAAGAAGCATCCTCCTTAATGAGACTAGTTGCAGCTTTGGTTGCCTAGTAACCAAAGGGACCACATGCCTCTCTGGAGTTTCCCTCCAGCTCCCTAGGTAGAAGACCCAGAATTGTCCGAGGTTTCTGGGGGGCCCAGTCAGGGGACTCAGGGATTTACTTTGGATGAGAGTCCAGACAGGTCACCAAAAATGTTGGGGTATTCACACTCCAAAATTTGGGGGCTTGGTATAAGATGTCTGAGAAAGAATTCACAAGACACAGTTTCTCGCCTAGGCAAGTAGGCATTTTATTGGATACTGTGATGGCAGAGTGGAATGAGAGTTGGAAGATACTTTAGCAAAGAGGGATCTGACATTCTCATTTATATAGGGAACAAAGAAGAAAAGGGAAAAATGATCTCAGATAAATAATTAAATCTTTTCCAAGTGGATCTGGAGGTAAGAAATTGGGACTACCAAGGGACTGTTAGAAGGGCAGAACTTATAATTAGGTTAGAAACTTGCTCATAAGGGGGCCTTTTGAATGCCAAAGAAGATCTAGATGCTAAAGTCACAAGGCATACCTTTGGGTAAGGTAATAGGGCAAAGATAAAACCCTAAACAGTGGGCATTGGTAACAAACAACCAGAAGACCAAAAGACCTTGGGCAAAAGTAGATGGAGGAGAGCCAGTAATTAAGTTACAACTAGAACTCTTGGTTCTAGCAAGGACCCAGGAAGGACACTCAGAGCATATCTGAATGTTGGGGTTCATTAATTAGGACCCCTTCACTAAGATGTCCAGAGCCCAGACACTCAGAGACCCGGCTCATTATTCTGGCCTATTGGATTCACCACAGTGTCTGGCTTCTCCCAGGACCTCAACTTTTCCACTTCCCATGTGTTTGAGTTTATCTAGTCCTTGAGGTCAACTCTGAGCTTTCAGGCCTCCAACTGTTCCTTAAGGGACTGGGCAGCCCCCAGTAGTAAACTTCTCTCCTTGTGCTGATCATCCCCCTCCTGCGGGGCTCTGAGGCCGGACCACCTCTACCTCCAAATCCTGTGGAATACTTCAGTTTTAGGGTAAGACTAGAAAGATCTTAGTGCAGAAAGGGACATTAGGGTGTGGTCCGTCAAAGCCCCTCACGTCATAGATAAATTGCTGAAGCTCTAGAAAAGGCACATGGCCTTTCCCAAGTCTCCCAGTGAAAACCAACTCTCTCAGACCTCCTGACCTCCCCTCTGCCTTATAGCATCTCTTCTCTGGGGCTCTCAAACAAAGAGCTGATTAGTAGGGGTCTGACATAATGCTGCAGGTGAAGAAAATGAGAAGACACTCAAGACAAGGTGACTACATAGAGAATTCACCAACTTAGATTCACAAAGTGACAAGGACACAAAGCTTTCATCCAGAAGATAGTCAAGAACAAACAGCAAGATGAACCCCCAAATATCCCATAATGGAAAATGAAGAGTCCCCAAGTGTTTGTGGTGAGACAGGAGAAGCAAGACCTTGGTTTGGGGTGGATGGGACAATGAAAACTGATAGACAGGAGAAGACAACACAATCATCTCATTTATTTTCTCTGCCAAAAATGATGACTGTTGGGGTGGGACAGGCCAGAAGGGAAATGTGTAACTGGCAGTCGATCCTCCAGATAAGTAAGGAAAGATTTGGAGTGTGCAGAGGTAGGAAGTCAGAGCCCCTGGCCCACATGGGAGGCTTCCATGAGTCTCAAAAGACCTGGCAATGATGTTGGAATTGTTTCTGAAAGCCCATGGAAAACAGGAGAGCAACTGCCACAAGACCCAAAGGAGAAGGGCAAGCTTTCTCTGGATGTTCAAGACACAAGGGAACTGCATCAGCCAGTTAGAAGTCAGAGAGCTTGACTTTTGTTTCTGGCAGGATTCTAGAATGGATGATTTGATGAATGTCTGGAAAAGGACCCAGTGATTGCCAAGAGCCAGCCCGGCTCCGGCAAGGACCAGCCAAGCTGGCTTAGCTGGCTTTCCCTTCGGACAGGCTCACCAGGGTGGTGGATCACAGAATTCCAGGGATGCTGGGAGTGGTCCTTAAAGTCTCTTGGTCAGTCTGGAAGGTCTCCATGGAATGAATGAATGAATGAATGAAGCACCGGACATCCAAATACGAGAGAGGGCAAGACCATCCCTACTATCAAAGATTCTGCACTCTAATGAGGAAAACAACACATAGAGGAGAACTGAGACAGGTCATGTTTAGAAAAGGCCAAGAGGTGATGGAGAGGAGGGTCTGCTTCCTGGCCAAAGAAGATGAAAGACCACCTGTCAGAACTCAGGGTCTCAGGGCAGAGTCCAGGTAGAGTGGCCTAGCAATCTGGGCTGAGTGAGATACTGTTTAACCCTTTTATCAGTGCATGAGATAAGAACTAGGAGCTTGCTGAGGGTCAGGGCTGGGCCTACTCCTCTGTCTCTCCTTGCCTAGCCTAGCTTGGGAAGGTGAGGAGAGGAGTGGGGCATTCATGAAAGCTTCCTTCTTTACTGTACTGACATACCATGGAGGCTTCGGGGTTAGAGCTCTCTGGGAGCACAGGACCTGGCCTTTCTCAAGGTAGTGAGTGGGAATAGGGGCTAGCCCCACCACCATCCTAATTAATGTCTTGGAAACTCTGGACACTTGCTCACCTCTAGGGATCTGACCCACACAATGGGGACTCTGGCTGCAAGCCCATTGCTAATTAGGGGTTGGAATGGAGGCCTATTTTTAAGGGCACTTCCTTTTCATTGCAGATGACTTCTTCCTTCCCTCCTTCCCCTAGGGAGGCTTCAGGGCCAAGAGCTGGAGTCCCACATCCCATCTTTCCCAATGCAGCCCCATGAAGCCCCATGGCCTGGGCTTGGCTTGGGCTGGAAGCCCACAGGTCACATTCCAGGATGTGACCAATTCGAGAATGGAACTTGAGTCTCCAGGGATTTCAGTCATGAAGAAAGCCACAATTCACCAGCCCTGCCCTCCTTCATGACCTTCACAATCTGTCCTGATCCCCACCCACCCCCATCCTTCCTTTCCGATAATCCTCCATTCCCATATGAAATGGGACAGAGGTAGAAACTGCCTTCCATCCACCCATTGCCCCCTGCCACAGGCCTATGTGGACATAATACATATGTGTAACATACCTGAATATGGACCTGAAAACAGGGATGTGTTCTTGGGTTCATTTGTCCAAGCCCCCTCCATCTTCTCTCTGAACTTACCAGAAAGTGAATTCAGAGCTTAGAAAAGAAAAAGTCAAGAGTATAGGAGCCCCCCCCCCCAACTTCCTCTGACTGTTCTGTCCCCATCCTACACTGTTGGTGGGTGGGCGGGGCTGCCTAGCCCACATGGGCACACACATGTGCACATACACATGTACACATGTGTTTGCCTGTTCCTTGTGCCTTTCAGCACAGGAGCATCGCATTCCTATACCATAGCCTATTCAACCACTCTCCAATGGGCAGCCCCTTAGGTTCCAATTCTTAGTCATCAAGAAAAGAGCTGTTATTAATATTTTTGTACATGAGTTCCTTCCTTCCTTCCTTCCTTCCTTCCTTCCTTCCTTCCTCTCTCTCTCTCTCTCTCTCTCTCTCTCTCTCTCTCTCCCCCCTCTCTCTTTCTTTCTTTCTTTCTTTTTTTCTCCCCTTCATTCTCTCCTTTCTCTCTTTCTTTCCTCCTTTATCAATAGAGGAATTGCTGATGCACAGTAACTTTTTGGGCACAGTTCCAAATGCTTTCTAGACTGACTAGACCAATCATGGGTCCACTCTCAGAAGGTTCATGGACTTGTTTTCATGTGTTTGAACTATTTGGGTTTTCTTTCTGTTCATTTGTTTGTTTTGCCAATTTTGCTAATTTGATAGATGTGAGAGGAAACTTTTGAGTTGCTTTCATTTTCATTTCTCTAATATTAATGATTTGGAGTATTTTTTTTCACATAGCTATTGTTAGCTTGGATTTCTCCCTTTGAAATCTGGTTGTTTGTATCCTTTGACCATATATAATTGGGGAATGGCTCTTGTTCTTGTAAAGTTGAATCAAGAATTTCTATGTCTTCAAAATGAGACCTTTATCAGAGAATCTTGCTGCCAGAGAATTTTCCCTCCTAGTGATCTGTTTCCCTTCAGACTTCTGCTACATTAGCTTTCTTAATAAAAATCATTCCAGTTTTACTCTGGTCATGGCCTTTTTCCTTCTCCAGAGATCCAGCAAGATATCTTCTCCTTTGTTTTTGCTGTACTTTCCCTCCCAGTTGGTAACCTGATGGAGCTTGCTTTGGTGTATAGGGTAATGCTGGTTCAGATGGAGTTTCCACCCAGAGATTTTTGTCAGATCATGAGTTTCAACCCCAGGAACTTGGGTCTTGGGGGCTTATCAAACACTGGGCTGCTGAGAGCTTGTTTATTTCTGATGCTGGGTGCCTACTCACTTCTGCTGATCAGTGGCTCACTAGGAAGGATTTGTCACATAGTTTATAGAGGGTATAGGCATATAGGTCCTGCAAAGCTCCCTTCCTTCCCTCTTTTTTCACTATTTTCCTTGAGATTCTTGACCTTATGGTTATTAATGTTATTATTTGTGTTATTATTATTATTAGCTCCATAAAGTAATCTTTTTGGTAGGATGATTGGTCATCTCTTATTTTCTCGGCTTTGCCAACTCTTAACTTCTGTGTCCCGTGTTCCAGATCTGACATGCCAAGTTCTGTGCTCTAAGGGCCCTTCCAGTTCTGACATTCTGTGTTTTGGCATCCCCCCAGCCTGATCTTCCATGTCTTGGGACTGTAGGTTCTGCCTGACTCTGACTTCCAGTTTGCTTTTTAAAGGCCATTTTCACCTTGGTATTCTAGCACCTGGCATACCAAACTTAGTTCTTGTTAGATTGAAAGGAATCTTGTTATTCTCCTCTTGCAGATGAAGAAGTCAAGGCCTTGAGAAGCTGGAGGTGGGAGGTGCAATGATCAATCTGACCAAACATCCAGAGCCCAGACCTCCTCTATTCTCCATGGGTTGTCTAAAAGCTTGCTCTGCTAAGGTCCATTAGAATTGGGGTCTTCCCCAAGTATTCATGCATTCACTCATTCACTCACTCCTTCATTCAATAAGTGGACCCAACCCCACTTAGAAGGAAAGGATAAGAAGGAATTCCTCTGAGGAGGAATCTTCCCAATCTCAGAGCTGAGTGGGGGGAGGAGGAGGGGATCCCAAAGGCCTTTTGTCCAGCCTGTCACTGACTGCTCTACACCATCTCCAAGAAGTGGTCCTTAGAGCTCTAGTGGAGCCCTCCAAGGAAGAGGCTTTACCTTCCACCTGTACAGTTCCCCTGTGTTTATGACATTAAATTCTACCCTGGCCAAACAGATGAAATCTATGTCATGTCCCAGAGGGCAGCCATCTCAGTGGACCACAGGCATGTGCATTCTCAAGTCTCATGTCTGATTTTCATTGCTGTCTCCTCCTCATTCCTCTATCCTTCTGCTTAAATGACATGCCTATTCTTGCTTCCAGGTGTCATTAAGGGGTCTGTGTTCCAAAGTCTTTCTTATCCCCAACTTTAATCTTCTGTGTCTGGGAAACAAGATCATTAAATCGACTCTGATTGAAAGAAAACTGAAATAGTGGATGATCCTAGTGGGGGTGGGGTTCTGGGCTTTGTTGTAGAGGGTCACGATTTTCCAGATCACTAATCTTGGGCTAAGCTGGGCATGCCTGGAGGAAAGTCATGGAAGCCCTTGCTCAAAGCAAGGGACTCTGGTTTTCATGTCTTCCTCTCTCTTGTTTTTTTCCTTTTCTCTAATTGAATTATCAGGATGAGAACTAAAGGGGCAGGGTCCTCTTGCCACAAGCATCTCCATTCACTAAATCCCAGGGGGCTTCCTGGGGGGCAGCCTTTCAGGGGAAAGAGGTCTTCAGGATGCTTCCATTTCTCTTACAGGTCACTATCTTAAATCGAATGAAGGTTCTAGGGTTAGACTAGAAGACTTTTAGAGGTCACTGATCTTATACTGGAGTCAGGACCATGGCTTTAGATCCAGAAGTGATGGCAGAGGTCTTCAGATCCAGCTCCCTCCTTTTATAAAGGAGGAAACTGAGGTTGCTCCAAGATGGTCTAAACTCTCCTCCAATATTACAGTTCAGCCCTTCCTACTCCCCTCCCCTGCTCTCTGGGGGCCCCACTTAAGGTGACCAGAGAGAGGGCGCGTCTGGAGGGACTCTTCCGAGGACTGAGTCTCCTGCTAAGGGAGCTGCACATAAGAGACCGGTCATCTACTCTGTGCCTGGGGGAGGCACTAGGGAGGCTGGCAAGGAGAAAGTGTTAATAATGGGCATGGGCATGGGCATGGGCATGTATGTGTGTGTGTGTGTGTGTGTGTGTGTATGCATATCTGTATTGGGTGGTGGGGTAGATCACCAATGGCCTCATGAAGAAGCAGCACCAGAGTTGGGTTCTGATGGATTCTGAGAAAAGAGGAGAAAGAGGACAAACAGCCTGGGCAAAGGAGTGGAGGTAGCAGATGAGCCATCCTTACTTGGAGCCATCCCACACCTCTGAGAGGCCAGAGAAGTCACTGAAGATTCTTTAGGAAGAATGTGACACTGAGGTCTGGGCTTCAGGAGCATCCTCTTGGTAACTCTGAGGATTGCAGATTCCAGAGTTGTAGATGAGGCAAAACCACATTCAGTTGGCTCTCTCCAGAGACTTAGTTAAAGGCGGACAGGGTTTGAGCCGGGGTGGGGGGGCTACCCCAAGATGACCCAACCCACTGCCTGCTGGGGAGAGGGACTTTCCCATCAGTCCCTACAGCTGCAACCTGTTTTCAGGCCAGAATCTCAGAGTAGGACACCTCTCTTCTCCCTCTCAGACAAGCCTAGGGAAGTCCAGCCTTTGGCCAGGAAAGTATCTCTGATGCCTCTGAGTTCTTCCAGGCCCATGCCTCAGGGCTGAGGGAAGACCCCCGCAGCCTGTGTTCCCCTTAGTTTCTCCATCATTTCTTGGAGGGCCTGTATCTACTTAAGCATTAGTTCAGTGTCCCAGAACCCAGAGAGGATGGGAAGTCATCAATTCCACCTTGGACTTGAGGGAAGCCCCTCAGTCCCTGCTTGAAGCCCTTCTATGACGGGGAGCTCACTCCTCCACTTTGGGACAGTGCTTATGGTCATGAATGAACCAAATTTGACTAAACCTTCAGCCCAGGCAGCCTCTGTCAAGAACCAGGCCAGACCTCTTGAGGCCAGACCAGTAATCATTTTCTTCCATTGCACAGACTCCCAGCCTGAGTCCCAGAAGGCCCAATGGGCCAGAGGCACCCCAACACCTCTGTTACTCACCCTCAACCCCATGGCCTCAGTCATTGGTGGGGGTGCACCAGTCCTTCACTTTGTGGAGGAAAGTCCTGCCAAGCCCCTCTCCCCACTGGGCTGCCCTTTGAATCTTCTTCCCTTCTGTCCTAATGCTGACTGTGCCACACCATCCTAGGCACTGTGGGGAAACTCCTTACAACTGGGATACCTTTGGAGAAACCCAGAGAAACCCTCCAACCAGGAGGAGGTTAAAGGTGAAGACGATTATGTGAGGACCCAAGATGTTCTCTGAAATTGTGCCAGGCAAGGACCAGCTTTTTTTAAAATTAATATTTTATTTATTTCTTTTCCCAACCATATGCAATGGGAGTTTCCAATAATCATTTTTGCAAGGTTTTGAGTTTCACGTTTTTCTCCCTCCCCCTCCCTTGTCAGAGAACAATCTAACATAGAATAGACATGTATAATCATGTGAAACATTGATCCCTATTAATCATGTTAGGAAAGAAGAATCAAATCAAAACAGGAAAAAAATTAGAGGGAAAAAATGTGATGACTTTAAATGGAAGATAGTAAGCTTTGGTCTGCATTTAAACCACCACCCCCCAGTTCCTTCTCTGGATAGGGATGGGTATTTTAAAATTGTCTTTGATTATTGTGCTGCTATGAGCAAGCCTATCATAGCTGATCATCAGTCAATTCTGCTCTTGGTGTGAATGATGTTCTGGTTCTGCTCACTTCACTCAGCATCAGCTCATGCCAGTCTTTCCAGGCTAATCTGAAGTCCCATCTCTCATGATTTCTTATAGAACAATAGTGCTCCATCACATTCATAAACCACAATTTGTTCAGCCGTTCCCCAGTGGATGGGCATCCCCTCAATTTCCAATTCTTTGCCACTAGGAAAAGAGGTGCTATGAATATTTTTGTACTTGTGGGGTGTTTGCCCCTTTCCTAATCTCTTTGGGATACAGACCTAGTAGTGGCATTACTGGCTCAAAGGGGATGCACAACTTTATTGCCCTTTGAGTGTAATTCCAAATTCCTCTCCAGAGAGGTTGAATCAGTTCATAACTCTTCCAACAATGTAGTGTTCCAGTTTTCTTCACATCCCTTCCAACATCATTTTCCTTTTTAGTCATACTGGCCAATCTGAGAGGTGGGAGGTGGTGCCTCAGAGTTGTTTTAATTTGCATTTCTCTAAGCAAGAATAATTTAAGGTATTTTTTCATTTGACTCTGGAAAGCTTTAATTTCTCCATCTTGAGAATTGCCTTTCCATACCCTTTGATGGTTTGTCAGTTGGGGAATGGCTGGTACTCATAAATTTGACTGAACCCTCTATACATTTTGAAGAGTCCTTTGATCAGAACCAAGAGAGCATTGTTCATATTAACAACAACATTGTGAGATGACCAACCAGGATAGATGCAGCTCCTCTCAGCAGTTCAGAGATCAAAGACAACTCTGAGAGACCTGCTATGGACACACGCAGAGGGAAATATATGGAATGTGAATGCTTACTAAGTTCATGTTTGTAAACTTCTCTTACATTCTCCCTTCCTATCTCATGGTTTTCTTTCTTTCCCTTAGTTCTAATTCCTCTTACACAAAATGACTGATATGTAATATAACTTTTCTTTTCGGTTTTTATTTATTTATTCTTATCTTGTACAAATGTTTTATACATTATTAAAATATTCATATATATATAATATATATACATATATAATATATATTTATATATATATAACTTTTCCTAGACTGTTCACCACCATGAGGAAAGGGGAGGGAAGAGAGGATGGTAGAAAATTATGCAACTCAAATTTACAAATGGATGAATGTTGAAAAACTACCATAACATTTCATTGGAAAAAGAAAATCAAATTTCATTTAAAATTAAAAGAAATGAGTCCTTTGTCAGAAACAGTAACTGCAAAAATTGTTTCCTAACTTACTACCGTTTAATCTTGGTTACATTGGTTTTATTTGTGCAAAACCTTTTCAATTTAATGTAGCCAAAATTATCCATTTTGCATTTTCTAAAGTTCATTGTCTCTTCTTTGGTCTTAAACTGCTCCTCTTTGCATAGATCTGACAGGTATACTATTCCTTGTTCTCCTCATTGACTTATGATATCAGCAAAATCCATCTTTAAAAGGAAAAGAAAATTCAAAGCAAGAAAAGACAGCAAATGGGTCTCCACTGGGCCCTCAGACTCTGACCAGTCCTGGGCTAGGGATTACAGTTCCCAGGGTCCTCTTCTCCCTCAGACTACCTTTAGGAAGAGGATATACTGGGCAGCAGCTGGTTTTCCTAAAGAATGAGATAGTTGGGTCCTTGGATCACTGCAGCCAGCCCGGGGTCCCAATGATGTCAATGACCTTCACAAACAAGGGTCCAGGACATGCCTCCAGCAGGTTCACCCTGTTTCTCTCTCTCTCTCTCTCTCCAGCACACTAAATCTTGGTTTCTTTTTCCATTTCTCTGTCCCTCTTTGTCTTTCTCTGTCTGTCCATCTATTTCCCTTCCTCTCTCACTCTTTCTTTCTCTGTCTCTCTGTTCCTCTCTCTGTTTCTCCTCCCATTTTTCTCTTTGTAGCTTTGTCTCTCCCTGTCCCTCACATTCTCTCCCTCCTGAAAAATGAAGGGGAAAAAGGCTCAATCTAACTTAGGATAAATGGCTGAGGGAACTGGAAGGGGTAGGTGGGTGGGTGGGTGAGTGGGTGAGGCTTCTTTGGTTGCAGGGCTGAGGTGCTCCCTTGGGCTGGCCCAGCCCAGGGGGCTCTGGACCTGGCCAAGAGAAGCTCATGAGGTTCCTTGGCCATCCACCATCCACTCTACCAAAACAACACGCTGATGAGTCTTCACATAAGTCAACCAGAAACATGTGGATTAAATTTCCCTTTGACACAAACATGAGTTTGGTGGAAACTGAAATTGCGGGGAGAGCAGAGGTCGAGGCACAGGCTCAAGGCCAGCAGGGGTGGAGCAGCAAGAGGTCTGAGCAGCTCTCATGGCCCTGCCTTTGTGCTTGATCTCTCCCAAGAAGATGGGGAGGGAGGGGGAACAATGGCCCTGAGGGGTCCCAGTGAGGAAGCTGCAGGACCAGTGAAAAGGGGGAAATCAGCAGCCAAGGACTGGCCTCAAATGTAGGCTCTGCTGCTTACCCAATCTCCACTGGCCCAGGGCTCCATTATCTGGTTCCAGACACCATCTTGGCCCATGGGGAGCTTCCTTGCCTGCTGAGCCATTTGAGAGGCAGACCCAGAGAACCTTTCTTAGCTTTTTCATGATGAGCAATGTCAGACTTGGGGCAACCTTAGGATAAAGGATCATGGAATATCAGATCTGAAGAGACCTTAACTCATAGAACATGGAATATCAGGTCAGGAATGGACCTAAAGATAAAGAATATAGAATATGTCATCCCCCTTCTCAATAAACTTTGGAGGTTCCTCTTTATCTCGGGGCTAACATAATATCCTGTTTGGAGGAACCCTTTCTACCCTGTCCCTCTTACCTCTTCAGTCTTCCTTCATCTCGTTCCTTTTCTCTAGAATCTGGGGACCCCAACACTCCATGTGCAGCCTCTGGGGACCCCAACACTCCATGTGCAGCCTCGTGTCCTCCATGCTGGGAATGTTCTCCCTCTACTTTCAAGATTCATTTCATTTCCTCCCTTCTCCAAGAGACCTTTCCCAATCTTCCCTCCTCCAGGTTCCCTCTCTTCCAGTCCCCTTCAGTTTTCCCTCCCCAAGCCCCCTCCTCTAACCCAGCCTACAGCCTGCTCTCCATGGTTGTTGGTGGTTGTCTCCCCCATTAGACTGAAAGCTCCAGGAGGGTAGGGACTGAGCTTGCCTCTCTCTGGCATGCAGTAAGCTCTTAATAAATACTTATTGGCAGGGCCCTGACTCTTCAAACTCCAGTTACACTTAGTCAGCCGTGCTGTGGGAGTGGAAAAGGCAACTTGGAACCCTGGCACCTCTCCTCCCTTTTCTGGATCTCACTTTCCCATCTGTAAAATGGGGAGGGTAGACCAGGCAACCTTGAAGTTGAACCCTCTGCTCTGGAGACTCAGCCTCTGCCGCTGCCAAGTAGGTGCCCACTGGTCTGTCACAGACCCTGAACTCTCCCCGAAGGCAGAGAGCCCTTGCCTTCCTCTTCTCCAGGCTCCTGTGCCCAGGTCCTCAGTCTCAGGCCCACACAAGGAGGTGACTGGGCTGGGGTTCTGTCCCCGTGGCTGCCCCGCTGTCCCTTGGCTCGGGCTCGGCAGAACAGAATGACCAGGAGGCTTCTGGGAATCCTCTTGTCTCCATGGTGACACAGCCTTGGGCAGCCAGGTCTGAAGTCAGCAGGTCCGGTCCCCTGGCTCTGATCAGCTTGAGCCCCAGCTTCTTTTCACACCCAGGGCTTTGTAATGAACTTCCTAGAATTTCCCAGGGAATTAGTCCCCAAATCTCTGTCCGGCCCTGCAGAGCAAGAGGAGTTTCCATGGGACTAAAGATTTGTATGTTGAAGCAGGATTACTGGGGCCCAGATGCTGGCATCCTGGCCGCCCCATGAGGAGAATGTGGGGGCTGGGGCCAGGACCAAAGGACATAGGGCAGCAGCCCAGCCAAATGGTGGCCAGGGAGGACAAAGAAGAAGGTGATCTGTTGCCTCTGGCCCGGAAGGAATCTTCTATCTGGGCTCCTCTGCCCTGGTCCTGCCCAGCCTCAGTCCTGCCCAGCCCCAGTCAACTCCCTCTCTTATATTCAGCTTCTTAGAAAGTCTCTATTCCTAAACCAGAGCATGAAGGAATAACACTGGGCCTCCCCAGGGGTCCCCAGACCTGACTCTGGGCATTAGGCTTTGATCTTCAGTAGGATTGAGTGACTGAGTCCCACCAGTCAGCCAGTCCATGAGCATTTAATAATCACCTGCTCACTTTGGGCCAGGGAGTGGAGTAGGGGCTGGGGAGGGGCCACAAGGGATGAGGCAACAAGAATATGAAGGCTACCTTTCCCTGCAGTCTGGCCCATTGGTGCTGGCATAAGTCAATCATCAACGAAAACTGAGACCCAGAGAAGGGAAGGGTCAGCATTGTCATTGGCTTTACCATCTTATGGTAAAGACTTAAGATTTGGAGGGGACCTAAGGCCTGCCTCCCCAAGTGGGGATGGCTCTTCACTGCTGCTTGGGGTCTCATACATCTATGCCCTCACCCTGCCCCCCAGCCCCTCATCCAAGAGGCCTTCACCTTGTTTGTGCCCTGGACCTTTCCATCTGGCCTCTGGGCAGCCTCAGGACCCCTTCTCAGAGTCAGCGTTATTTTCTAAGAACATCTTTGAGTGAAAAAATGGATAAATGCAATGCAGAGGATGACAAAGGAACACATCCAAGTTCATAGAACCTCTAAAGTCCATCTACTGGTCCTCACAGTGGTCCATGACGGTCCACACACTCTGGGTCTGGACAAAGGGCCAGGGGCAACTGGGTCTGCTCTGAGACCTGGTGGCCAAAAGCCCAAGTTGTGCAACTGAGCAGATCCGGAAAGTGAGATAATTACCTCCCCGTGACCAGCCACTTGCTGGCAGAAAGACCTTGGAGAAAACACGAGTCAGGGAGTAAGGGAGCCAGAGAGGGAGCAGGGGAAAGAGGCTCTTATGTAAGTCAGAGTCTGACTCAGCCCTGCAGCGATTCTTGGGGGCACCTTTCCCTCCTGTCTCTTCCCAAAGAAGCAAAAAAGGGACCAGCCTGAGCCCTGGAAGTGCTGGGATGGGAGATATCCCACAGGGTTGAATCAGAAGACATCAGATGGCAGCTGGTCAAAGGACAAACAGATAAATGGACAGATGTTCAGATGGATGGACAGATGAGCAGTCAGATAGCAGATGAGTAAATGGATGGACAGATGGATCAACAGACAGATGGACAGGGGGATTAGTAGACAGCAGACAGATGGATGGACAGACGGATGGATAGATGGACAGACATGGACAGACAGACAGCAGATGTACAAATAGATGGATCAACAGACAGATGGATAGAAATTAATAGACAGCAGACAAATGGATGGATGGATGAACAGAGAGACAGAATATAGAAAGATGGACAAATGACAAACAGACAAACAGCAGATGGACAGACGGATAGATAGACAGATGGATGGATGAACAGACGAATGGACAGACAGATGGATGGATGAACAGACAGTCGATCAGAAAGACAGGCAGATGGGCAGACAGAAGGATAGAGAGACCTTTGTTCCTCCAGGCCTAAAGGATTTACAGCTGGAGGCAAGCTTAGAGGCTTGTTGGTCCACGCCCCACCATTTTTATAGAGCCCCATTCCATTCCTCATTCAGCAGATTCAAACATGTCACCCCCTACTCAATAAACTCCAGGAAACTCCCTGGGGTCCCACAATGAGTTTGTATGGCTCCCTCCCATATGACCTGTCCTTATCAGCCTCATAGTGGAACAAGTCCAGGATTCTGTCCAAGGTGCTCTTCCCACTCACTCACTTGGGGAACTCCTCAATGCCCCTGGGATCAATGACCCCCCTCCCATGTCTATATACAGTCCTACCCTCTCTCCTGATCTGCAGCTCCACATGTCCAGCTGCCTGTTGGACATCTTGAACTCAGCCTGCCCCGAATTGATAGATGCTTAATCTTTCTTCCCAAACCTTCCCCTCTTCCCACCTTCCCTCTCCTCCCAGTCCCCCAAGCATAAATCCTAGGCATCATCCTTGGCTCTTGACACTTTTCACCCCCTGACCCTATAGCCAGCTTGTTGCCCATTGAATTGACCTTTCTCAAGGTCAAGTATGCCTCTTGCCCCTGCCCCCATGCTCCTCACCTCCTGCATGGCCTATAGCCATGGCTGCTGGGGGACTTTTGCAGTTTCAGGTCTCATCTCTCTATATATCACTCCCCATTCCAACCAAGTCACCCCCTACTCAATCAACCCTATAAAGTCCCTGATGTGGCTTTCTCAACTTGGCCCCTACCTACCTACTAGCCTCCCCTCCATGTCCTCTGATCCAGGGTCCCTGGCTGGCTGACTGTCCCTCGTTCATGACCCTCCAAGTCCTTCTCCCTGGCCAGCTCCAGGCTAGGAATGCCCTCCCTTCTCACAGTCCCTCCTGGTTTCTTTCCTGGCTCTGCCCAAACCCCACACTCTTCTATTAGCCCCCTACCAGTTTCTTCCCTCTCTGGATGTCAAAGATGCTTTGTCATTTCCATGAGTTTCTCTAGGAGCATGAGAGTTCTTTGAGGGCTGTCCTTTCTTTACATCCTATCTCATTTAAAAAAAAACCTCATTTTACTAAGGGGGATACTGAGGTCCAGAGTTTTGCTTTCTCCTATTCTTCAGTGAGGGAATCTGGGGACCCAAGGAGACGGATGGTTATGGACACAGCCTGGGCCTCCTTGAGCCTTTAGGAGACTTGGGCCTGGAGGCAATTCAGAGACCCTGGTCCCCTTCCAGATGCTTCAGTCATGGATCCAGATATACCCTAAGAAGGGTTTTTGAAGAGCAGACTTGGAATCAAGTCTCAGCCCTGCTGTTTGCTATGGGGTGACTCTGGATAAGTCATGTCCTGCCCTGAGCTTCAGATAAGACTACCCAGAGTATCCCCACCCCCACCCAGTTCACAGCATCTGGGTGAGGAAAGCCCACAGCCTCCTGACAGGCCTATACAGGGACCAGTTATTATGGAGAATCAAAGAGGCTTCTGCTTTTCCCAGTCTCCTCATTGCCAGCCTCTGCCCTCAAGTATTCAGGCCACAGCTTGTCTGTCTATAGTCCCTCACTTGCCATCTGCCCATTAGAGCAGGGGGCACACAGGCCTCACTGAGGGTCTGATGAAGGCCGCCTGCATCATCGAACGTGTGTCCCGATGTGGATATGGCTGGATGCCGGCCCCCCCCTGCTGCCTCCAAAATCTATCTGTCAGTGATGGCCATCAGACACACTGGGAACACCACATCTCGGGACAGAGGAAGGGGGAACTCATGAACAGGGCTGTGTGGACAAAGGAAGGTGTCCACATGTATGCAGGGGCATGGGTGAGGGGGCAAATCTGCTGAGGGAAGGGACCACAGCCCAATGCGGGAGCAATTTCAGTTCTAGAAGAAGGGAGCCCAAGGATGAGCCAGTCCTCCGATGCAGGAAGTGAGCTCCCTGCCCCTGGTGGGATGTCCTCTGAGGGAAAATTGTTGGGGTATACTTGCGTGGGCAGGGGAGCTTGGGATCAGCTGAGTCCTCCGCTCTTTTCTCATTCTGAGATTCTGCCATTAGAATAGTCTGTCTTTCTCAAGTGCCACAACATTCTTAGAGGTTAGTACAGATGTCTTAACTCCCATTTCATAGATGAGAACATTGAGGTTAAGCATCTAACCCCAATTTACTCAGCTAATGTCTGAGTCAGGATTTGAATCCAGCTCTTTGTCCATCTAGCAGGGTCTGTCCTAGGCCCATGTGAGCTAGCCCTTTTCTCATCCCTTGGGAAGCAGCTGCCTTGGGATCATCTATGTCCTCTTCTCTCTTCCCAGAGACTTCAAGATGCTGGGGGCCAGGGAGCCAGACTCAGAGCCGGCATCCCAGCGCGGAGGATGCATGCCGGAGGGAGCCAGTCCCCTCCCTGGGCCCCGCCTGCCCAGCTTGGAAACAAGCAGAGATATTCTTATCAGCAGGGCTGCTGGCTTGGGCCCCGTCCATCAAATAACTAGAATTCCTGCTTTCGGACACATCTGTTACTGATGGAGGTGAGGGCGAGAGTTACAAGAATCGGGGAGAGAAATCGCCTCGGCCAGCCTCCACCCCAGGCCTCTAGGGCATGGCTGCTGGAGGAGGGGAGACTCTCCTGGACTCCAGTTGTATTTTCATGGAATGACGGAAGTGCCCCCACTAGGGGGTCGTTTCCAGAGGGGCGACAGGGCTTGCCCAGCCCAGAAACCTTGGGCTGCTCCTAGGGCTTCTCAGCCTCAGTGTTTCCTGGGTAGAATGAACTTTGTAGGCTCCTTCCCTTTTAAAAGCCCCTGATGGGCAGGTCATCCTGGGAACAAGAAGCAGAGCTGCTCCCGCCCTCCCCATCCAACCCAGGGCAACCCTCACTTGGCCCCTCCAGCAAGGAGGCTTCCTTCCACCCCTGGCCAAGTTAATGGAGAACCTTGTTCCACCCTGGTCAGATATCAGATTCCTATGTCTCTGACCTGACCTGACCGGAAGAATTGTTAGGAGTAATGAAGGGAGAGCCAGCTGTGTGACCTTGGGCGAGTCCCTTCCCCTTTGGCCCTTCCTTTCTTCATTAGTAAGATGAGGCCCAAGCACCAAGGTGACCTCTAGGGGTGCTTTGGGCTAGAATTCCTGTGATGCTGGGATAAGAAATAAGAGATAGAGAAGGAAACAAAGATGGGAAACAAGATGGAGATGGCCACAGATGCAGAAGCAAGAAAAGGGAGGGCTGGCGGATGAATCACTGGGTGCCCCCCTGCCAGGTATGCCCAAGCCCTCTCAGGCCTCTGGCTTAAGAACGGCTGGGACTGGGGCAGAACCCACCCCTGCTGCTCTCAGATTGATGCCCTGGAAGGAGGGCAAAGAGGAGCCTGGGGCTGCAGATGCCTACGGGCAAGGTGGAAATATTGGGGAGGTGGCAGAGGAAGAGGGAGACCTAAACAGAACCACCTTCTGTAGGTTAGAAGTTTGGGAGGGATGGAGAGCAAGGAAGAAGGAAAGACAGAACTGCAGACTCTGGGTGGACAATCCTTAGAGACTGTCTCATCCAACCCACTCATTTTACCGATGGGGAAACAGACCACCAGAAGAGAACCTGATGTGGCCGGTCCTCCTGATCCAAACCCAGGGCTCTCCCTCCTCACTAGGCAGGCAGAAAGGTGGCCAAGGCCAGACTGAGCCTTCCAGGAGGGCACCATGGGCACCTTTTCCCCCTCCAGGACCAAGCCGGCCTCTGCAGTCCTGGCAGGAGGGCTCAAAGCCTGCCCCCCCCCCCCAAGCCGGCTTCCTGGGCCTGCTGGGCCTTCAGGAGAAGGAGAGGCTTGGGGGCGGGAGCTGTGTTAGCCCGGGCCAGCAGGAGGGAGGGGAGGAGGCGGGAGGGAGCCCGGTGTTTTGCTTTGCCAGTGTAAACAGATTGTTTCTGTCTGCAGAGGGTGGGATGGGGTGGGGGTGGGGCCCAGTTGTCTTCTGCTTTGTTCTGTTCAGAAAAAAAGACCCAAAATGTGGGTCACAAACCACGAGAGCTCTGCCTGTGCCTGCCTAGCACAAACAGGCCTTCCCTGGCTGATTTCTGGCTGGCCCGGCTGCCCGAGATGGAACCGGCCCTGGCCCAGCCACTGGAACCCAACCTTTATGGGGGTGGCTCAGGCAGGCCATTGCACAGACCCCGGCCCCTGCCTCGGGGCCCTCAGCCTTCTCTCTTTCCTTGGATCCCTGGGAGGGCCCCTGCCTTGTCCAGCCACATCTGAAGCCACAGGCCATTGGCACTTCTCAGCTGTATTCCCATCACTGGATCCCTTTCCTTCACTGGGCCTCAGTTTCCTCATTCGTAACATGTGGAAAGAAGGGTTGGAGAAGGTACCCTCTGAAGTTCCTCCCCAGTGAGCACTTTGTGATTGACTGACCCCCCCCCCCCCCCGCCCCAGTTGGCAGGGCCTGGAGGCAAATAGAGCCTCATCTGGGATCCCATCACTTAAAATCAGTGTGACTGAAGGAAGTGGGTGCTGCAACATAGTGGGAGGGGTTTCACATGAGTATTCCAATCTCAGACTGCTTGGAGTGTTTAACTAAAGGGTTAAGGTTAGGGTGTAATTCAGAGGGGAGGCCATGAGGGCCTGCACCAGGGTGGGGCAGTATGAGAGAGAGGGTCCAGACAGACCACTGGGTTGGGAGCCCAGGGCTCTGGGAACTGAAAGACAATGGGGCTTTGACAGCAAAAGGGAATGGGGGGGGGTGGCAGGGGAGGGTACTTGAAGATGATGAGTTTCATATTGAGTTTCAGGTGACAAAGGGACGTTCAATTGGAGAGGTCCAATGACAGCAGTCAGTGATAACAGAGGCATCCGTGGGGAGGGGGCTTGTTCAGGCCCAGGTTGGAGCAGAGGCCTCCATGGTCCTTCTAGCCTGAAGAGTCTGGGACTGTTGACATTTAAGACCAGACTCCCCAGCTCTGAGAGCCTCTGGGGGGGCCCTCTGCCTCATGTTCCCAAAGACTCTTTTTTTGCTCCCCTAACATCCCCTCTGGGGGCCACAGAAAATAAGACCCAAGCTCTGACTTAGTGATGACTAATTCTCCTCTAACCAAATGCAAGTAAGATCTAAGGGGAAGCAGTGGGCAGAGGATTCTGGGAAGACACAGAAGATGTTGGCCAGGGACATGGCATCCCCAAAGCTACATTAGTCTCAGACTACTGTGAAAGAGGCAGCAACATTCAAAGAGGATGATCTTATCTGAATGAAATGACAGACTTCCTAAGAGAACCATCAGAGAGTAGAAGGAGGTCCAACCTGGAGGAGAGAGTCCTCCTGTTACAAATGAGGAAACTGAGACCAAGAGATGAAAAGGGATTCAAGGATGGTAATGCAGTTTCAAGCTGCAGATCTTTGTCAGGATCCATTTGTACCAGACCATCATGAAGGTTCTTTCCACCTTTCAACTCCTGTGATTATTAGGCCACTCTGGTGGGAACAGAGAGCCTGTGTATGTTGGGAAGAAATGGGATGCAAGTTGAGAGAGGCAGGCGAGGCCTGGGGAGGACAGTCTGGCAGCCTTCCTCTAGAACAGCAGTTTTTGAGCAGTCTGTTGGTCGATCAGTCAGTCGACAGTCAATGGGGAGGAGAAAGCTACTGCCCTAAAGGTAAGCCCCAGTAGCATGCTTTCATTCTCCAGTTTGGCTTCTCACTGTGTAAATGGAAGGGAAGGAGGCAGATGGGGGGAGGAATCCAGAGTTGGTTCTTGGCAGGATTTAATTGGGAGTGGGACTAGAGGAAACTGTAGAGCACTCAGGGGAGATGACCTGGGAAAAAACTGGGAGGTCCAAGGTGATGATGAAGAATAGGATCAGGGGCAGCTTACACAGGAACAGAAGGATGATGAAAAGTTGCCATGAGGTCAAGGATCTACTGACTGAGGAAATGAATCACCTGTGGGTGACCATCACTTTCAGGCAGCTGAGATGGAGTGGAGGGCTGGGTCAGTATCATCTCCTCTGCTTGTGTGAATCCCCAGGCCTCAACATCTTAGAGGGATCTTTCTTCCTCTGGAACATCCATCAACCAGGTTGGGTCCCTTTTCTAGGGGATCACCTGATGAGAACGGGGCTAAGACAGCATTCTTTCTTCCCCTCCTGCCTGGGCGTCTGACTTTCTGGTCTTTTGGGTTTTACCATGTCTCCATGTGCTCCTGCCCTCCACCTCCTTCACCCCATTCCACCATTTCTTTCCTGCTCCTGAGAGTGGAAGTGCCTAGGGGACTGTGTTTCTTTTTGCTTCTCTTTGTACTTCCAGTCCTTCACCCTGTGAGCACTTAATAAATGCACTTTGCTTTTCTGTTTGAGAATTCAGGAGAAGTATGAGGTTAGAAGTTTGAGGTGTTCCACAACAGGTGCTAAAGTCCCCTAATATGAGAGCCCAGGATAGGAAGGAGCAAGAGCCATGAGAGAAGCAGCGAGCCCACTGAGAAAGGAAGGAGCATGTCTGGGGGGTCAAGAGATAGACCACCAGGATCTGGTTTGAGTGACAAGTTTGGAAAGAGTGAACCCAAGGAAAGAGGGATTGTTTAGCAAAGATGGTCGAAGGAGAGGCTAGAAATTGCAATGGGAATCAAGGAGTGTTCGGGCCCTCCACCACAAATAGTGAATTGGAAAGAATGAGAGGATGGGTAGTCAGGGAAGCCCCATGATTGGGAGGGAAGAGAAAGAGACCTTTGAATGTCAAAGGAAGTCTTCAAGAAGGCAGTGCAGAAAGAGGAAGACAAGGGGGGAAGCTTAGGGTGGGCATGAGGAATAGTTTGCTCCATGATGGTCTTTAAGAAGATCATTTCTTCAGTTATCACAGAATAAATTGGGGGAGGGGGGATGGACTTGACCTGAGTGAGGAACCCTAGAAGAAGAGAGAGGAATAGATCTTGGCATGGGGGGTCTAGGCAAGAAGGAAACAGGAACAGCCTGGAGCTCAGGAGCTTGGTGAACTGTGATTGATGGTGCCCTCAGCATCAGGAGAGTGGGTGGGCTGGGGGTGAATAGACTGAGTTTAGGGCTGACTTTCAGATGAAGGAAGAAGACCCAGGCTATGTTCTCATGAGGTAAGGGATGCCTTGGTCTACCAAGGCTGACCCTTCTTGTTAAAGTGAGACCTGAATGTTCCCCCATCTGTCTTCAGAGGTTCTGCTTCATCACAGAGCTCTTGTGTTGAGAGCAGGTAGGAAGTGGGTTCTGCCATTTATTAGGTTCATATTGGCATATTATTTAGGTATTCAGGAGGAAGAGGGCAGAGGGAGATGCATGTGGGGAAAGATCTCTCCTCTCCTGTCCACACTTCATACAAAGCTCTGATTGCCTTCTTCCCATCACTAACTTCCAACTCTCCCGCCTTAGACATCCTGAAAAGTCTGTCAGGGTAATGGTTCTAAGGATCAGATCTGATCATGTCATGTCCCTCAAAAGCTTCCCATGATTCCCTGCTCAATTTCCTGTTCATCCATCCATCAGGCCTTCAACATCTTCTACCATCTCGACTTGGTGCTTCTTGTGGACCCTTCCCTGAAGAACCTGGCACTCCAGGGAGACCCATAGCTCTGAGCCTCTGCCTCTCCCCTCCCATTCATCATGTCTGCCCATTAAGCCTTCTGCTTCCCACCAGTCCCTCTCTATTGCCAATGACTTTCTATTGCCCAGTGTTCAGGGTCCTTCACCAGGAGGCCCTAGGGCTCCTCCTGGTCCTTTGGAAACGTTCTACCCTCCAGCAGGGACCCCTCTCTTTCCTGGCTCTGCCTCCTAGGTCTGAACCACCCCCATTTCCTTTCTTTCAGACCGATTTTGTCTCCATCATTCAGGTTGTTCCACAGTCTAAAATGGTGGCCCTGGCTCTCCCCTCCCCCAGCCTTCCAAGGCTTGCCTCCATCTGCCCGACTGACCTGGTGGCTCCCCATTTCTCATTTCTTTCCAGAACGCTTGTCCTAGTAGTCATTAGAAACCCTGGTCTCCCAGTCTCCTCTCCAGACCACCTCAGGGCTCTGGGCTGTTTGTACCCTTAGGGTGATAACCTCCATAGATTCCTCTCCTCATCTTTATGATGCCATCTTCACCCTTTTTCAGGTGAATTTTCAGAGTTCCAGAGGGTTAATCCGGAGAGGATAAAATAGGCATTCAAGATTCTGTGTTAGAAAAATATCCCTAGCCCAGAAGGTGATTAATAAAAGCTGGTTGAATTGAGCTGACCATAAAGAATTAAGGGATTGCTAAGCACCAGTAATAGCCCATGTATTTCAAGCATTCTTCTCCCCACCCCCACATGCGTCCAGCCCAACGCACGGTTTGGAAAACTTTGTAGGAATCTGTGTTTCAGCAAGGGCCTGGTGGGGTGCCCCTCTCCTTCCCACTGAGGGGAATGGAGTCCTCCCACTCTAAGGAAGGGGGTGGGGGAGGGGATGTCATCCTGTCCTCAGGGAAAGTGAAAGGACCAGGAGCTACTCTTCTCCTCCACCCTCTCTCTATCAAACTTTCCACTTCCCCCTCCATTCCCCTCCTTGCAAGGATCCCAGGAGGAAAAAGGGGAGCCAGAGTCAGAAGGCAAGAATAATTGGTTGCTTTATTGATAATGCAAGTTATAATATTTGCAAAACTTGAGAAGAGAAAGTTTTGCATATTAATTAAGCTGAGCATACATAAATGAATCCATCAGCCCGGATACAATATTCCCCACCACCCCCTGTTGTACAAAACAGAAGTCAATAACAAGGATTAACCCCCCAGGTTTAGTGGTCTTTAACTGATGACAAAGCCAAGAGAGGAAAGGATTCCTCCTTTTGGGTCATCCAGAAGCATCTGGGGAAGCCCTCCAAAGACCGAGTGGAGATGGAGGGATCAGACAGGATGGTTCTGTCGAGGTGATCCAGGGATGTCAGGACAGTGGAGAGCGTCGTGATCTTGGGATGGCCCTGGTGGGGCAGCCAGGGTTGGGGAGACACAGAGGGTCAGCAAGGCATGCTCGATGTTGATAGAGAGGCTATTCCCTTGGTGAGCAACTGCCCAGTTGGGAGATGGGGCAGCCTAGGACACCATATCATGCTCAGGACTGGCAGAGTTTCTGCTCTTGGCTCCGATTGGATGGAGAAGGAGCCCAAGAACAGTTTCTGAATTGCTTTTGGTAAAAATTGTCTGAGTTTTTAGAAGCCAAATAGTGTTCCCAATTCTAAATTCTCCGAAAAAAAATTTTTAAATGAATTTTCTTAAGTTTTGGGAAACCAATATAAAAGCTAATGATGCTCAAATGTTCCAAATTTTGATAGCATGGTAGATGCATCAGCAAAGGGGTAGTTGGGGCTATTTTAATTAAGTTTGAGAAGTCAATTGTTACCTAATTAATACCTAGATTTTGCTGAGGCATTTGATTTTAATAAGAATGTGATCCAGTCATTTGTTACTCTCCACCATTCCCATTAGCAAGGCTTTTTTAAATGTCTGCCATTTATTTGGGGGTAAGCCTGGGTCCCAAAGGGCTCTCTCTTTCTCCAAGGAACCGTCTGGGGTGGGTTTGGGGGGGTCTCTAAGTTGGTTAAAAGAGGTCTCTGGTAGAGTGGCTGAACTCAAAGCCAAGGTGGGTCAGAAAAACTTTCAGTTCAGTCACGCTACTATCAACCTCGGAGCTTGTGGCTTGGCCACTAGACCCTTAGACATATGGGTCCAAGGAAACCCGCTGACTCAACATTCAATACTCTATGAGATCTCAGTGATGTTACTGAGTTTGTCAAAATGTGATATCTCCCACCAAGCAACACTTCCACTAGAGACTGGAGCAGTGTCTCTGGTTGGAAAGGGGGAAAGTTGGTTAGAGAGTTGGGGTGGGGAGGTGTAAGGAAAGGAACTGTCTCCCCAAGTGCCTTAAGAATGGACATGAAAAGAGAGCCACTTTCCTCTACAACAGAATATTAACCTTCCCTTCTGCAGCCTCCCAACCCATCTGGCATGCAGGTTGAGCGTTGAGCCAATCACCGCCCACCAGTAAGTGGCTTCCCAGTCCCCTTGTAGGTACCCGGGAGCTCAGCTCTGCTCCCCAGTTCCTGACCTTGATAGGACCATTTCAAGGACAGGGCCCCCAACTCCAATTGTCTGCCCTCTCCCCCTTACAAACATCCAAGGTAGTAACAATATTCCCCAGTCACATACAGATCATTAAGGCAGCCCAACCACGCTCTCAGCCCAGAGTGCTGAAGAAAGCAATAAAGGAAAAGAAAAGGAAAAGAAGAAAAGATGGTCAGCAAGACTCTGGGGGCCTCTGCTCCATGAGAAGCAGGCAATGGAGGAGGCCTGGGCTGTCATTCCAGGAGACATCCCCTTCCTGGTATCTTCGAGGAAGGCATGTCACCATCCTCCAGGACTGGCTCTCAGCTTAATTAAGATTAATAAGAAAAAATGATTATATGCCTATATATGAGGAGACAACAAGAATGATACTCTGGAAGGGGCCAGGTGATACTTTTACACCTTTCCCTTGAGATGGCATTGAATATCTTTTGGTTTGGATTTTTAAGCCTCCCCTTTTTTTGGGAATTTTTTTGTCATTTAAAATTTTTTTAACCTTTATTATTATTTTTATTATTTTTTTTGGTTCAAAGCAAAAACTATCCAAGCTGTTGGGTGCTTGCCTTAAAGCAAAACTACGTTGCCTTAAAAAAAAGAGAGAGAGAGAGAAGGAAAAAATACCCCAGTGAGAAAAAAAGTTGATATAAATTTGAAAATTTGCTCTCCTGGGTTGTAGACCTGCTATCTGCAATTCATTCATGACTCTCTCTGACTTCCCGCTTTTCCAAAAAAAAAAAAACCCAAAACAAAACCTTCCCTCCCCCCACCCCCCCACAAATCCACCCCCCCCCTCTTTCCCTCCCCTGCTACATCTCTGACCTGCTCCTGCGCAGGCTCCCCAGCCCTGGGGTTTGGAGCGGGTGGGGAGCTTTCTTTGGAGAGGAGCAGGAAGGCCACCTGGAGGATGCTCCAGGTGGCCAGTGGTGGCTGAAGGGCCCTCGTTTAGGAGCCAGGGACCTCGGGAGGCACGGGCGCCTCTCCTTCCCCACCTCTGCTTTGGACCAATCTCATTCCTCGCTCGCTTGTCTATCCCTCTGAATCAAAATAAATAAAGGGAGCTGCTCTTCCCCAGGTTGGTGACTGTTGTACATGGTTGGGGCATGCTTCTTGGAGTGCCGTTCTGTTCAGGCCTACGTTGGCTCAATGGTGCATGATGAATGAGAAACAGAAGAGGATCCTGGCAGGAGGGGAACTGATTGGCAGCCTCCCCTCCCACTGGGGCTGAGGGCGCATGACTGATGTTGGCTATTTGGAGGGCAGATTTGGAGGCCCAGGCGAGGGGCAGGGTTCTGGTTCTCGTCCTGGCCGGCCCTCCCCCCCCCACAGGAGGAGGGCTGGCCAGGGCGCACCCCCAGGAGGTAATGCCACCTCGGGCTGGGCCTGCTGGATGGCGAGCCAGCCAGCCAAATAGGAGACCGAATGGTCCAAATCAAGATGCTGGAGCCTCTTGCCACCCCCAGCTCTGGCTTTTAGGGTCGCCCCAAGAGGAAGAATCCCACCCTTAAGAAAACTACGCTTAAAGGCAGGATTCCTCCCTCCTCCCCAGCCTCAGCCTGGCCGGACCCACAACCTTGCGAGAAGGGGCAGGGCCAGGGGAGGAGTGGGGGGAGGGGACTAGAGGCGCTGGGGGTGGGGGCGGGAGGGGAGAAAAAATGGAGGCTGAGGGACCTATTTTTGGAGGTGAAGGATGATACAGAGCGGCACTGGCAAAAGCTATGGAAAATTAAAAAAAAAGCTACCTGCTGTGTGAGAGAAGGGGGTTGGTGGGCACTCTGAGGGGAAGGGGAAGGCCAGGAGGGTGACCCATCTGCCAGGGGGGCCCAAGAATGCTCCTATTGCCCCGATTTGGAGACACACGCTGAGCGGTGTCTGCCAATTTGGTGGCTCCTTCCTTGTAGAAATGTATGAGTGCATGGGTGCCGAGTAATGTGTTGAGTGTAAATGATGGTCTGAGTGTGTGTGTGTGTGTGTGTGTGTGTGTGTGTGTGTGTGTGTGTGTATGTATGTGTGTGTGTGTGTGTGTGTATGTGACTGTGGGTGTGAGTATATATGTGAGTGTTTGTGTGTGAGATATGAGGAAAGTGTAGTCGAGCTCACCAAATTGTATGTCTCCAAATTGGAGCAAAGAATTGCATTCTCTATTTTTCTGGCTACCCAGGTAGGTCAGGATTCGCCCTCTTGGCTTTCTGGGATGAGGTGTTCCTTCCCTTCAGACCCAACCAACTCACTTTAGCACCATAAACCCACTAATGTAGGAGTACCAGGGTCCCCGGGATGACACGGTCCAAGAGAGGGACTAGCCAAGGGCTCTTTGACTGCAGGATGACATAGGGTCTAGGCCTGGCCTAGACTCGGATGAGCCCAGCAAAGGTGGTTAGACACCCTCACCTGGGGGACGGGGACCCGGCCTGTCTGCTCCAGGCTCGGTTTTTAGCCTACTCTCTGCCTCTCTCTCACTTTTGGATGATGAAAAGGTGCAAGTAGGCGCAGAATATTGTCTTTAGGCAGAAAAGTGAGTGACCCAGAAACCTGCAAATGGACTGTCTGTCTGCCTGGGGATTCCTCCTCACTGATGGTGGATGGTGGGAAAGGAGCAGAGAATATGAGGTTGGTTCAAAAAACCGGTGCTTTGGGGGTCATTTTAGAAGGGGCCAATTCAAAGGATCCCCAATGAGAAGTGAAGTGGGGAGGTGTCACATCTATAGTCAAGGCTCAGGCTCAGCTCCCGGCAGAATGGGCACCGGGAGCCCCCTCCTCTGGGAGCTAGCCACTCTCTTGAGGATGCTGTGGGAGTCCCTGCCCCAGTCTCAAGCCAATCTGACTGAGGAGCATGGGCTTAGAGAGGAGAGTGGCAAGACAGGAGGGGAGGCCAGTGAGCTAGTTGAGCCCATGGCACCTTGGGCATTGGCTCTTGGAAAGATCCTATAGATGTGACGGTGGGTGAGGCCATGCCCCGGAAAAAATGGTGCTGCCAGGGGACATGGCAACCCCCACTGTGGGTGTTGGAGCAATGAGTGGTGCCTCCAGTTGACCAGGGAGGCAACTACTCAAAGGCCCTTGGCTTTGAGGGCTGGGGGAGAGGGGAGAAGGCGATGGACAACGAGGGCAAGGGGGGGGATTATGAAAAAAGACCTTTGGAAGAATAGAGACCGAATTTGTTGAGAGCAAAGAAGAGAGAGCAGAGATGAAGAGGAATGGAATCCCAGGGGCAGAGTGGCAGGCACCCAGGTTACTTCTGATTGGTGGCTTTTTCAGGTGAGGCATCCTCCATTGGGATGGGGTCTTCGCTGGGCAGGGTGATCAGGGGGCGCTGACGCTGGGCCTCTCGGATCGCTTCCAGCGCCTGAGCTCTCAGCCGGTCCCTGCGGGCACGGAGGAGGGCGGGTAGGCCCCTCCGGAGGCGATGGGCTGACTTCTGCCAGGTGTCAAGCTTGAAGAACTTGCCCACAGGGAATCTGGGAAAGTTTTCCTGAGGGCAGGAGGGAAGGAGAAGGAAGAGAGCAGAATTCACGTAAAGGGCAGGAAGAGCGATGCCGATGCGGAAGGCGGGCAATGGGCCCAGAGCAGAGACGAGCCGGGAGCAGCCTGATCAGAGACAGCAAGTTTTCCAGGGGAGGTGGTCAGCAGTCAGCCATGGGAGCTACTGAGGATGGGGCAAGAAGAAGAGGCCTTGGACAGTGCTCAGGCCCAGGGCTGGCAGCCCCAGGAACTTCGAGTTTGTTCAGAGACTCTGCCACAGGAGGGACCTGGACCAGTGAGCTTACAGAAAGCTTGGAAGCTCTTGGGGGGGGGGGAGGTGTCTCCAGCCCACAAGAGACTCCACAGGAGTCACGACCAGGCCTCCTTGGCCAGGCCCCCCTCAGTCGGGGGCCTGGCTTGCCTTTCTAGGGCTAGCCAGCTCCCCAGGCCTCCCCATCCCTGCCCTGGGGTAGTTGTGAGAACAGAGAGTGGCTAGAGATGGCAATGGTCAGAACCCAGAGGGTCCCAACATGGACTCCCTGGCGGCTCAGCCTCTGCCTAGGGAAACACCTCTGAGCAGAAGGAGAGACCCAAAGACAATGAACAAATCTATTCATTCTTCCTTCCTGCCCATTAGTGGACAGAGCTGGTCATCTGCCCACTCCCATTAGCTCGTGAATTCAGCCCTGAGAAGGCTGGTCTTCTCCCATCTGGCCATGACTAGTAATGGACCTTAGGGGCCCTCTCAGTTGCCCATCACCCACTGTTCCCATCTCAAGACTTGTTCTGGTTCTCACAACAATCCCCAAAAAGATGCTCCTGTCTCCACTTTGCAAAAGAGGAAAGTAAGGTTCAGTGGAAGGCTATGGCTGACAAAGAGCACACTGTGCCTTCATGGAAGGTCTGGGAATAGAACCCAGTGACCTGATCTAGCACAGTGTGGACTCAGGCCACATGGAAATGTGAAAGAACTGGCTGGTTCTGTGAAGGTGAGACCCTTAGATGAGGACAGATTGGGGTGGAGTGGGGAGCATGGTGCAGAAGGGAGAGTGGTTCAAGAGGAAAGAGGCCTGAGAAGGCTTCTCGCCTCCAGGCTGGCTCTCTCTCCAGGACCAACTCAGGCATGGACCTTGGTTAGGGGATTCGGCCTCCTCCTGGGACGATGAGGAGGAGTCCGAGGGATGTTGGGAGCAGGGTGAAGGGTTTGAGGGGCCCAGGAGGGGCGTAGGCGGCGAGGGGGTGGAGGAGCCTGAGGGGCACAGGAAGGCTGTGAGGTGGGGTATGGGCTATGGGGGGTGGGAAGGACCCCTAGACTCTGAGCGGTGGTGCTGGGAGGACCCTGTTCTCCCTCTCTCGTGGCCTCGCTTCTGGTCATGGTTAGGCGTCTCCAGGCACTTACCGGGAGCACCATCATAGAGGCTGACAGGTCTCGCTCGGACTTGGCAGGGGTGGCACAGTAGGTCTCCAGCAGGGCCAGATCACAGCTGCGGAAGCAACACTCTTCCACGATGCCACGATTCAGGCGGCGGCTCACACGGCTCAGAGGTCTGCCAGGAAGGCCTAAAGGGAAGAAGGGAGAGCCTTTCAGTGCCTGCTGCCAAGTCAGGGTGGGAAATGGACACAGATGGAGAAAATGAGGAAGCCCTGAGAGGGGAGGGGATCTTCCTGAGATCCAAACACCTCCTAGACTGGAGACCACCTCCCAGGCCCCTGCCTACAGTCTGGGACTCAGCCTAATGCTGCAAAAGCCCCTGCCCATGGTCCAGCAATGGGCAGGTTAGTGTGATGCCCAGACAGCATTCATGCCAACACCAGGTGCTCTGAGTCAAGTTGGGCCTGCCCCCCACTTTACAGGAGAAGACACTGAGTCTCCAACTAAGTGTTGTCAACTCTGTCTGTCAAGATCTCCCTTGAAGTCAAAGGCACCTCAGAAAGTCTTTGGTCTAGTCCCCTGATTCAGGCCAGAAAGGCAGGGTCATACCCATTAAACAGATGACTCTCAGTGACTTGCTCAGAGTCACATAGGACATATGAATGGAAGGACAATTGGCGGTGAAGACCCCAAGCCACCAGCATCCAACCCAACAGAACTTATCATGAAGGAAGAGTTCAAAGGACCTGAGGGGTTCTCTAGGTCAAGCTCCCCATTGAACAGGAGGAACCTGAGCCCCTGAGCCCACCCATCTAGACTCCTCCTTGTGTACAAGTTGAAGGTGAGGCTTGGTGGGGGAAGAATTTTGCTCAAGGGAACAAGGAGCAGAGTACCCATTGCTCCATGGTTTGTCTGAGAACAGGTTCTGGGGGTATCTGGAAAGACCCCAGCCAGCTTCAGACAAGGGAGATCAGTTCCTAGGGGGCAGAGAGGGGCCTCCCTACCTGCCCCACTTCCCTGCCTGCAGACAACACCTGGATCTGGCTGACCCTACCCACTGGCCTGGGAGAGGCGCCTGCTGGGGGGTTGCGAAAGAGGGCAAGGAAGAAGACGGGAGGGGAGGAGTGAGTCGCCTTAAACAATCCCCAATCCATCTCTCCCCCCATCCTCTCCCTCACCCTCATCGGGCCAGGGACTGCTCTGGCAGCAAGCCTTCTCTCCCTAGAGCTGAGTCTAGCTAGGGGCGCCTTCCCGCTCCCACCTCCCCTCCCATCATGGGGCCTCCCATGGCAGGCAGAGCGGAGGGCGAAGAGAAGGCCACCTCACACGGAGCATGACCAGGGTCTAGGGAGCCCGCAGCGGGAAGTCTTGAACTTGTTACCCCGCAAAAGCGAGCCTGGCCCAGGGCTGTGCACACAGCAGGCGCTAAATCACTTGATCCAAACCCCGCAGCCTTTATTAAGCGTCTACTGTGTGCAGAGCACTGTGCTAAGCACAGAGGGGGACACTCAGAGAATGACAAGGACTGAGACGTGGGGTGCCCATGGAGGCCAGTGAAGGGCTGGTCCTGTGCTGCTCAGCCTTGCACATGGGTGTCCACACACACACACACACACACACACACACACACACACACAGACACACACAGTCTCTGTCTCTGTTTCTGTCTCTCAAATGGCCAGACTTCATTCAATCAGGATGGGGGGGGGGGAGCAGCAGCCTCAGATAAAGCCCAAACCATCGAATCGGCAGCCCTCTCCCCTGCATAAGCCAAGACTGCAGTGCCAGTTTCAACAACAGACCATCCTTTGTGATCCTGCTCCTGCCTTTGCCATCCCCAGCCTGAGCCCAGAAGCCTTGCTCTGCTCCCTTAATGCCCACCCCCCAAAAGCCCTGGCTCCTTTCACCCGGTATTATTGTGGCCGGCCGCAGAACCCAAGAATGTGCCTTGTCAGCTCCCACAGAGGGGAGCTCAATTCTTATCAGCTGTTGGGAAGGAGGAACCAGGAGCTGTTTATAAAGAAGTCGGAGCTTTGCTCCCCCCCACCCCCTTCCCCTCCCTTCCCTTCTCTTCCCTGTCCTTCCTTTCACTGCAGCTTGTTGCCTCCTACCCATCTGGAAGGCATAGCAGCTAGACTGGTCTTGGTCTGCGGGGCTTCTTCCCCACACACACGCGCACACACACACACACACACACACACACACACGCACATGCACACGCACCCAGCTGGACTCTGCAGAGGCTTGGGAAGAACAGTAGACATGGGTGGCCCAGGCCTAGGGGTCCTCGTCTCTTACAGGAGCCAGACCCTCCCTTTGAGAGGGAGTCTAAATTGCCCAAGGTGTTTCCAAAGACAACAACAGGACCCTAATTCATCAAAAAGTGAGAGGGCAAAGGGGGGGAGCAGTAGAAAAGGACGTGCCAGTTAGCAATATTGTCTCTCACTTGGAGCATCAGAAACGCAAGTTCTCACGGGACCTTCACTTTACAAAGCAGGGAACTGAGTCCCAGGAAAGAAGAGAGTTGCTCTAAGTCCTATAGACAAAAATCAGCCAAGCCAGGACTAACTTGGCTATTGCAGTCGTCTACACGGTTCTCCTTGCCCTCCTCTTGCTAAGAGCTCACTGCCAGGTGACTTCAGAAGTCCCCCCCCCCAAAAAAAAACAACTTTATCTGAGGACTGTAGTTTTAAGGCATCCTAAACACCACCTCAGTCCCTTCAGACCTCAAAAGGGAAAGGAACTCTCTCTCAGAAGAGAAGGGCCTGGGAGAAATAAAAAGGAGGGAGAGAGACACAACAGAGGAGGCAGGGACAGACTGGGAGAAAGAGAGAAAGAGACTGGGAGAGGCAAAGAAAGAAGAGAGAGAGACACAGAGGAGAGAGCCAGAACAAGGGAGACATAAAAATTATGTCACATGAGAGACAGTGACAGAGACAGAGAGTCAGAGATTGGGAGATGGGGGAGGGGAGGGAGAGACTCATTATGGGAGACACTGGGAGAAACAGAGAAAGAAGAGGAAAAGAGGCACATCGAGGGAGAGATTGGGAGAGACAAAGAAGGGAGACAGGCACAGAGAGAGGGGGAGAGAACAAGAGAGACAGAGACATTGAGGGAGAGAGAGACAGAGACAAACTGAAGGAGACAAAGAAAGAGAAGGGAGAAAGATAGAGCGGGAGAATCAGAAAAGGAAGAGGGAAGAGACACCCACAGAAGGAGAGACAGCAAGGGAGACAGGAGGAACTGGAGGCAAAGGTGGGAGCAGCGGAACATGAGCTGCCAGTTAGCAATACTGGCTCTCTTGCCCCCTCAGAAAGACTTCCAAGATCTCACAGGACTTTCATTTTACAAACGAGGAAAAAACTGAGTCCCGGGAAGAGCTTAGGAGAGACAGAGAAAGATGAGTGAGAGAGTCCCATAGGAGGGGAAACCAAGAGAGCGCATTTCTCAGAAGGTTCAACAGTTTGAGCCCACTGCCCCTTGGAGCAGTGGACAGAGAAACAGACTGGGAGAAGCAGAGAAAGAAGAGGAAAAGAGTCACAGGAGGGCTGGCTGAAGACAACCTAGCATCTGCCATTGCAAAGGGGGACGATGCTAGAATCAAATTCATTTCCAGAACAGCCAGGGCAGGGAAGAAAGGAAGAGAAAGGGAGAAAGGGACAGACCAAGACCAAGACAGAGAAAGAGAGAGAGAGACAGAGAGAGACAGGCGCACACACACACACACACACACAGAGAGAGAGAGAGAGAGAGAGAGAGAGAGAGAGACAGAGAGACAGAGAGACAGAGAGACAGAGAGACAGAGAGACAGAGAGACAGAGAAAGAGACAGAGAGGGTTTGGGGGAGCTATTTTGTAGGAGTTGAGACAGAAGGCACCAGGCAATTAGGAGACAGAGAGGCAGAGATCAAGAAAAACAGAGAGATAGAGGTACAGACAGAGATAAGAGGAGGCAAAGAAACAGAGATAGGCGGGCAAGGAAATGGAGACGGGAAGGAAGAGAGAAAAAGAGAGAGATGGAGAGACTGGACCAGAGGTAGACAAAGAGACGGGGACAAGAGGAATCAGAGAAACAAGGCGGCAGATAAAGAGACGGGGAGAAAAGAGGAGGCAGAGATTCAGAGACGACAGAGAAGGAGATAGGGAGAGGAGGAGGCCCCGAGACAGTGGGAGAGGGACAAAGAGCGGGAGAGGGAGAGAGTGATAGGTAAGAAGAGATAGAGACAAGGCAGAGACAAGGAGGGAGGGAGCGCCCCTCCCTCTCTAGGTCCCACTGCCTAGCCTCCTCCTGGGTGTGTTCCCTCCCCTGGCCTGGCCTCTCCCCATTCTTGCATCTCTGCAGAAGCCCGGCAGGGAGCCAGGTGGGCAGACAGCAAGGTGCCTCTGCCCTACGTTTCTCTGAGGGCTTTTCTATTCACAGGATAATGCTGTGGACAGTAGTCCGAGTCCAGCCCCTCATTTGGGGAGGGAGGGCAGAGAGGGGCAGAGATTTGACCGCTCACACAGTTAATCAGCGACAGAGCTGGGCTCTCCAACTGCACCCTTCAGACCCACCAGCCGGACGATGCTTCTGTTCATTCTTACTTGGGGGCCTCAGGAAACCCTCCTGGCCCCAGACTCCCGGCACTACAAAGAGCCCCCCACCCCCGCTTTCATTCAAACTCCCTTTAGAAGCAGAGACCCAAAGACCAAAGTTAAGTCGTCCTTACCAAGCTGCTCATCTCAAAGCACATTTTTTCTCTGACGAACTTTCCCCTGAGGGCTAAGCAGCTTTGGAAGGGTGGGAGCCTGCAGGGCTCGTACCCCTGTCCCTAGGGTCTCCTCTTTTCCAAGAGCTCCAGCTCAGAGCAGTGGCAAATTGATGGAAATGTAGCTAAATGTCATGTGCATGTCTTTTCCAGAATCACATACCTTGTCAGTCGAGTCCTTGAGCCAGTTCTGAGTGGACCAGAGGGCAAGGCTACCTACCTGAAGTCCATGCACCCCATCAGCTCAACAGTCAGACTATTCCCAGAAGTGGGTGGGCTCACCCAGCCAAAAGCAAGGACCTCTCTCTCTCTCTCTCTCTCTCTCTCTCTCTCTCTCTCTCTCTCTCTCTGTATGTATGTATGTGTAGACTATTCTTTCTCCAGCCTCCTACTATGCCTAAGACAAGGCTTGGCAAATAGGCACTCACTAGAAAGCCTTTATCTAAGGTAAGACTGGGTCTTTTCAACCAGATTCAGCAATGAACCTCTACTGACGAAGTGTCCCTTGGACTTGGAAAACCCTGGGCCAAACACCACCCAATTCAGCCTTTTTTCTCCTGCCCAGCCCAGCTTCAGAACACTCCACCAGCCCACCCTTGGAGACCCACTTACTGAAATAGAAGCCGCGGTCGCCACACACAAACTGGAGGGTGTCCACCAGCTCCCCACCACAAAGGGTCTCACTGGGGCGATAAGCAGCGTTGCAGCACAAGGCAAAGGCCAAAAAGGTGAGTGATAACAGCAACATCTTCTTCATTGGGAAACCCATCTGTGGAGGGAAAAAACCCCAACCCAAGATCAGTTCACTTCCACAAGCAAGGGTGTAGTGGTGGGTGTCCACCCAAGAACAATCCCAAGCCGGAGAGGGTGGAAAGGGCACTCCTCTCCATTGTGGAAGCCTGCTTCCTACAAGGAGGGCTGGGGGCAAGAATATAAATAGCCGCCTTCAGATGGGAAGAGATGTAGATGGAAGGGGTAGGGATGAAGAAGGAGGTGGGGGGGGAGAGAGTAAGCTTGTCCCATTTGCCCATGGGAGAAGAGGGGGGCAATGGATGGAAGAGGCAAAGAAGAAGAATTAGGCTTGATGTGAGAAAAAAATCCCCTTCATTGGAGATGCCTCACAAGAGAATGGAGGTAATCAGGAGGGCGTCGGCTGACCATCGCTAGAGATAGTCAAGTGGGGGCTAGATGCCCACTGGGTGGGTGAGGCTCAGCCGGTAGGGACTGGGAGGGAGGGATGCCTCCAAGGTCCATTCCAGCTCGGGGAGGAAGGGAAGGAGCCTTCCTTACTCCCGAAGCCAGCACCAAGCTCCCCCTTGACATCCCTCAGCCCTCTCGGCAATGCCTCTGAGGCCGGCTGCCCCAGATGTACCGTGAGCTCTTCCAAGGTAAGGAGGCTGTCTTCAGTCTCTCCACCAGTGGTCAGCAGAAGGCTCGGAGGGTGACTGCTCTGCTCTCAGTGATGGCCGCAACTGAGAGCTGATCTGTGCTCACACATTTATGTAGCCCCCAGCCCCCAAAGCCCAACCCAGTCCTTAACCACGCCCCTGCTGGCCCCTCCCTAGTCACCTCCTCCTTCTAGCTCCGCCCTTCAGCTCAACCAATGAAATCAGGGTCCCTAAGAGGCTTCTTGGAACAATTCCCAGATGACATCACCATGCCTAGGTCCTCAAGGATTTGCCAAAGTGGCACCACCCCCTACAGCCCTAGCCCCGAGATCCAACAGGGATCCAAGATCAGTATAAGCCTGCCTTTGACAGAGGTCTGTGCACAGGGTCTGTGCGGCCCAACAATTTGAAGATGGAGGGGCTCAACTTAGACTGAGGTGTGTGTGTGTGTGGGGGAGAATTCTCTGTCCTGCCTGACTCATGAAAAGATCTCTCTCTTACCCAGAGACACCATAAAGATTTCCTGAACTACTCCAGAATTGGAGTTGTCGACTGGGATACCCAGCTACCCCTTCCTCCCCCCAAGACTCGTTCTAGCTGCTCTGTACCTCAATTTCCCTTTGCCAATAGGTGACATCCATGGGGGGAGCTGAGATGGTATTTTTATAAGATTGGCAGGTCTGAACTTCAAACCTTTCCCAGCTTGGCCCAAACACCCCTTGAGCCCACATTTTCTGGGTGGGGAAATGGCAGGTGGCCCATTCCCAGAGAAGTCCCTAAAAGGTAGCAAGGCGCAAAGTCCTGAGTCAGCAGCTCCTGTCCCATCTGTCCCCAAGACTTCCCTCCTTGCACTGCCCTCTGAAGCCTCCTCTCCAAGATTTCAACACAAGTATCCATCTTATCTAAGGGATCTAGCCCAGGGTGGTCTGTCTAGTGGCAGAAACATGGACATCTGAGTTCAAAGACAGAGTCTGAAGAACAGGTCTTCCACCTCAGTAAGATGGTCTTGGTTCTTACATCATCTCCCTTTTGTGAACCCCCAATTGTAAGCCTTATGCCAAATGGGGAGGGGGAGATCATTTTATAATTCTATTAGCTACCTCGTTGGGTAGGTGTGAGGACAGAGTGTGTACAGTCCTCACCAGAGGGTTGGGGTGGGGGTAGAGAAGGCCCTTATCGTTGAGCACCTGAACACCTACTCAGTCCTGTCTGACCTCCCTAGTCACCCAGGGGCCTCCCTCCTCTCTAAGTCCCTTGCAGCCCTTCCTAGAGCTTTCCTCAATGGGAAGACCTGCCTTCAACTCAGGGTACCTTAGGTGAGTGAAGACCAGGCACCTCAGAGAACAGAGGCTGTTGCAAGACTTGGTCTGCAGCCTAGAAGGGCTGAATTCATTAAGAGGAGGAGGGTGGGTGAGAGCTACAAGGGAAACGCGAGGCTGCCCAAGTTTGCTGAAGACAGTTGGCCATTTCCCGGGAAGGATTGGGCAAGTCAGTTTGAGTAACCTCACTTAACTCCTCCTTGCTCTTTGTTGTTCCCCATCCCTCCCTCCCTCTCTGGCTTCTGAAATTCCTCCGGCGGCCCCACCAGACTCAGTTGAGCTCCAGCTAAATTGCTGCTAAGTCAGAGGTGGTGACCACGGAGAGCCGGACCTGGGACATTCCCTCCGGCCGGGCCAGGAGGAGGAGGAGGGGACCGGCGGCCTTGGGACAGAACGGAAAGGATGAGGGCAGTTCCAATTATGGGGGAGCCCGCCACCCCCCAAAACTGACCGCTGTTGAGGAGGACCCAAGTGGATTGGGAGAGAACTAGAGGAGAAGGACGAGGGGAAATAAGGGAGCCCCGAGGGTGTTCTCCATTCTTGGAATGAGGGAGGTGGGAGAGCCTCGACCTGGACTCCCGAGAAGCAAAGAGCCCTTTCTCCCAGTTAGACTGACGGAGGTCATTTCAAATGGTTTGCATTGCGGAGAGAAAGAGGGGAGAGAGGAGAGAAGGAAGGGGAGAAGAGAGGGAAGGGGGGATGAGGAGGAAGGAGGAAAGGGGAGGAGTAAGAAGGGGAAAGGGAGGAGGGGCTGGAGGGGGCGGAGAGAGGAGGGATTGGAGGAGGGAAAATGTCCCCCTAAGTGCTCCCACCCTACAGAACTGCTGTCACCTGTGCCTGGGAGGAGGCTGGGGGTTGTCCCAAAGAGCCTCCAGTCCGGCTGCCTTACTGATTCCCTCCTCCCTGTTGCGCCCCAAATGTCCTCCCCCTCCTCCCTCTATCCTCTCTTTCAGTGAGTGCCGGCCCCTCCCACCTCCCACTCAGCCCCCTCCTCACATGCTTTCCATCCGTCACTACTGCCCCCCCCAAATCTGGGAGTAGGCCAAGAGAGTGAAGGGGGGCTCATTCCCCTACTGGGCTTGTGGAACCGCCAGGTGCCCCCTTGCCTCTGCCTTCTCCTAACTGCGGGCAGTTTCAGGTGGATTCCTCCCTTCCCTCCTCATTGGATCTAGTCATTCCCCTTTCATTTCTTTCTCTTCCTAGACTACTGTGCCCCCCATCTGGTTCTCTGATGCCCTCCCCTTCTGTTTCTGTTGACCCCATAGTTTCTCTCTCCTTTTCCCTAGGCACTTGCCCCTGCTCTGCTCCCCCACCCCCCCCCCCCCGCCGCCGCTCAGCCTTTCTCTAACGCCCCCCCTGCAGGGCTGAGCTCGAATGTCTTAGTCCAGAGCGAAGCTCTCCCAAGTCCCCCTACCTTTCGGTTCTTGCACTAGAAGCCCACGAACCAGAGTTTGGGTGTCTCCTCTCAGACTGAGCCCCCCCCCCCCGCATGGACCACGCCCCTAAGCTCTCTGGCAGACCCCAAAGCCCCCGAACCTGCCCAAGTGTTTCGGGGGGGAGGGGTTCAGACAATCTGACGGTCCGATACCACCAAAGTCGAGCTTGGCCCCACCCTGCCCCGCCCCGCTAAGGGGGAGGTTCGTACCAGCCCCGGGCCCCTCCTCAAAAGAACTACTTCGGCAAACGAGGGTCGCCTCCAGAACTGAGCCCCCCATCATCTTACTCGCATTCTCCAAGAGTTCCGCCCCCCCCACCCCCCATCGCCTAGGGTGCAAACAACACCTCTGGGTTGGAGCCAGAAGGACTTAGAGAAATGGGGGGGGTGCTGCTCATGTGGGGGGCCCCCTACGGGCCGGACTGGGTCGCCCTTTGGGCGTCCCCTTGCGGACGCTTCTGGCATTGCACTCCAGCCCCGAGAGACACGTTTTTTTTCGGGGGGCTGTTTACCCGCCGGAGGGTGCTCCCCCGGTCCCCCGCTCCCTCTGGGCGGCCTTCCGGCAGCTCCCTTAGACGGGCCGGCGCGTGGCCCCCTCCCGGGGGCACCCCGAGAGCCGGAGCCGCGGGGCGCGCGAGCAGGGAGGGAGCGAAGGAGGGGCGCCCCGGCACAGGCCGCCCCGGGACCTGGCCGCCCGCTGCCCCGCCGCCCCGTCCGGCCGGAGCCGTCCCGCGACGGGGCCCGGGCCGCCCAGGCCCCACCGCGGGCCGGGGGCGGGGGCCGAGGGCCGCCGTCCGGGGGGGGGGGCTTACCTCCGAGCTGCCGCCGCTACCCCCCACCTCCTTGCTGCGGGACTGTTGTAGGGTGCTGACGCTCGCGTCCGCCGACCCTGGAGCGACTCCTCTCGCCATGTTCCCTCGCTGACGAAATCCCATGCTGGGCCTGATTCTGGATTCGGGTCAGCCTGGTTCTGGCTCTTCTGCTGGGGGCGTAGTCAGGCTTGTTGGTCTCTTTGGACTCGAGTGGCCGGGCTGCGGGGCGGGGCGGGGTGACTCGGTGTTTTGGGCGCGTCTGGGGAGATAGTGGAGAGGGCCTGGAAGAGCAGTGGACAGACCTAGCAGAGGACAGACAGACGGAAGGACAGCGCCAGGGCGACAGAGAGTCGGCGAGGGCGGCGAGCGGCGAGCCGGCGAAGCCAGAGGGGGCAGAGGGGGGAGAGGAAAGGAGAGAGGCCGAGAGGGCAGGGCCGAGGGTGCGGGCAGAGGGGGGCGGGACGGGCGGGGCGGGGAGGACCGGGGGGGGGCTGAGGGGGGGGAGAGCGGGCCGAAGGGGTGAAGGGGCCGGGGGGGGGGAGGGCAGACTGAGCGATCCAAGCGAAGGGCAAGGGAAGGGGACCAAACGGCCTCCCACGTCGGGGGGGCGCCCCGGGCTGGGCTCCCCGCCGGCCCGAGTCCTCCGCCTCCGGAGTCAGGGCCTAGAGAGAGTGGGCTGCAGTTTGGGGGACACTGGGGGGCGGGCGGAGGGCGGGGAGGGAGATGGGGCCTCCGGAGGCGGGACCTGCCTCTTCCCGTGAAGGGCGGTGGACCGAGATGAGAGCTGAGGTAGTGAGGGAAGAGGCAGCTCAGCGTCCCGCGCGGAGGCCCCGACTAGCAGCAACAAACGAGGGAGGGGGGAGGGGGAGGGGGAGGGGGGAGGACGTGGATGGACGGAGGGGCGCCGGGCGCCTGCAGGGTGGAAAGTGAGGCGGGGGCAGCGCCCGCGTCGTCGGATGGGCTGGAGAGGCGGCGGCGACGCGGCGATGGAGAGGCGGCGCTGCGGGTCCCCGACTACCTGCTCCGTCTAGGAGGAGACAGACAGACTCGGCCTCCCGCCGGCCTTTTATAACGGTTTGGGAGAACCCGCTCCGAGCGCGGGATGTCACCACTGGCGGCAGGCCCGACCCAATGGCCGGGAAGAGGGTTATCTCGCTCCGCCCCCCGGCTCCGCCCCGAAAACCGAGCCAAGCTGGGGGGGGGGGCGAGGGGGCAAGGGGAGGTGGCCCCCAGAGCTAGGGGGGGGGCAAAAAAGCGGGGATAGGAATTTTGGAAAGTCAAGAAATAAAAGAATGCAAAAATGAAAAAAAAATAAAAGACTCGGAATGAAAAGGGAGGAAAAGGGGGGGGAGGGAGAGAAGAAGAAAAAGAGAAAAGGCGAGGAGAAAGGCAGGCAAAGGAGGAAAGAGAATTAGACAAGGAAAGAAAAGAAAGCCGAGAAATAGAAAGAAAGAAATGGACAAAAAGAGAAAGAAGCGGAGAGAGAGACGGAGACAGAGAGACAGAGAAAGAGAACACAGAGAGAGGGACAGACAGACAGAGAAAGAGAGAGAGAATGGGACGGAGGGAGGAAGGAAAAAACTGAAAAGGTTAACAAAAAGGGGGAAGAGGTTAGAAAAGTAGGAAAGAAGGAGGGAATGGGAGAGAGAAGGTAAAGAGAATAAGAAAAGAGAAACAAAGGAAGAAGGGAAGGGAAAAGAGAAAGGAAGGAAAGGGAAGGAAGGTAGAGAAGAAAACAAGGGATAAAAGAAGGGGGAAAAAAGAAAATTTCAATAAAGTTTTTCCGTAGCGCCTTTGCAAACGACAGCCTGGTTTTTCTTTTCTTTTTTCCTTCTCTCTTCCTTTCTTTCTCTTTTTCTTTCTTTTTTTCCTTCTTTCTTTCTCTTTCTTTCTAGCTCTCTTTTCTTACTTTCATGTTTCTTTTTTCTTCCTTTTTATTTCCCCTTTCTTCTTTTCCTTCTTTGTTCCTTTCCTTCTCCTTTTTCTTCCTTTCTTCCTCCTTTTTCTTCCTTCTTCCTCTTTCTTCCTTTCCTCTTCTTTCTTCCTTTCCTTCTTTTTTCTTTCTTTCTCTCTCTTTCTTCCCTTCCGCTTTTTTCCTTCTCCTTCCTTCTTTCCTTCCTTCCTTCCTTCCTTCCTTCCTTGTTTTTCTTTCTTTCTTTCTTTCTTTCTTTCTTTCTTTCTTTCTTTCTTTCTTCCTTCCTTCCTTCCTTCCTTCCTTCCTTCCTTCCTTCCTTCCTTCCATCTTTTTTTTCTTACCTTTCCTCTTCTGTCTTCCCTGAAGAAGGATCGAGCAGAGACAAGAGTCGGGACGCTTTCGGGGCTTCTTGGCAGGTAGCGGCTTTGGCTGAGAGGGCTGGAGGGGAGCGGGCGGGAAGGGAGGCGGCGACCCCTCCAGATCTGCGGGCCTTCCCGAGGTGTCCAGCCTCACAGGTCATTGTCCGCCCCTGCGTCCTCGCGTCCAGCGTCCGGAGAAGGGACGCGCCTTCTCCCCGCGACCGAGTGCGTAGACGTGAAATTGACTTCGGGGGACCCCGCGCCCCTCCAGCCAAGTCCGCCCGAGGCCGGTTCTGAAGGGGCGGAAGCCGAGCCCGGCAGGGACCGGAGCACCCCCCGAGCGCCCCCTTCCCCCCAGGCGTCACCTGTCCTCTTCGCCGCCTCGGCCATTGCCCCCGTTTCCGCCCGAACAAGCCGGCCGGACCCGGAGGAGCAGAGCAAGGACACGAGCGCCCCGAGGCGCGAGCTCTGTGCCCCACGAGAAGCGGCGGCGGCCTCACTCTGCGGCCACCCGTTGCCCTCTCCCGCCCCGGGGTCCCGAATGCGGGCGCGCGCTTAGAGCCGGGGCCGAGCTGGCACCCCCCCCTTCCCCGCGGGGCTCGCGTGTTGCCCAACGTGCGAGGGTCTGACTGGAGGTCCGGGCACTCGCCAGTCTCGCCCTCAGGTCCCGTCTCCCACCTCTGCCCGCGTAGATGCGGGCTCGGGGCTCGGAGCCAGCCTAGCGCGGCCAGGCGGTCTGGGGGCGCGGAGCCGCCGAGCCGCGCTGCGCGCAGAGAGCGCACCGGAGGCGGCCAGCGTCGCGGCAGGAAGGAGAAGGGGCCGCGGGCGCCGGTCCCTGGCTGCCACGGCCCCCCCCCCCCACGTCCCTCTAGGACGCGAGCCCGGACTTCCCCGGCTGCTCCCCAGCCCGGGCTAAGCCTAAGGGGACCCCCGTCCCGTCCCCAAACCCCGAAGGTGGGACAGAGGGAGAGACAGCCTGGGGCCCAGAGAGCGAAGAGACCCCAACCTGCTGAAGCCTCGGGCCCCCGACCGGCGAGCCCAGAAGGCAGGCTGCATCCGCGGGAGCCCGAAGGTGAAGCGCTCCGAGGAGGGACTCTGCAGCCTGCCCCCCTTCACCCCCAGCGCCGGGCGCGCCTCCCCCCCCACAGCCCCCCGACGCCCAGCCAATCTCCTCCCTAAGAAAGACTCAAAAGAAAGCACCGGCGGAGGCCAACTGCCTGGGCGCAGGAGGTTGCCTTCCAGTGCAGAAGGGGCCCCCGAAATGTCGGGGTCCCTGGCGGCCGGTGGGCCCCCGCCAAGCCGCAGCCCAAGAACAAGCGTACCCCAGATTTGGCGAAGGGGCCGGCGCTCGGCGGTCCTCAGAGGCTTCGAGCGCTTAATTGCTCCTCGGTTGGCCTCCTCCTCGGTTGGCCTCCTCCGTGGCAAATAAACAGCGAAATGTGTGTGTGGGAGGGGGGGAGTGTGTGTGTGTGTGTGTGTGCGTGTGTGTGCGCGCGCGTGTGAGAATTGTAGGGGGGCGGCGCGGGGACAGAGGACAGGGACAAGGGACGGGGAGCCGAGGGGCGTGCGCCGGGGCGCGGGGCGCCAGGGAGCCGAGGCGCGCCCCCTTCCCTCTGGGGGCTGGGGAGCCCGGGGTGGGGAAGGCAGCCGGGGAGGCCAGGGGCGCCCCGAGCCTCCGGCTCACTCCGACTTGACCTTAGTGGGGAGCGGCGAGGCAGGCGAGTCCGGGTCCCTGGCCGCGGAGAGTCCAGGCGCGCGCGGGCGGAGCGGGGTGGCAGGCGGCCGGCTAGCGGGGGCACCCCTGGGAGCCTTCTTTCTCCTTGGCCAAAAGAGCCTTTCTGAGGCAGCGGAGCCCGCGGCGGCCGCGGGGCAAAGTCCGGCCCGGGCTCCGAAGGCAAACAGCCGGGCACAGCTAGTCCTTGGGACTCCGATCGAAAGGAAGGGCCAAAGTTGCCTCTGGGGGATTGTGTAACCGCCCCGGGGAGGCCGGAGGGGCCGGCGCAGGGGCCGGCCGAGGGCCCGGCGGCCGGAGCGCGGCGGCGGCGGGGCAGGGAAGGAGGGAGGGCCAGAGGCGGCCGCCGCAGCTCTCCCTTAGCCGCTGACCAACCTGAGTTCGCGTCTAGAAGGGCCTCTCCAACAGCTGGCCTCGGGCAGGGGATGGAAATGAGCTGGAGGAAGGGAGTGCGAAGGGATCTGCTCTACGGCTTTGGGGATGGCGCTCTGAGCAAGGGTGGGGTTGGGGTCCCTCTTGGCCGGACGGGATGAAGGTCAGGGGGAGGCCCAAAGTTAGAAAACCGGGCCTTGGGGGACCCTCGTGGTTCCGGCGGGGGTTAAGCCGCATTTCCCTGACACTGAGGACACTGAGGCAGCGGCTCTAGAGATGCCCCCATAAAAACGCAGCTTCTCCCCCCAAAAAACGCAGAGTGGGGGCTGTCCCCCCTTTTGGATCTCGATTCAGCTTTCAATCCACTCCAGAAGACCTGACTTCGCTCCCTCCCCATGACTGCCTCTCCCGCCCTCCCCATTGTCCGGGCCGAGGGCCGTCCATCTCCGGTGGCGTGTCCACCTTTGCCACGGGCTCACAAAAGTCTCCGTGGCTACAAGTTCCTCACCTGGCCTCGTTCCCTTTGTTGAGACCCCGTGGAACCTGCACCCGCAGAGATCGCTCCTGTTGAGCTGGCACTCCCTACCTTTCCCACGGAGGAGGTTGTGCCTTTCCCAGCTTCACCCGGGGCTCCCACAGGACCCTGTCTCCCGAACCTTCCCTTCCCCAGCCCAGGTCTTGGTGTAGCGGCCTGGGGTCGGTCAATGACGGGTCCAGACTCTCCCTTTCTTTTCTTTCACGGTAGACTTCTCTGATCAACCTGGACCTGTGGCCTTCACCGCCCCTCAACACCTCGATCTTTCCTCTGCTGAAGAGGGAGCTGCGAGGGACCCCAGTGGGGCTGGTACCCCTTCCCCAGCCTTTGCCACTATCCCAGGACTCTACCAAGGCACCCGTCCCCCCCTCCCCTCCAGCTGTCTCTCTAGCTTAGACTTGGCTCTCTGTGGCCAAGAGTTAAGCGAGATCTCAAGTCCTCTTTTAGCGACCAAAGCCTGAAGTGCCAGTCCTCTTCGACAAAGGAAAGAATCCCAGAGCAGAGGGCAGACTAGGACCTGATGATCCTTGGGCTAAAAGGAGGTTCTCCCCTAGCACCCACTCTCCATCCCCCCAAATTCAGTCCACCCTGCCCTCTGCTGGAACCCCTGTTTAGGCAGACACGGGAGCAATGGCATCTCCGCAGCCCTCGGTCTTCTTTTCCCTGGTCCCCAGGGCCATTCGAGACCCGACCCAAAGTAAATGAATCCCAACCTGAGCTTCCCATTCAGGAGGAGCCCCCAGCTCCCTCCCCCTCGTGCCCGAACCTGGGTGAGTCTTAGCCTGAGGCTGCATATAGCACACAGCAGCCTGGGTGCCCCTGGCATCGCCCTGGCTTTCCCTTCCTTGATTCCCACTTGCGTTTGGAACCCCAAGGTCCCACAAGCTGGTTCTGGCTCTGACTCAGCTTTTGGTCGGTCTGAACCCCAGGAAACCTGGTGTGGTATTTTTAGCTCCCTCTCTTGATCTCTCCTGCCCTCGTCTGCCTTCCCGGAAAAGAAGACCATTCCCAAAATCATTTTGGTCTTTTACTTTCCTCTTGGTCTTAACCCATAGACGCCCCCCCCCCCAATGAAGAGACCCTCCCTCCTTTTTTCTTCCTCTTTCTCCCATTCACTCCCACCATGACCTCAAACTCCTGCTCAGTGTTTTTTTTTTCCCCCAATTCATTTCTTTTAATATTCCCCATGTTCACGTCTGTTTTCTGGGTCCACAGACCCAACAACTGAGTTCACTTTGGGGAGATTGATGGGTCAGGGGAAAGGGGAGCCTCTGAGGTTGATACAGAAGTAACTTCGATTCCAGGGCCCTGGAGCCTGCAACTGTGGGAATCCTTAGGGAAGGACCTTGGATAGGGGCTAAGGAGGCAAAGGGACAGAAGAAAGTGGCAGCCCAGGCCCGGAACCTGGGGTCCGGGGTCGAGACTCGGGCAATGTCCACCACTGGGCCGAGATGGATTGGGGAGCTATCCGGGAGAGGAGGAGGGGGCGCGCAACCCCGGGTCACTTTGGCTGACTTCCCAACTCTCACTGCGCCTTTTTCTCCCCTCAGCCACAACTTGGGGGGAGGGCTGCCCCTCCAACTCTGGCAACTCCCTGAGTCGGAAGTCCGCCAGGGGCTCGCACCCCCGCGAGCCGCGACTGTCACCCTTCTACAGCCCCGCCGCACCCGCTGCTCCCGCCCAGGGAACACTGGGGATGGAGTTACTTTGGAATCTGAGGAGACCGTGCCCTCGACGAGCTGAAGTGGGCAACGGAGCCCCTGGCTGGGGACAGGGGCCGCTGGGCCCCTCTTGCGGCAGCCTCCGGAGCCCCGGAGTCAGCCTCCCTCCCTCCCTCCTGCACTCCTTCGGTGCGACTTCTACTTCCCCCGTGAGCCTCCGGCACCCTCTCCTTTTCCTCCAGGACCCGGGGTGGAGGGGCTTGGGGTGGGGTGGAGGTGGCTAACCCGGGGGTTCATGAGAAGGGGCCCACGGCTGTCTTGCAATCGGTGCTGCAAAGGAGACAGAGCCCGAGATTGGGGCCAAGGGCTAGGAGAAGGGTGATGCCTTAAGGTCCCCTCGGGCTTGGCGTCCCAGCTAGGGTCTGGAATTCTCTCTTAAGCCCCCTTCGGGATCTTTTTAGCCCTTGCTCGGTTCGGGTTCGCTCTGAACCCCCAAATCCAGAAACTAGCCCGTGAAGAGCGGGAGGAGCTCGCCTCTAGCCTCAGCGAGCGCCCGGGGCTCCGACCCCGTGGGGAGCAGACCCTGAATAAACCGGGCCCTGAGAGGGATGGGGAAGAAGTGGGGGGGGGGAGGCCGAAGAGGAGCACAAACTAGTCTGCGGCAGGCGCCTGCAAGCTGCCCAGTCCAGGAGGGCCACAGCAGCCACCGACCTAAGCAAGGAGCTGCCTTTTTTCTTCCCTCTCTCTTTTCCTCTTCCTCTCCCATTACCTTCTTCCTTTCACTCTGTCTCTTTGTCTGTCTCTCTCTTAGTTTTTCCTTCTTCCTTCCTTTCTGTCTCTTATCCTTCCCTCCCTCCCTCTTTATCTATTTTTCTTCTTCTCTCTCTCATTTCTCCGTATCTCTATCTGTCTCTTCCTTCTTTTCTCCCTTTCTCTCTGTCTCTCTTCCTTGCCCTATACCATGTCCATTCTTTCCTTCCCTTTCTGTCTATCCATCTCTCCTCTCTTTTTCTCTCTCTACCTCTGTCTCCATCTATTTCTTTCCTCCTCTCCTCTTTCCCCTTCCCTTATCCTTAACTTTCTCTCTCCTTCCTTTTCTCTTTCTATCTCTCTCTCTTCCTTTCCCTCTCCTCTCATCTCTTTCTCACTCTCCCATTCCTTCCCTCCCTTTCACTCTCTATCTCTGTGTCAACATCTGTTTCTCTCTCTGTCTCTCTGTCTCTCTGTCTCTGTCTCTGTCTCTGTCTCTCTCTCTCTCTCTCTCTCTCTCTTTCTCTCTCCCCCTCCCTCCCTCCCTCCCTTGCTTCTTCCTCCCTTTCACTCTGTCTCTTTGTCTCTGACTCTCTCTGTCCTATCTCTCTGCCTCTAGCTCTGGTTCTCTCTCTTCCTCCCTCCTTCTCTGTCTCAGACTCTCTTTCTCCTTCCTTCCTCTATCCTCTCCCATTCTCTCCTTCATATCTGTCTTCTCCCTTCACAAAACATCAATTTCTCCTTTGCCTCCCCCCTTCTTTGACTTCCTCTCCTTCAATTCATCACAAGCATCTCTCGCCCTTCCCTTTCTACTTTATCCCGAGATATCTTTCTTTTTGTTCTCTATTTTTCACATCTCCAGTCTCTGTATCTTTCTATATCTCCATCCATATATTTGCCCCTTCCACTGCTTAGCATGGTTCCCAGAATTTTATAAATGCTTAGTGAGTGCCTGACTGATTGTCCTTGCAGCTTTTTCTCTTCCCTGCTACTCCCCATATTCTGATCTCCTGCCCTTTTCCCCAAGTTTGTCCTCCTGTCCCAGAATCTCTGGTCTTTAAACTTTCAAGAACTCCTCCAGCTTGGGAAAGGGGCTGATACCAGCCTACCCTGCCCCCCCCCATAGGAAGGTTCCATCCACCGCAGAGGTTCCATTCCCTCAGTTGCACCACCTCACCTTCCCCTTCCAAGATAGGTAAGCCAGGTGGAGATCCTCAGAAGCAACCACAGAATGGCCACATTGTGACTGATGCCAGAGGGAAAAAACAAAGCTAGGAAGAAAGGTTGGAGGGGTTCCTGGAAGGCTTTTCTCAGATCTCGGGGGTGGCAGCAGCCCAGGGTGAGATGGTCATATGGTTGCATGATTGGGTTTCTTTCCCAGAGGGCCCCCGCTCACCTACAAGCCTCTCCAAGTCTTCCAGGACTCAGGTCCCAGTGGCCTTGTCTCAGAGGGCCTTCTTGCAACTGGACTCTTAGACTCTCTCTGCTTTTATCTGAAAACCTGAGCTTCCCCTCCCCTTCCAGATGGGCTTCGGTAGGGGTTGGGAAAGGGAGGAGAGAGGGAAGGTCACCATCAATCCCTGGACTCCGGGGTATCCCCTCCACTCTCTCCTGGTCCAATAACTTTCTTTTCTCCAAAACAAAGAGTCAGGAAGTAAATAGTTGCCCTGCTCTGGACTAGGGGGGTTTCTGATTTACTGGCCCTGGAGAAGAAGGGTGGAGGTTCAGGGGCTGGGGCACATATCTTTATCTCCCCACCCTCAAGATCCCAGGCTGCCTTAGAGGGCTAGGGTGGAGTTTCTTGTCTGCTGCATTGGCTGTATCTTACACAGGTCAGTATTTAATGGGGGTGGGGGAGTGGCTTTTCTGATTAAAACTTCAACTCTGTGAAAACCTAGAAAGCAAAGCCCTTCCCCAGGCCCCCATTCCCCATGCTAAAAGTGCTTGGGTATCACGGATGTGGCCACCTAGGTGTCTCAGTACCTTTGAAACCCTAGTGTTTCCTTCTGCCTGATTAGGAGAAACCCCTCATCCTGTCCTCCTGTCAGCTTGGGTGGGGGGAGGTGTCTCATGACTTAAAAGATCTGTTCATATCTAGCCAAAACTGATGATTAAAGCGTGTGACTGAAAAAGTTGCTGATTGTTCATTTCTTTGTTGACCTTTCAACTTCTGATTTTCTCAATTCTCCCCAACCTTCACCTCCCAACCCTCCACCAAACAGTCCTCCCTTACCTGGCACAAACATTGAAGAAACACAGCCCAAAGAGTTTTACACAGGTCCCTGTAAGGTTGGGTGGGCAACTAAGTGGCACCACAGTGGATAGAACACTGACCCTGGAGTAAGGAAAACTCGTTTTCCTGAATTCAAATGCAATCTCAGACACTTACTAGTTGTGAGACCTTGGGCGAGTCACTTAAAACTGTTTGCCTCAGTTTCTTCATCTGTAAAATGAGCTGGAGAAGAAAATGGCGAACTGCTTTAATATCTCTCTGCCAAGAAAACCCCAAAAGGGGTCACAAAGTGTTGGATATGACTAAAAATGATTCAACAACAACAAATTACGTTGTTCGGAGGCCTGAAGGTAAGACTTTCCTGCTAAAAGGCTCCCCCCCACCATTTCTGACTAGCCCTGGTCCCTGGTTCAATGGGAGATTCTGGGCTAAAGCAAACATGACAACCCTGGTTCTGATGTTCCCAGTTGCCTTAAGCGTATAGGAGCCTAGCACTAGTGAAGGGTTGAAGGGGTAAGGAATGGGGCTGGCCTGCCAAGATGAACAGAGGTGCAAACCACCTCATTCCTGGACTGTTCTGCAAGCTATGGAATCTTTTTGTTCTTAGCGGGACCCAATGTGCTTGGGAGTCACTGAAAGTCAGCAAGGTCTGGGTTCAAATGCCACTCAGAAATTCACTAGCTGTGCTACAGCAGGCAAGCCTTTTCATCTACAAGTTGGGGGTGATAATTATCCCTGCCGTCTCCCCCTCCATGACTGTTGTTCAGTCATTTTTCAATCGTGTCTAACTCTTCATGTCCCCCTTGGGATTTTTTGGGCAAAGACCCTGGGGCAGCTTGCCATTTTCTTCTCCAGCTCATTTTACAGAGGAGGAGACTGAGGCAAGCAAGTTGAAGTGATTTGCCCAGGATCACATGGATAGTAAGGTTTTTGTGAGGCTCAAATGAGAGCACTTGCATGAGGATTTTGGCAAAGTTTAGTTAGCCCACAGTGCATAGAGTGTGTGTGTGTGTGTGTGTGTGTGTGTGTGTGTGTGTGTGTGTGTGTGTCTGTGTGTCTGTGTGTGTCTGTGTGTGTGTGAAGTGTGTCACTCATGAGCCCTTGCTTCCTAGCTTTTCCAGTCAAGGCCCACAAGTGTGCTCTCACAAATTTCAGGCAGCAGGTGCCTATTGCCATATAGCTCTTGGTCTAGACTTAGGATTTCATGGTGGAGGGAAAATTTTGCTTGGAAATCCTCCAGTGATGAAGAAGAGAAATCTGACTCTAACTGAGTCTGGTACAAAGGGGACATTTAATCAATGATCTGTCATCTGTCTTTCTACCCATCTAGTTGTCTCTGTACCCCCTGACCTCTCGGATTCCATCAGCCTCTATTTCTGTCTACTGGTATCTGTCCATCTGTCTGTCTATCTATCTGACTACGCACCTACTATCTGTTCATCCATTCATCTAGCTACCCATCTATCTCCTTATCTATCTGTCCATTGGTATCTATCAGCTATCTAGCTTGACCAGTCTAAGGGGTCGATGGTGACTTGCCCAGGACCACACAACCATCTCATAGCAGACACATGATGGCAAGTCACCTCTTCCTATCTGGACTTTGAGTCAGTCCACCATGCTGATTTGTAAAGGACCACTGATGCCAGTATGATTCTTTCCAGCCACATTCATAGTACAGGGAGAATTCATCCAGTGCAGGGATGGAGATAGAGGCAAGGTAGTCTGACCCGAGCTGGTTCATCTCACACACAATATCTGGCAGGGCAGATCTTCACCAGTATCCTACCTCCCACTGCTATCATCTTTGATGGTTATAAAGCAGTTTCCTCCTAAAAACCCTGGGACGAAGGGAGGGGAGGTATGATTAACCTCTTTCTACCAAGAAAGAAATGGGCTTTCAGAGAAGAGACTTCTCCAAGATCACCAAGACAGTAGGCAGAAGAGTTAAGCATTAAACCCAGACCCTCTCACTCTGTTTATTCAAAGGCAGGTTCTGAAGCCAGCTAGTGCCCTGTCCTCCAGCCTAGGTCTCCTGCTGGATCTCAACTGGACCTTAGAGATTTGGAGAACTATAGAACTACAGAGTTCAGAAGACATCAAGGGGACCATCTGATCCAGCTCCCTTATTGAATAGCTGGGAAACTGAGGCATAGTGAAGGAGGAGGATAGCGTCAGAAAAATCCCTGAGTCCTCTTCATCCTGAAGAAGGGAGAAGGCAATGACTAGGGGGGATGCCTTGGTCTGGAAGGCAAAATGGGCTTCAAGGGCTCTCAGGACCAACAGTCAGGAGACCCAGGTTTGTGATTAGACAAGTCATTCTCCCTTCAGCTAGAAACTAGGAACACTGGGGCTAGGCCATACCTCAGCCCCAAGTCTGGGGCTTTGGACAAGTTCCTGTGGCAGTCCAGCAAAGGCAGGGGGGCTCCCTGATTTGGGGGGGGGAGCAGTGGCAATGGAGGCCTCCTGTCATTGCCAGCTCCAAGGTCTGCTTTAGTGGCTCTGCTCTGACCCCTGGTGGGAGTGTGTATTTCTCAATGGCCTTCAGAGAGCCAGACTGAGGCCTCTGACCCAGACCCAGGAAATCTTGATTCTTTGGGGGTATCTGGGAAGACTGGTCAGGAGTTTGACCTGAAGAGGGGAGGTAGAGTGAAAGGTCCTTCACCTGCCATCGGGGAGTTCCCCCAGGACTTGACATAAAAATAGCCCAATCCTCTTCTCCTTCTTTGCTTCTCCCCTTATTCTTGCTCCTTCTCCATTAACCTATTGATCTGGGAACCCCTTCTCAGTCTGACCAGAACTGAATAAAAGGTTGGGAAAGGAGTAGCAGGGGTGGCAAGTCATGGTGGGAGGAAGCAAGGGCTGAGCAGCAGAGACTTAAATGACCTCATAGAAGGTCACCCCACTGAGGGTCCTGGTTTCCTCAGCTCATAGGAAGGTCAATCTCTTCATGTCACCTAGGAACAACCAAGGCCAGGAAAGGTTAAGTCGCACACTTAGCAAGCAGCAGAGTCAGAATTTGAAATTTGGCAAATTCAGAATGCTCTCCCTTGTGCAACATCATCTTCTGGGGAGTTGCCCAAGACTCAGAGAGGTCAAATAACTTGCCCAGTGGCACCCACAGAGTGTCCAAAGTGCGATTTGAGCCCATTTTCTTAACTCTGTGTCCACAATGCCCTCCCAGTATATGATTACCAGCACAGTCATAAATCACCTTGTCAGAGTTGTAGGGGACCTTAGAGATTTTCCCAGAAGTCCATCTCCTGCTTTTACAAAGGAGGAAACTGAGGCCTAGAGGTGTAGAGAAATGAAGGGATCTCATTATATATCTACAGCAAATTAGTAGCCTAGGACTCAGAAGCTCTGACTCCCCAGCTGAAGATTTCTTGGGGAAAGAAGGCGATGGTGAAGATGACTTTTCCAGCAATAAGCCAGAAGAGTTCATGGAAACAGTTCCCCAGGTTTCCCTTAGAGTGGAAGGTGCATGGGAGCTCCAAGATACATCAGAGGTCATTACGCTCCCCACCCCTTCATTTCACAGATGAGAATCGGGCCCAAGAATTGTCCACGTCACCCAGGCGGTGGTCAGCCACAGGTGGGAGGCTGAGTCCTAGCTCACTGGGCTAGAACCAAGCTCCAAGAGCCCAGTCAAGCAGCCACAAAACAGACCAGGGCCTTCGGGGTGAGCTCCTCCAAATGACTGCTCAGGACCTGGTGGAATCAGGTGGAGGTAGCATGACCATGGTCTGCCCCCTGGTGGCCTTTTGTGTAGTTGTCAAGTTAGCTTTGGGAGGGTCTCACCAAGCTGGTCTGTTCTGGGGGCCTAAGAGACCAGCTAAGGGTGTGGGTGTGACAGAAGGGCATCAGTCTCCTGCCAGGACCCAGCCAACCTGTGGTCAACTGTGGAGGATAGAATCAATCAATCCACCCATCAACCCATTAACATTTCTTAAGTACCTGGATAGGCCACGTCCTTAGGCTAGAAAACCAGGCCTGGTTCTGCCAGGACCACCCTGACCAACTGCTGGCCTGCCAGGCTTCTACACTGTGAGATATGGGGCTCCCCTGACACCCTAGCAACCACAGGCCTACTTGGGGTCTCCTCGGAAGGCAGACTCTCAAAGGACTAGAAAGAATTCTGAGGCCCAAACTTGGGAAGGACCCCAGAGAGCCTGGGCAGAGGCCTTATCTGAGCAAGTGGGTTGGACTCAACCAAGGGGCATCCATGCCCACCTGTAGCTTTCAAGGCAGAGCAGCTGCTTCTAGCCCTGAAGTCCATGTCTGATGGAAGAAGTCTGCTTCTGCCATCCAGTCTCTGTCTGCTTCTCTACCCCATCACTCCCGTAGCTCCCAGTTCTGTCTCTTGTGACCAAGTCGGCTGATTTCCCTGCCTGGACCAGTACCAGGCTGATCCCTTTGTCAGGGGACACTGACCTCACGCTTCCCTGGAATCTTCTTTCTTCCAGGTTCTTCAGTCATGAACAAGGCCCTTCCCCATTCAGCTATAGAAGTATGGATGGGCAGTAGGAACCAGTGAGACCACAGAGTCTGGCAGCGTTTTGACCCTTACACCCTAGAAAGGACCCAGGCCGAGGGGGAGTGGACTGTGCTCACCCACTTGGCCTGGGGGGAGCCCTTCCTCTCACCCAGCTGCTGACTCCCAGGCTCTTTTGTCCTGACCCTGGGACTCCCTCCTCCCCTTGGCCCAGAGGAGACACCATATCCCAGTCTAGTTGCCCTTCAGGAGGCAGAGCAGATTTGCTTCCATTATATTCTGTTTCCTGGGGTTGTTGGCCTAGGAGTGACCAGTTTGGGGTACAGAGAAAAAGCAGAAAAGTGGGAGCTCAGCAGGGGAGAGGGTCTGGCAAAATGGAGCTCCTACAGCCCCTGAGCCTCAGTTTCTCCATCTGTCAAATGAGCTTTGTTCATGATCACAGAGGATAATAAAGACGGGAAGAGAGTGGGGAGCAGTAGTGGGAGTCAAGGGTCACTCTGGAGGCCAGGCTGGCAGTGAAGAACCATCCGAGCATCCCAAGGCTGAGGACAACCCCAAACTCCCCCCTCGGGTCTCTCGCTGTGGTACCATGGTCAGAGGCTGCCCCCTGGTGGCCATCCCCCGGCTTCTCCAAAGCGGCTACATCAGTACAACCCAAGCCCACCCAAAACAGGCCCCTGACCACTTTGAAACCCGGGTTCTGGGGGCTGGTGGTGGGGAGTCTGAGGTCAGAGTCTCCGCTAAGACCCACAGTCCATGGGGCACCTGGGACAGAGGCTGGTTCATCCTGATGCGACAACCTTGTTCAGGAGGGGAAACTGAGCCCCTGGATCACAACGAGCTGGGCCAGAAGCCAGATCTGAGACTCTCAGGCTCCAGAGGCACCCCCCACCCCAGCACAATGGTCCCCACGATCTTCACAGAAAAGGAAAGGGGTGCCATTCTGAACCCCTTGTGCCAGTTTGAAAGCTGACTCTGGGGAGGGGGAGGAGATAGGCTGGGGTTGGACCCTCCTGAGGCCAAGCTGGAACCTCATACCTACACTCTACTGTGGGGGGCCCCCAGGATTGGGTCTGATGAGCAGAGGCCCGTTCCGGCAGGCCTGGTCAGCAGCACCCAAGGCCAGGCCTAGGGGCCTCCACTTCTGTCCTGGAGTGGGGAGGACCCAGCCAGGCCTTAGCTAAGGGCCTCTGGTTCCTCTTCTGTAAAAAGAGCCAGTTAGACTCGGGGGTCTCTAAGGCCCCTCTCCAGCTCCCATGTCCTACGGCTTGGAAGTCTTTTTGCCAACAGAGGAGAGCATTCACCCCCCAGCCCAAGGGAGGGCCGGCCTCAGAGGCCAGCGGGTCCGAGCTCTGCCCTCCTTAGCCCCAGACCCAGGGCTACCAGAGAAGGCCAGGATCTCAGGGCTGAGCTGAAAGCCCCCCATACACATGTGTGTGCACACACACAAAGACACAAACACACACATGTCTGACACACACACTCACACACAGAGACACACAGACACACACACAGACATGCAGACACACAGATAGACACACATGCCTGACACACAGACACACACAGAGACACACAGACACACACAGACACACAGACAGACACACATGCCTGACACACAGACACACACACACAGAGACACACAGAGACACACACAGACACACAGACACTCATACACACAGATACACACAGACACGCAGACACACACACAGACAGACACACATGCCTGACACACAGGCACACACTCACACACACACACACACACACAGACACACACAGATACACACAGACACGCAGACACACACACAGACAGACACACATGCCTGACACACAGACACACACACAGAGACACACAGACACACACAGACACACACAGACACTCACACACACAGATACACACAGACACGCAGACACACACACAGACAGACACACATGCCTGACACACAGGCACACACACACACACACAGACACACACTCACACACAGGCAGTCACACAGACACACACACTCACACACACACAGACACAGACACTCACACACAGACACACACTCACACACACAGACACACACAGACAGACACGCAGACACACACACAGACAGACACACATGCCTGACACACAGGCACACACTCACACACACACAGACACACACAGACACACACTCACACACAGGCAGTCACACAGACACACACAGACATACAGACACACAGACACTCACACACAGACACACACAGACACACACACACACAGAGACACACACAGACACACATACTCACACACAGACACACACGCACACACAGACACACAGACACACACACAGACACACACAGGCACAGACACACACTCACACACAGGCACTCACACAGACACACACACAGATACACACAGACACACACTCACACACACAGACACACACACACTCACACACACAGACACTCACACACACAGACACAGACACACTCACTCACACACACAGACACACAGACACTCACACACAGACACACACACATGCACACACACAGACACACACAGACACTCACACACAGATACACGCAGACACACATGCCTGACACGGAGACACACACTCACACACAGATACACACTCACACACACAGACACACACACACAGACACACACAGACACAGACACACACAGACACACACAGGCACAGGCACATACTCACACACAGGCACTCACACAGACACACACACAGATACACACAGACACACACACACTCATACACACAGACACACACAGACACACACACACTCACACACACACACACACACACACACACACACACACACACACACACCTTCCTTAGGCAGCAGCAGCATCTTCCTCTCCAGGACACCTTGACTCAGTACCGTTTGTCTCTTAAATCGAGTTTTCCTTTAGTCACTTGAATCTTCAGTCGGATCAGCCAGAGCCCTAAGTCTGGAGTCAAGAAGCCCTGAGTTCCAATTCTTCCTCAGACCCTTCCTGGCTGTGTGACCCTAGCCCAGTCACTTCCCCTCAGGGGCCCCCCAAGTGCACATCTTCACAGTGTTGTGAGGATCCAATGGCCCAGCCCAAAGGAGGCCTTGAAGAAGCCACTCTCCTTCCTTGTTGGAATGAACTGTTTTGCCCTTCCACCTGTTCCCTAGAGGAGTGGGGTAGGGGGAGGCAAGCCGAGGGCTGCCTGGAGGAAGGGGACCTGCCTGGAGGCTGGCAGACAGAGGCAGGGAGAGGATGAGCTTGTGAGCTGAGAGACCCCAGTGACAATGGCTCTGGGGGAGCTGAACCCTGGAGGACCCTGGCCAGTGAGGGTCGGGGAATGGAGGCAGGGCCCAGAAGGTGCCAGTGGGACCTCAGGCAGTGCACTGCAGAGCTGACCATCAAAGCCATCCACTGGCGAGGTTGGCAGCCTGGAAGAGCCCTGGCCCGGACCCGCTCTCCCGGTAGCTGGCTGCCAGCCCCCTACCCGGGCCAGCCAGGACCAGCAGCCTGCCTTGCCCCTGGTCCCAGCCAGGATGTTATGCAAATGGAGGCCTTGGTTAATAATTCTCAGGTTGGTAATTAGGGCCAGGAGGAGGCTGAATGGGGGCTGTTTTCCCAAAGGGCTTTGCTACTTCATCTGGCTCCCTCCCCAGGGCGTCCTGGGTCCTTCCTTCTGTGACTCAGTGTCTCTGGCCCCCAACCAACCTTTCCATGCTATTTGGTGAGTCAAACTGGGGAAGTGCTTCCTGCGGGTGAGGTGCCCCCACTTTAGAGGGGGCATAGGAAGGAAACCTCAGCTCCTTCTTACCCGCATCCTCCTGGGGTGGGGCTTGATGGGGAAGCAGCAGAATGGATGCTGGAAAGAAGAAACTCCAGATTGGGGGCACCCTGGGGGGGAGGGAACACAGTCAACCAGGGAGAGTGGTACAATGGGGGCAAGCTTCTGGAAGGGCCTACAGAAAGGAGGAAGAACATTGCTGGAGGGGGGCGGGGGGCTGGGAGGTCACAGAGCTGCCAAACAGGCAGCCGGGAAGAGGCTCCCTTCTGGCTGGACGGTGAGTGAGCAAGGGCCTTGGAGCTGGGTCGCGGCAGTGGGGTAGAGACAGTTTGAAAAGCCTGACCAAGGAATTGGTGCTTCCGGGCAATAGGGAGCTCCTGAAGGCATGGGAGCAGGGGAGTGCCGTGCCCACCCACCAGACCCCCAGGATGAGCCCCTGCTGCCCTGTCTGCTCCTGCTTGCACACGAAGGTCTCCTCACCGCTTCTCCCCTTCCTGGGGAGGATGGGAGGTCGAGATCATCCCTCCCATTTGACAGGGGAGGAAACTGAGGTGGGGGGGCAAGAGTCGCCCATGATCTCGGAGCCTGGAGAGGCCACCGGGCTGCCGGAGCCTGGGCCGGGGCTCCCTACAACAACAGGAACGAATGGTGTGGGGAGCAGCCCTCGCCCGCGGAGGGGTGGGAGGGATAGGCCCATGACCTCAGGAACTCCCTCTCTGTTCTAGAGCCCTCCTCTTCACAGAAGTTTCATAATAGGCTTTTTATGAGGTGCTAAGACACACATATCCTAGCTGGTTCCCCATGTAAACACGGATGCCTGGGGGCCTCAGGGCGCCCCAGATGGAGGCCCGGCTGATTTAGAGGCTTCAAGAGAAATGGACTCTTGTTTTTAATTAAAAAACACCCTCTCTCCTTTTTCCTGGAGAGCCCTGTTAAACTGGGGACTGGGAAGGGGGGGGAAAGGGGGAGAAAGACCACCTCTGGCTCTGCCTGGCCTGGCCTGGGGCCTCCGGGCTGCAAGGGGGCCCCTGACTGAGAAAGAGGGGAGCAGCAGCGCCTGGACTTTGGGGGCCCTGGGTGGGGCCTCAGCCTCTAGGCCCTCACACTCCTAGGGGTGAGAAGGGCTGGAGGCCTTGTAATAAAAACACTTGATTAGAAGAGGAGACAGCCTCACTTTTCATTGAAAAATAATGGTTTGCACATGTTGGAAGAGGAGACAGAGGGGCCCTGGGGTGGGGGTGGGGTACAGAGTCTGGTCAGGCCCAGGACCTTGGGAAGGGGCAGGAGGCCGGGGTCAGCTCCTGGGCCCCGGGCCCCAGAGCCCGGCCATGCCCTCAAGATTTCCAGGAAACCCAAGCTGCCCCGCCCCAAAGCCTGCCGTCCTGGCAGCGGGCAATCAGTGCCAGCAGCGGGTAGGGTGAGCAGACACATGTCAAGGCCCTCACGTGTTCAGGGGCCAGGGCATCTCATGGGAGGTGAACACAGACACACAGACATCCCATCTCCTTTCCAGTCAGGTCTCCACCACTGTGGGACATCAAAGGTCACTTGCTAACGGTGCACCCTGCCTATCACAGTGACTTTGGCCTAGTCCCCTCCTCCCTCAGGGCCTCAGTTTCCCAGTCATACACTGGGGACATGGGCTGGTTATGATCCAAGGGCATGACCCACTGGGCTCTAGGAGTCTTTAGGCCTGAGCTGGAATCTGCTTCTGTCCCTGCTGAGCCCCAGGGTGGCCCCCAGACTATTTGTGCCTCCCCCACCCCCAGGCAGAGAGAGGGTTGAACCCAGAACCCAGGACCACTAGAGCAGAGATGTGGAATTTGAGCATTCATTAGGACCTTGCGAGTCACCTAAAGGTTCAGCCACCTACCCCCACCACATTCTCAGCAGTCTGCTTGAGGTGACCTGTGGAGGAGGGGGACCCCTCATTCTCATCCCCCAAACACATAAGGTCTGGTAATTTGGAGCGAAGACAGAAACTTAGAAGTCACTGAGTCTACCCTCCCACCCTCATCCCAGGAACCAGGACCCTCCTGGGCCATAGACCAGGACCTGGGGGCCTCTGGGGAGCTATATCTACTCTCAGGGAGCTTGGTGATTTTGAAGAAGCTAGAGCTTGGAGAGAAGAGTCCAAGCCAAGCAGGGCCAGGGAAGGCCAGGGACTTGGGCAGGGAGACACAGAATGAATCCATGAGTGCATGACCAAGCCTGGCTACCCTTCTGTCTCTCTCTGGGTCTGGGCAGGAAGTGCCATTCCATCATGAGCCTTTGAGCAAGGACCCACTATCCCTGGCCTTCCTCCAACCCTCCCATTTGATAGAGGGGCAAACTGAGGACCAGAGGGGAAGGGGAGCCCTGGTCTCTTGCTCAGAAAAAGTGCTTAGGCCCCTCTGCCCCAGTTGATGTGAATAAGAAAGATGTTGAAAGACCTCCCTTGTTCTTGGGTGTGGGGTGGTGAGGGGATTCACTGGGGACAAGTGACCACCTCCCAGCATAAGAGCCTGGGACCTGGTTCATCCTCCTGGGAGCAGTCTCTGGTTGAGCTTCAACTCAAAGAAAGGAAGAGTTTGTAGAGAGTTTGGAGGAAGGTTGGGGTCAGAGCCAAGATACCTCAGCCCCAATGACCAGGGCTGGTTGTTCACATTGAGTGTGGCTCAAGGACCTTGAGGGAGCCAGGAGGGAGCCTGGATCCCCATTTGATCTTCAAACTAGAGTTCTAGGTAACTCTACTTGGAATGGGAGAGATGGTGGAACCCTAGAAAAGGCTGTCAAAGCTGGGAGGGAACTTAGACCATAGAATGCCAGGTTTGAGAAGAACCCAAGAACCTACATGACAAGTCAGAGCAGTGAGAAAGCTTAGAGCCTAGAACCTTCTATTGGGGATATAAATCATGGCAAGTCAGAGCTAGGATGGCCCATAGAACATGGAATGTCAGCAACAAGCTAGACCTTAGAATGTCAGATTCAGGGCCAAGGAAATTAAGACCCAAAGACATAGCGTTTCAGAACTTAGAGCTGAATGGAATGTCAGTTCTGGGAGGGCGCTTACAGAACAGAACCCAAAATATCAGAACTAGGGATCAAGTCCTAAAACAGTGTCTGAGTTGGAGCTTAGAAGAGAAACCGTGGACCATTAGAACTGGGAGGGACCTTGGAACCTCTCAGAGCCCTGGTGTAAGGCCCCCAGCAGAGTCAGAATTCTCCAGGGTGGCCCAGGCAGACAGGAGCCATCCCTGTGGCCATGTAGGCCTTGGGGGCTGCCGGTCCCAGTCCCAGTTCAGCTCCCCTCTCCTCTCCCCTCAACACAAGCTCCATAGAGAAAGGTCCTATCAGTGGCTCCACTGAGGGCTTCCAGGCGCCTCAGCCCCAGGGGACAAGGCCGCCTTGTTTGGGCAGAACATGACCCTGCCTGGCTTTGGCCCATATAAAACAAGTGGGCATCCACTGGGCTCTGGCCCCTTCTCCAAAAGCTCCAGGTCCCCATGTTCTTGAGTTTTTAAGGATCCCTTGATCCCACTCTGCCCTGGCTGAATGAGTCTGCTCTTGCCCCTTCTTGAGGGTCAGCCCACAAACTGCCACTACTCTCTGCCCAAAGTGAGCCAGCCTTGCCCACTGATGCCCCCAGGGGAGGGGGTACATGAATTGCTCACCTTGATCTCCAGATTTTCTCAGGGACAGGGACAGGAACAAACCTGCTCCAGGCCAGAGTCTTCCCCTTTATCCCCTTTGAGAAGACTCAAAGGAACCTTGTCCAGAGCCTCACCCTGCCTGCGCCCCTGCCAGCACCCTTGAAGCTCTTTCCTCGCCTGTGGGCCCAGGACCTAAGGCTGGGGGGGCGGGTCTTAAATGTGGCACCTTGTCCCATTCATGGAATCATCTCCCAGGCCCAGGTGTCCGTGACTGATCCTTCCTCAGCTAGTTGAGGCTAAGCAGAGAGCTCTGGGAGAGGGACTGAGGAAGGGGGGTGAAGCCCGTGCTCCTGCCCTTGGGAAGAAGGACAGAGAGATAGGCAGGGAGAAAAAGCAAAGCCTTGGGAATGGGCCAGCCCCCTCTGCCCTTATAAGACACGCAGGACTACACAAATGGGGAAACTGAGACCCGAAGAGAATATAGTTACACAACAGGGACCAGATTCAAAGTCAGCTTCTTGGACTCCAAGGATCCCTTCCTCTGCCTTTCCAGGTCCTAGTGTGAGGGGCCTGGTACTAGCAAGGAGAGAAGGGCAGGACAGAGCCCACCTCTCAGGTCCCCTTGTCTCTGCCCCAGGCTGGACCTGTCCTTCAGAACTTTGCTCTAACCCTTCTGAGGCCTGAAGAGAATGGACCTTTATGGGAACCCCAAGAATGTCCAGAGACCAGGCTGCAGAGCCTACGCTTCCGGAGGGGCTTCTCCAAACAGCTCTAGCTGGATTCCACTCCCCCTCCCCATTCAGGCTGAGAAATATGGCAAGTATGGGAAGGGGCCCAGCGGGGGCAGACCTAAGGGACCTTATATAACAGGGCCCCCACAATGCCTTGGGAGAGGGGAGAGAGGCCAGGGAAAGAGAGCCGGGAAGCTGCCTGTTTGTTTGTTTGGCAGCCCCACATACCCAGCCCAGCAAGTAGACCCCAGGAGGCCTGGAGCAGTTCTCTCCCAGCTGTGGGGGGAGGCCGGGAACGGGGGCCCCACATCCCACCAGACGCCACTTTCGAAGGAATCTGCAGGACTGTTCCTTTGGCCGGGGCCAGAAACAATAATGCTGGAGGGGTGGCCGGAGACCAGCTGACAGTCCTATTGGGGAGGGTGGGGGTCCACTCCCCCTGTTTATTATCATTGCTCATCCTTCCCCCACTCAATTCTGGCTAGGGCTGACCTCTCCCTCGGAAGAGGGCTGATCTTTGTTTGTCAATGAACCCAGAGGAAGGGGCCCTTTGAAAGAGGCGCTGGGGGGCCTGGGATTTGTGCAGACACTCTTCTGGGCTCTGGGCCTCAGTTTCTCAAGCTGTCCAAGGAACAGACTGAACCACCTCTCCTAGCCCTGACATTCTAAGCCCCAGAGTCAATGGAATTTAGGACCCTGTGTGAATCAGGGTCCAGAGACCCTTCTGGCCCTGATATGCCACAGTCTGGGACACTCCCTTCTGCAGTGTGGTCAGTCAGCAAGCTTTAGACACTGGTCTTCACTGGGCCCAGAGAGCTCTCAGCCCCGTCTGAGCCTGGAAACTCCCCTGAGTCTCACTGATCTCATCTCTAAAATGGAGGCAATTCCCAAGGACCCTGCCACCCTGAGATTCTAGGATTGGTAGAATCATTTGTCATGGCTTTAGGGATTAAAATTTTGTTTTTTAAAAAACCCTAAATTTCAGAAAAGCTGGGAAAGACCAACATGACCCAATGCTGAGGGAAATGAGCAGAACCAGCAGAACACTGGGCACGCCACCTGGGTGGTGATCAGCCACGATGGACGTGTTCACTTCCATAGCACAGAAGTCATAGACCACTCTACAGGACTTGTGATGGCCAACAGCAGCCATATCCAGAGAAGGAGCTGTGCAGACCAAAGCTCTCTATCTTCAGTTTTTAGTTATCTTATGTCTTATGTCTTTTTTCTCTAGGGTTTTTTCCATTTTGATTTGATTCTTCTTTCACAATACGACTAATCTGGATCTATGTTTTGCGTGATTGCTTTCTTTCATGGAGATGGGGAGGGAAGGGAGGAAGGGAGAAAAATGTAAAACTTAACACCTTGCTGTTTTTAGCAATAGCAATACTAGACCTATGTCCACAAGAAATCTTAAAAAACAGGAAATGTCCCACATGTTCCCAAATATTCCTAGCAGCTCTTCTTGTAGTGGCAAAGAATTGGAAACTGAGGGGACACCCATCCTTGGGGATACTCTTATCCTGTAAGAAGAAATCATGAGAAAGCGGACTTTAGAGACGCATGGAATGAATGACATGAACTGAAACTTAATGAAGGGAACATTGGCCATGTGAACAACCTCACTGTGAGATGATCCACCTTGATGGGTGCAGCTCCCCTCAGCAGCTCAGAGATCAAGGGCAGCCCTAGGAGGCCTGCTGTGGACAATGCCAGCCACATCCACATGGAAAGATAAAACAAAACCAAAACCCACGGGATCTGAATGAACATGATGTTCACTTTTAAAAACTTCTCCTATGCTTTTCCCTCGGCGCTAATTCCTCAGACACAAAATGACTAACATGTAAATAGGTTAAACACAAAAGTGCATGGAAAACCTTTACCAGACTGTTTGCTGCCAAGGGGAGGGGGATGGTAAGGGAAGGGGGTAGAAAACCCTTCTAAATATACAAGTGGATGAATGTGGAAAATTTGCTATAACATGTCATTGGAAATATAAAATAAAATAGCAATTAAAAACAGAAAAGAAAGCTACCATTGCAACTAGTTGACAAAATAAATAAATAAAATATTTAATTAATGGTTTTTTATGAAAGAAAAAACATCCCAAGTCAAGGTTGTGTTGGGGTCCTGAGCCCAGACATCCCCTTCAGCCTCCCAGCTCCAGCCCCCTGCCTCCACTGGAGACATGGTATATGGGGAACTCTCCTGGCTCTATGGGCTCCCCAAAATCCCACACAAGCCCCTGGCCACACAGCTACAGCTTGGAGCCTTTCAGACTGGGGACCTATAGCTCACCCCAACCTAGAGGGGGGCTTGTCTAAATCCCATTCAGTTCACATCCCATAACTCCCTTTTCTTTTTTAGATTTTTTTTTGCAAGGTAAATGGGGTTAAGTGGCTCACCCAAGGCCACACAGTTCGGTAATTAAGTGTCTGAGGCTGGATTTGATACCAAGTCCTCCTGACTCCAGGGCTGGTGCTCTATCCACTGTGCCACCTAGCTGTCCCCATAACTCCCTTTTCAAGCTCAACTCCCAAAACCCAAGGGGAATGGGAAGGAAGATTTGAAGTCCAGACACCTGGGTTAGAATCAAGGTTCAACCTCTGGCTTTCTGAGCAAAGGTCTGGGAAAGGTCTGGGAAAGGTCTGGGAAAGGAACTTGTTCCAAGCTAGGCTGGATCTGAGGCAAGATTTCAATCCAGATCTCCCTGACTTCAGATCTGGGTCCTTGACTAGCTCAGCTGGGGTCCATCCCACTGAATCAGATGAGGGGTCCCTATGACTGAGCCAACCTGGGCTTGATAGCTCCAAAGTCCCACTCTGCCCACATCCCTTCCTGGTCTCAGACGAGGAAAATAGAGAACCCCAGGGAATCAGTGACTCCATTGTCCCTGACAAAAGAGACCCTCTTGCAGAAATCCTGAACCCACCAACTTTCCACTGAGCACATCTTGCTGGTAAGAAAAAAGGTTGGGGAATAAAAGTGGAATCTTGGTGCCCTCTGCTGTCCACTCTCAGAGTTGCAGCACATGGCCAGCAAGGTGTATCCAGACACCCACCCACCCATCACCCACCCACCACCCATCCACTTTACATACATACATACATGGACATCATCCATTCACTCAACCACATATCCGCCCATCCATCCATCCATCCATCCATTCACCCACCTACCCATCCGTCCAATCACTAAGGACCTCTTGGGTGCTTGGTCCTATATTCAGCACTGGGGGGGAGGAGAGGAATAGCCCCCATCTCTCCCTGACCCATTAGAGCTCCCGGAGAGAAAATGCCAGAAGAGAGCCCTAGGGTAGGGACTAAGAGAGCAAAGCTAGATTTTGAGGTCCCCATCCTCTCTGGGACTCAGTCTCATCCCTTAACAAGTAGGAAGAGGGGGCAGCCTTTGGGGCAAAAAGCTGATACAGCTCTACTTAGGGACTTCCTTCCCCCAGAATGTCTGCCCCTGGCTGCAAGCCCATTCTAACTCACCACCCTCCAGGTGCCCCTGACCTCCTTGGCACAGCCTGCTTCACTTCAACGCAAGTCACTTTCATGGCATCACCTCCCTGCCAAACAGAGGCCACCACACCAGGTGTGAATATGCCTGCATTGATGTTTCTTGTTCTGTTTCTTGGCCATAAGAAGAGAGTGACTAGAGTGGGACCACAAGGGAGGAGGAGAGCTCCCTAGTGAGGACACCCCTCCCCTCCTGGGGCCCTTGGGTCTAGGCTGGCAATGAGCTGCCCATGGCCATCTCTAGGCTGGCAGGCTTTCCCTCCCTTCAGGGGCTGCTACCCCTAGTCACTAGTTTTTCTATAAAGATGCATGAAGCATGAGAGACAGCAGCTGCTTGATCCCAGCAATAACCCTCAATTTTACAGATGAGGAAACTGAGGCAAAGAGAGGGGAAAGGAACTTGTTCGAAGCTAGGCTGGATCTGAGGCAAGATTTCATTCCAGATCTGGGTCCTTGACTTGCTCAGTTGGGGTCCATCCCACTGAATCAGATGAATGGGTCCCTATGACTGAGCCAACCTGAGCTTGATGGCTCCAAAGTTGCACTCTGCCCACATCCCCTCCTGGTGCACAGAACCCCAGAGGCTCTCCATTCTTGGATCAGATACAAAGCCCTCCATTCAGCATCTAAACTCGACCCCAGCCTCCCTTCCTGGCCTTGGCACACATGCCTTCTCCTCACCCATTTTGGGATTCAGCCCAAGTGACGGTCTTGTCAGACTTTCCTACCTCCGTATCTTTGCATGGGAGGAAGTCCCTCCCCCCCTGGAATGCACTCCCAAGAATCCCAAATTTCCTGTAAAACCCTACTCAAGAACCAGCTCTTCCAGGAAGCTTCCCGGCGAGCCCGGCTCTTCACGCCTCCACGACCGACCTGGCTGATATTCATTTTGTGACTGTTTTGGTGTGGACGTGCTGTCTCCGCTGTGGAGCATGGCAAACGCTTAGTAGGTGCTTGTGAACTGAATCAATGAGCCATTGGTGTTGCTCTCCTGTTCGAAGAGCAGATCAAGGACAAATTCCTCACCCTGACTAGAAACTCTGCCCAAACTGCCTCCAACCTCCTTGGACCTCACTCCCCTTTGTGCCAGTAGCTGTGCTGCTACCTAAAGAGGCCATCTCCCACCCCCACATCTTTGTCCAGGCTGGTCCCCATGCCAGAAGTGCCACTTCCACTTTCCTCTACCCCATTCAGGAGCCCCCTCCTTCAGAACACTTTGGATCCTCCCTCCCCTCCCTTCCCCCAGGTGTTGAGGCTTCCCTGTCCCCCCTTACCCTGCGTCTCCTGGTTTTTGTGTTTCCTGTCTTCTGGTAGACTAGAAGCTTGCCAAGGGCAGGGGCCGTGTGCTTTCTGTCTTTGTCCTCCAAGCCCCAACCCAGAGCCTCACGCACAGCAGGATTTGTGCCGATGGGAAAGACAACCAAGATGGGGGTAGGATGGAGGAAGGGTCAGTGAGGGCCGTCCTTGGGCTCTCCTGGACCTGAGCTGCTAAAGCTGACCCTTTGGCAATCCCCAAGCATCCTTTCCCGCAAGAACCTTCCCATTCAGGGAGGGACTCGTGGTGTGTCCAGCCCCCTCAGGACCCTGTGGGCTGGTCAGCAATAACACCTGGAGGAGGGGGGGGTCTCAGGAGCTCTGCTCCCCCTGATGGACCCCCTGCCTCCTCAGCTGCCCCTCCAGTGGCACTCGGTCCTGTTCTGCCCAAAGACCTCTGCAATGTCTCTGCTGAGGCCTCTTCTTCCCACAGCCTTGAGGACTTCTGGGGCCCACCAGACCGAGCTGCAGCTGTTCCCAGGACCCCCCTCTTCCTTTTCCCAGGACCAACATCTTTCCACCGGGCCATCTGGCCATGTGTCCCCCACTCTGCCCTTGCTGGGGCTCTGCAGGGTTTGGGGAGACTGAGCAATCTTCTTCCTTCTCCTGGGGGATTACAATAGGATGGGCAGGAGGGCAGAGGGAGGAGGAAAGGGGATACCAGGCAGTCTCTGGGTCCCTCAGACTTGCCCAGGACTGGCAGTTGGGCACACCAGCCCCAGAGGCGGGCGGGGCTTCCAGGAAAGAGAGGAGATTAGCTTCTGCTGAATGATCCGATCAGGCTGCATTGGCCTGAAGTTGGGAGGGTCACAGGCTGACCTCAGGAGACCGGGGTAGGTGAGGGCAGAGCCTGGCAGATCCTCTCTGCGTTATTTAATTCTGTTTAATAATCCTGGACCAGGAACTTGCTGGCCTTGGGTCTCAGTTGCTCCATTTGGGCACTAAAGAAGAGCTTTCCCTCCCAAGTCTGGGCTGCCACGATGCTGGGGTCCTCCCTAAGGTACCCTGCTTGTTTTCTAGCCTCCCCCCAGGACCAAGGGATCTGCCCAGGCATCTGGTGGGGGGGGTCGTGGCTCAACCCTCCCACCCCAATAATGGCACCAAAGATGCCCCCATCCCCAGTGGTCTCCCTCCACCTTGCCCTCACCCTGTCCCTTCTGTCCAGCCTGGCATCCTCCAGGGATGCTCTGCTCTTCTAATGCCAGCCAGGACTGAGGCAGGCCTCTCCTGCCATGCCCCTTAGCCCACCTCTCACTCTCGGGGGCCCCCCAGATTCGACCACTGAAGTCCCCCCAAAATATTGAGAAGCCGCCGGCCCCCTCCACCCCTCCCTGTGTCCCAGGAGCAGTGAGAGCTAGGCTCCTGCCACCTTGGGAGTTGGGGCCAAAGGTTGCCAGACCAGAGTTCAGGGCAGCAGACTTTGGTCTGTGACCAGGCTCTTCTGTCCTGGGACCACAGGTGTGCTGACAGGGAGCCCTGACGTATTCTCACTGGCCCTGCCGCGTCAGCCCCGGGGACCTTCTGACTGGGGGAAGGGGAAAGGGAGCAAACATTTATTTATCACTTTCTGTGGACACATTGGCTGCTCATAGCATCCCTGAGAGGTATTGTTATTCTCATTTTTTTTAGTTGAAACTGAGGCAGCCAGAGATGAAGTGACTTGCCCAGGGTCTCCTTGCTGGGATATGTCTGTGAGCACATTTGAACTCGTCTTCCTGACTCCTGGCTCAGGCCTCTCTCCATTGCAAGGGACCTGAATAGGAACAGGGCTCTGCTTCCGCTCCTCTTGTCTGCCTCAGTTTCCACCTCTGGATGAGAAGGTCTCTCTATGGGGCATTCCTTAGGGGTTAGCTGTAGGAAGGAGCTGTGTCCTTCATCCAGACACCTGGCAGACAGGGCCCATAGGGTGGGGAGCCCAATGCCCTGCTCCACCTTGGGCCTCTCGTCTTTACTCCCAGGCCCAAGGCAGGAATGATCTGCTCTCCCCCAGTCCCAGAGGAGTCTGCCTTTCCTGGGCTTCCTCCACAGCCTAGGTTAGCACAAGGCAGGGCACACAAGGGGAAGGCTCAGAGCCCTGGGAAGACCTGGCATGGCCTCAATGCCCTCCCTTTCTGACCCACCTGGGGCAGGGTCTCGGGGTGGGGGGAGACATCAAGGCAGCACAGAACCAGAAATGGTCTTTCTTTCATTTTTATTCAATTGTTTCTATGCTCTCTGGGCAGAAAGCCCCTTCTAGGCAGGGCTGTGCCCACGCCTGCCCAGCCGCTAGTTGCAGTAGGTCTCCAGCTGGTAGAGGGAACAGATGCTGTTGCAGCACTGCTCGACGATGCCCCGCTTCTGCAGCTGGTACTCAGGGGGGAAGGGTAGCTCTTCCCCTCCGGCCTCATCCCCTGGCAGGGGAGTAGAGAAACAGGGTGAGAGGGTGCCCACCAAGTGACTCCTCCCAGCAGCCCCACCAAGGGCCATTGCCCCCAGGTCAGAGAAGAAACTGAGGCTTAGAGGCAGGACCAGGGCCCAGGGCTGGGCAGTGGAGTGGGAAGGGGCAGAGAGACAACAAAGACCCCCCACCCTCATCTCCTGGGTTCGTTCTCACAGCAGAGTTAACCTGTGGAAGAGATTACCTGCAAGGAGGAGAACAGGAAATGGGGGACGTTTTCTATAAGGGGGATCAATTAGGAGTCAGGTGATCTGGTGGCTTGCTGCATCTCCAGAAAAAATTCACCAAGTGACCCTGGGAAAGCTTCCCCATCTGTCACCCCTGCAGAGAACTAAGTACTGAGATCCTGGGGGGGGGGGGCTCGACATCTCTCTCCTGAGCCTTTTATGGGGGCTCATAGGGTCTGAGAAGACAGAGTGGGGCTCCCTCCAGAGGACAGAGATCATGGGTAACACCCTCAAGGCTTGAGGGTCAGGGCTGGGTGGGGCTGAGGGGTCAGAACACTCACCCAGCGGCTGCTCAGCAGCCCGGCGCGATTTGGGGGTATAGAAGAAGCCTCTCTCCCCACACACCAGGTACAAGGCCTCCACCAGGTGGGAGCCACACAGGTGTTGGTTGACGGCAGCTTCACCCGCTGGGGGGGCAGTCAGGGCCAGTAGGGCCAGCAGGGACAGGGGGGCCATCCAGGAAGCCATGGCCAAGCCCTGGGGGGGGGGGCAGAAGAGAGGGGTGAGGTGGGCAGAGATAGGAGCCAGGGCAGCCTCAGCAAGCCCCGTTCCCCAGTCTCCCCCACCAAGACCTTGCTGAATTAGAAAGCTGGGAAGGATGAGGGTTCCCCTCATTGTTCACAGGCAAAAACTGATGTGGAGAGAAGGGGGCAGCCTTTGCTGGAAGTCCCAGAGGGAGGGGGCAGCTAGGTGGCACAGTGGATAGAACACCAGCCCTGGAGTCTGGAGGACCTGAATTCAAATCCAGTCTCAGACATTTGATAATTACTTAGCTGTACCTTGGGCAAGTCACTGAACCCCATTGCCTTGCCAAAAAAAAACTAAAAATGAAAGCAAGAAAGAAACAAAGAAACAAAGAAAGAAACAAAGAAACAAAGGCCCAGAGGGAGTGGGGTGTGGGGAGTGGAGGGAAGCCACGTTTTCTGAGCTCAGGGAGAGGCTGATCCTGGGCCTAGTTCAGCTTGGCCAGGCTTGCTGGGTGGCTTTGGGTGAGCGGCTCACCTCTCTGGACTTGGACTCAGAGGTCACTCAAGTGACCTGATTCATTTAAAAGGCAAGAGAGAAACATTTATTTCCCTGCAGGCACAACTCATGATCTGAACCCCAATTTTTTGGAGATGGACCCTGGATGGCCCAAGATGGGAAGGGCCTGGGACTTGAGGACAGATGGCCCAAGGAGTGGCCCCAGCCTCCTCCCTGAGCACCTAACCTGGGACCCTGGGGCCTAGGAAGCAGAGAGGACAGATGACACCCACTGCCCAGCTGCCCCCGTCGCCCATGGATGCCAGGCCCCCTGGCCATGCGTTCCTTGGCTCCCAGCAGACTTACTCAGAATAGAGATGGGAGAGAGATGAGGCCGGGGTTCTGGTCCAAGGCTGCTTCCTACCCCTGGCGACTCTCAGCTTTTAAATGCCACGCAGTCCCCCTGCCCGAGAGGGGCTGGCTGCTGACTCTTCTCCTCCAGCCGAGCCAGTGCCCCCACTTCTGCTAACTGGGCTCATTAGGGCCCTGCATGGGGCAGTTTGTGGGGGTCACCAGATGGTCCGAGGCCCAGGTTGGGGTTTCCGGATCATTTCCCAGCTCTTGCCAATAACAGAGGCCGTACCTGGCTTGGGGGGGTCTGAGAAGCAGGTGAAGTAGCTGCTAATGAGTGGGGCTAATGAGGGGCCGGTGGGCAGCCTGTGACAGGCGAGCTGTCCCTCCTGACAACACTCAATGGGGACCTAAATTAAGGCCGAGCGGAAACGCACAGACCTCCCCCCCACTGCCCCCATCCAGTTTCCCTGACATTGTTGCTGACACGGGGTGAGGAATCAATGAGCCAAGGTACAAACGGGGGAGCAGGGACTGGAGCCTAGACCTCAAGCCATTGCCTTGCCAAGGGCAACTCGTCCTTGTTTTATTTGAGGAAACTGAGGCCAACAGAGAAGTATCCTGCCCAGCCTTTTCCAAGGATCAGATTCTAATCCTATTGCTTCTGATCCCTTTAGAGGAAGTTGGGGGATGTGGGGGTACTGCCTGGGGCCCCACCCCTTTCATTCCTCTATGAACACCCCTGGGAGCCCCAGACAGTCCCAGTGCCACCCCCAGGCCTGATGGTGTAGTCCAACTCATTCCCCTGTCCTGGGTCTCCTGCTGGGAGGATGCTGGGAAAGGAGCAGACCCATTATGGAAGTTGGTTAACTAGGGCCCAGAGTCTGTACCCCCTCAGCCTGGGGTGCCCAGTCTAGTGTTGGGCTAGAAAGGGGGAGCTGCAGCCCCTCTTGCTGACTGTTCAGGAGAGTTGTGGGGGGATAGGACAGCCAGGTCCTCTCCTGCCTCCCTTTTGGCCTCTGAGCCCCTGCGCCCCTTCTGAGCCTCCCCAGAGGCTCCCCTCAAGCCAGCAAACTGGAACCATCATTGATGGAGGCATGGAATAAAGGGTGGGGCTGGGGGCAGATCTTGGCTCTGCTTGCAATCCTGCCACGACAGTGACTGAGCATTTATCTAGCTCTTCATGGATGCCTTCTCAGGGGGTTCTTGGAGTAACCCGGGGAGGTGTGAGCAAAGACTAGACCCACCTTACAGATGAGCTAGCTGAGACTGGCCCCCTCCCTCTGCACCTCCCCAATCCAAAGCCCTGCTGCAAGAACCCTGGAGCCCTCTCTCTGAGGCGGCCTCTGATTGGTCCTGCCTGTCTCCACCGTGGCTTCCCAGATTAGAGGGAAGCTCCTGGAGGGCTCATACGTGTGCAGAGGCAGGGTCCAACTCAGGGAGGGCTTCCTGGCCCCGGCTGCCGCGGCCGGGATCCAGCTGGGCCAGAGACTGGCCCCTGACCATGGGCAAGGTATCTTGTTTCTCTAGGTCTCAGTTTCCCCATATGAAAAATAAAGATGTGACTGCCTTCCAGTTCTGAACTGAGCTGTCATGGGGAACAGGGCCACCTTGGAAGGTCGCAAGCTCCCTGTCAATGGGGGGATTCTAGCAGAAGCTCCCACCCAGAGGGAGTGCACAGCAGGGCCTTGGAGCCTGTTCTTCTAGGACTGTCCTGGGGGGGGGGCGTGGGGGGCAGGGCATTTTCCTGGCATCCCTTCCTTGCCTCTCAGGTCCGGAGTCATCCCACAGGACCCCCCTCCATGTCCCAAGGGGCTGAGAAGATTGGGGGGCAGGTTCTATCCTTGGGGTAAGGCCAGAGATGCTGCGCTCCCATTATCAGCAGCCGCCCCAGGATGAAGGAAGCCTTGGAGCCAGGGTGCTTGGCAAGAAATAGACTTTGTCCTTTATTGTAAAGGTCACAGTCAGCCATGCAGGACCACCCCCCAAGTGGCGGCAATGGTGGAGGCAGCACTAGACCCCGGGATCTACCTAAGCGGGATCCTTTGGACCCCAGAAAAGTCAGAGAAGACAAATGTACCCCCCAACAGCAACATCCACAGAAGCAGCAGGACAAGGACCACAGGGACATGCTTGGCCCCCCACCCCACCCTCCGGCTCCCCAAGGGGGCCTCCAAAGGGAGGAGAAAGAGGAGCTAGTGAGGGAGTGGCTGGGGGCTGGGAGTCGGGTCTAGACACTAGCAGGGGGAGAACAGCTCCAGCCCCCAAAGTGGGCAGAGGGTGCCAGAGCCATGATCAGGGGCTTGGAAAGGGGAGGACTGACTTCTGCTGAGCCCCCAGTGCTGGGATTCTTTCCTCTCTCGGGCCCTGGGTGCGACCCACCAAGCCTTTCTCTGGCTTTGATGGGGCGGGAGCAGGGGGCAGAATGCCAATCAACCTAATGCAGCAGTTGGGGCCCTTAGGTGAATTCCTTCTCCTCTCTGGGTTTCCCCTGGACCCAAGGACTCTAAGGAGGCCTCGGGCCCCGGGAAATGCTTCCTCAGAATCCTGTCATGAGACAGGCAGCCCCCTCACTGCCGCCGCACCCACCAGGAACGCTGCATCGGTTTCCTGGACACTGACCCTGGGGATCTGTGGCTGACTGAGATGGGGGCTGGGGAGACGGGGAGACAAAGCAATACACAAAGTCCCAGGAAGGGGCAGGGGTGAGGAAGCTGAGGGGCTCGGGGGGGCACGACCATTAATTAACTCATGGTCTTGAGGGCATGGACCAGCAAATGAAGCTCATCCTGGAGACCTTCCAGGGAAAGCCGAATCTTCTGGGGGCTGTCCAGCACCTCGATGGCCAACGTGTAGGGGTCAAACTTCACAGAGAAGGGGCGACGGATTCGGGATGCGTAGTTCCTGCAGACACCCAGAGGGAGAAAAGAGACCGGGTCAGCCTAGGGACCGGCAAGGGTTTGCCAGCGGCCCAGCGGTCAGGGAAGACCCCTTGTCAGAGAAGGAAGGAAGGGGGAGAGCTTTCCCCAAGGGTTGGGGAAGGTGGGACTATTGTAACCCCCTTTCACAGTGAGAACACTGAGGTAGGCAGTGGTGAAGTGACTTGCCCAGGGTCACCCAGCTAGCAGGTGAGGCTGCATTTGAACTCGTCTCTCAGATGTCCCCCTCCCTCCAGCCCTCCCACCTACCTCAGCTTGTCTTTGGCATCACTAAAACTCTCTGAGACGAAGTAGACCGGCTGATAGGTCTGGTCCTGGTAGGGCTGCACCGCAGCCGCGTCGGGGTCAAACTCTCGGACCTCGGGCTCCTCAGACAGGGAGTGCTAGGCAGGAGTCCTGGGTGTCACTGCCTCCTCCCACCCCACCCCCCCACTGGCTTCAGGGGCTCTTGGGCTACAGAAAAGGAAACCTTAACATATCAGCCACTCAGTATGGATGAGGAAACTGAGGCCCAAGATGGGAGCTTGGGAGGATTGGGGGGTAGGAGGTTGCGTTCTGCCCCTCAGGCCCCTGGTTCTATATTTTGACATCTCCCCGAGGACCTCCTGGGAATATTCTCTGACCATCAGGGAGGGTTCAGGGAAGAAGCATCTGCTACCCCACACAGAACAGGGATGGGGGGATTCTCCATTTGGGGCAAGGGTCCCAGAAGGTTCCCTTCACTGACTCCAGTCAACGGAACTGGCTCCTGGGGTCCAGGCAGGCTCTGTCCCCTGGGAAGGGGGATCACTTTTCAAATAGATCAGGAGCTCGGTGAGGAATGCTTATTCTCCCCCAGGGATCACGTCCAGGCAAGCAAAGACAGCAGGCCCGGGGGCTCGCCCTAGGGATTCGCCCAGGGGACCCCAGCTCCCTTGGGAGGCCAGAGCCCCGGAGGAGCAAGGCCAGGCTTACCATGAGCTCCCCATAGGAGGACAGAAGGCCAGCCCCATAAGCTTTGACCACTCCATTCTGTTTGCAGAGTCCAAATTCGACCGTGAACCAGTAGAGCTGGGAAAGGAGAGCCCCCGAGATGATTGCGGGGGGGTATTTCCCAATCTGTGGGACTCCCACTCCCAAACCTGTTGGGTACCTGCTCTCCAGTCTGGGGACTCCCTTCTTGCTGCTTTGCCCTATAACCCCTCCCCAAGTAAGCCCTTGTAAGCATATCTGGGCACCCATATCTTTGACTTCTAATGCTAGAGAGGAGGGGGAGGAGCAGCACCGGACCCTGCCCTCCAGGAGCCTCCAGTCTGGGCTGACTTTCCCCGTCTGGGAGTGCAGATATGGATCAAACTTTTCTATGAATTGGTTGGTCCTAAAATTTTCAGAATGGAAAGAGATTCCTGCCGAAATGACTCCTCCCATGCCCCCCACCCCAGTCCCTACCCCGGGCAGGCAGACCTACCGTGGCTAGCTTCTCAATCTCCTCATCGGTGGCTCCAAGGGAGGCGAGGCCAATATCCTGAGAAGGGGGAGGCAGAGCCAGGAGCTGATGCCTCAGGGTCACTGCTCCCCCCTCCCAGCTCTCCTGCCCTTGGCAAGGCACCCAGGGGCCATTCCAGGCTGGTAGGACCAGGGCTGTGGGGGCCAAAGCTACAAGGGGAGTACTCACCTGGGAGAATTGGGCAAAGGTCCTGTCTGCCAACATGGGTACATGTCCCAGGAGCTCATGACAGCAGTCCCTGTATCAGCACCCATGGGTGCCAGAAGGCAGGAAAAAGGAGCAGATAGTGGCAGGTGAGAGGGTTGGGGGCACGGCCGGCCTGTAGACCCCTGGGGCTCCCCACCCTCTGCCTTCTTTTGCTGAGTGGCCCTGGTGATAGTCACTCCTTCAATCTTAGCCCCCACCCGCCCACCCAGGAAGCCTCTGCCTCCCTTCTTCAGTCTCTCTGCTGCCTAGTCTTCCAGCCTCTCCACATGGGCCTTACCTTCCTGGTCCTGTGTGACCCAGGTCACCTCCTCATAGAACCCAACCTACTCATCACTTCTTCCAAGAACTTTCTTGGCCCCCAAAGGTCAGTGACAAGTGTATCCCTCAGGCAGGGTCACTGCCTCCCCAAGGCACTTACCATGTGAGGTGCTTCAGTCCTTAGGTCTTATCCCATCCCCACTGGGTGCCAGAGGGAGGGGCCTGACTTCACCTAACTTTCTCCCACCCCCCACCACCATGTCCTGTTACACATTTAATATTTAAAAATGTTTGATGGACAAAATTGAATTAAATTGCTGAATTGGTCCTATTCTGCATCTCCACCCAAGTCCTAGACCAAGAGAAAACATTCCCTGGGTGAATGTGAGAAAGCTCCGTAAGGTCTCTGGCCTCAGTTTCCCCATCTGTCCCATAAAAATCATCTCTTGAAGAGCTGATGAGATTCCAGTTTGGGTGGGGAGTGCTGCACCTTGGGGGGGGGTGCAATGAGGCATTATTCCACAGCCAGGGAGGGCAGGTCCCTTCCTGGACCCTAAGGAGCATTCTGGACCAGAGTGGATGGGGTCAAGGAGGAGACCCCCAGGAGACTGGAGCAGAGATGAAGGAGACAGAGGCAGAGATAACACAGAGAAGAGAGACAGGCTTCTGCCTGGGGATGGGAGGGGTCCAAAGGGAGTCTTGCCCACCCCTACTCACGGTTCTGGGGAATGCATGGGTGAGGAGGCATGGCGGATATATTGGGTACATTGGAATACCCTGAAGGCCAGGCTGGACAGGAAGTCCCGGGCAGAGAGTAAGCCCGCCACTGGCCGCAGCTGGAAACCTGTCCTCTCTGAAACAACAGGAGGGATGGTGTGAGAGCTCAGGGCTCCTGGGGTTCCCAAGATTTTCCTCCCAGTCCTAGATCTTAGAATACTCTCTAAGACAGGACTCCCCTCCAGCCTTCTCCACCCCCCAGCCCAGTCAAGCTGCTCTCCTACATCAGTGTTGTCCCCATCTGTCCCTGCCTACTGGAACACCCTGCCCTGCCCTCCCTCCTCCAGAGTTACTTTTAAGGTCTTACTAACTTTCCCCCCCTTCCAGTAGACCTCCCTGGGCTGCTCTGCCCCTCATCGACCTTTCCTTTCTTGGGGCTCCCCGAACTCGGATCTTCTCCTGGTCCCCTGGAAACCCACTATTCTTTCCCTCCCATGGGCTAAGGTCTGCAAGGGGCCCCAGGAGGCAGACTGAGCCCGACATGGGGAGTGAAGTCAAGCCGACGCACTGCTCATTCTCAGACCAGAAAACCCTTGCTTTGCCATCTGCCTGGCCCCGGTTCTCCACTCCCCCCCCCCATACACACAAACTTGTCCCCTGGGATTCTGACCCCACCCTTCAGAAAGCGAGACACATCTTCGAGCTGTGGGATGCTATTCTCGCTGTAGCCACTGAACCTTTCCAACAACTGGAAGGCCTCTAGGTGCTCCCGGCAAGCGTGGGTAGGATACAGGCTCTTCAGGGTGGTGTAGACCTCTCTCCTGGGAAAGGAGCAGGAATAGAGACATGAACCTGCAGACCCCAGGGAGCCCAGGCATGTACGAAGATGAGCCCTGCCTCATAGAAACCCATGGGATATAAAACAGAATAAAGGAGACTGCATCTATGATGTGGGTGCTCCCCATCCATTTATAATGAGATTCTAGTTATCAATTAACCACCAACTTCTCTTGTACAAGAGGGATAGTTGGAGTAATAATGATCAGATGGGGGAAATATATTAATTGGGCTCTCCTCTTTAGTCTATCCATCCATCCATCCATCCACCCACCCACCCCCATCCATCCATCCATCCACCCACCCACCCCATCCATCCATCCATCCATCCATCCCCCCATCTATCCACCCAACCATTCGTTCATCCATCTCTTCATTCATTCTCATCAGACAAATACTTTGTCTCCAGGACCTGTTCTTCACCCCTGCCTTGGCCAGCTTCTTTATTACTTCCCGACCCCTCTCTAAGCCATCCTTCAAGTTTCTTCTCCAGGAAGTTTTCCATGATCTCTCCTGTCCCCTTGAATACCATCTGTCTCCTGGCCTTCCCAAGCACAGTTCTGAAGGCTCAAAGCCCTACCTAGTCACCCCAGTTGCTCCTGTCTCCCATCCCATCCCAAATTATTGTGTCTGTGTTTTGAGTTTACTTATCAGGGCTCCTTATATAATGCTGTGACTTTGCTATCTGGGCTCCCGCCAGGCAGGAATCCTGTCTTATCTAAGCTTTGACCCTGTCCAGGGCCTAGTACTGAGTGTCCATTAGGCATCCAATAAAAGCTGGCAACTTGCTGACCACTTTTTCCATCTTCCCATACAGCTCTCACAGTGGATGCCTGGCCAGCTGGCTAACAAAACCCTGGGAGACCACCAACCCTAAATCTCTCTGGCTGTTTCCAAGCCTCACGAGAGATTCTCCTCTGGGGGGGGATCTTTTCTCCAGGTCCTTTTCTCTCCCTCCCCTTCCTTGAATTCCCCATGGGCCACATGACCATGCCCTTACCAGGTGGCAATCTCCTCTGCTGTGTACTCCACACGGGGGATCGGCTCTCCACTGAAAGAGCCAAGGGTTAGTTTGGTCTGCTCCCCATCCCCCAACAAAGCTTCCCAAAGTCAAGGTTCCCAACTGGACCAGATGCCCTCTCGTCCCCCAGCTCAGATGTTCTAGAGTTAGCAAAGGGAGGGTTTCTAGGTGTACAGAATGCCAGCATCAAGAGGCAGACGGGCCCCCACTACATCTCAGCTGATTGACCCGCTGGAAGCCCCTGTACAACAGGACAAGCCCCATTCACGAGACTGAAATGAGGTCCTGGCCTCACACATGCTCAGCCACCAGCAGCTCTCCCTGGTGGCCTCATTCAGTGAGTTCTCCACCATTCAAACATCTTGTCTGTCCATGAGGGTCTCTGGCTCTGTGGGTATGCATCACATCTGAGGCCATCCTGGCCCTTGGGTAGGGATTCCTGCCACTACTGGTCTCTTGTGGATGGTGGGGGGTGTGAGGGGGGTGGGTAGGGAAGCTGGCCTGGCTTACTGCTTGTATTGGAAGGCAATTTCTGCTATCATCTTCCTCCGTTGGCGATAGGCCTGATCAGAAAATCCCTGCAAAGGAGAGAGGTGGAGGGTGGAGTCAGGGGTGGCCAGCTCCTGGCCCTGAGCCCTCAGCTCTCACCGCTCCTCCCCTCCCCATCTTATCCTAGAAGCCTACTCACTGGGTGGTCCAGGTCCAGGTCAGGGTCAAACTTGGTGACCAGGTGATGACATTTGTCCAGTTCGGAGATCTTCCTGGGAAACCAGTGAACTTAATAGAAAAGAGATCCAATTAATTCTACAGATGCCACTTGTTTCTTGGGTCCTTGCTGGGTAGATGGGGCAGGGAAGGAGAGGCGGGAAGGAAGGAAGGGAAGGAGGGAAGGGAGGAGGGAGGAGGGCGAAAAGAAGGAAGGAACAAGGAGTTTTTAATCAGCTACTTTGTGGAAAGCTTACTGAGCTCTGTTGAGCTCAAGGAAACTGAGACAAACAGGTTCAGGGATCTGCCCAGGATCTCACAGCTCTCAGGTATCTGAGGCAGCATTTGAACTTAGGTTTCCTACCTCCAGGCCTGCACTCTACGCCCCTGGAGACCCCATGGTCCTGCCTGAAATCTGCCTCCCTCCTAAAGTGGGGCCAGCTGAGGTCAGACTTGGTAGTTTTCTGATTCCCCACACAGCTTGTGAGCGCCCCAAGGTCGACTTCTTATAACTTTCCAGCCCTGTATACTACAAGCACTTAATAAATGTTCTTTGAATAAATGACTAAGGAATGACTAAAGGAGGAGCAAAGGGAAGGAGGGAGCCCCTGGGAGTTATGGTCAGAAAGGATGTCCTGCCTCAGTCTCCAGCCAGGTGAGCTCACCTTGGGGGGGGGGGGCAGACTCACATTTATCCTCCTTGCAGCTGCGCACTTCGTCAGCCACCCTGCGGAGGGAACTGAGGAAGGTGGCTAGGTCACTGCTGTGGATTTCACAACGAACAAAGTAATCAAGGTCTGCTGGCCCTTCCCTGGCCTTCCGGTTGGGCCTGGTCTCCAGGTGATGGATTTTGGCTTCGAACGTCTCCAGGAGGGAAATAGACAAAGGAGAGGTCTGACCAGGGCTGGCCCCACATCCGCCAGCCGACCCCAGGTCCACCAGCCAGCCCCAGGTCCATCAGCCGGCTCCACATCCACCAGCCTTCCCCAGGTCCACGAGCCGACCCCAGGTCCACCAGCCGACCCCAGGTCCATCAGCCAACCCCAGGTCCACCAGCTGGCCCCAGTGCTGACGTCCACTTCCATTTCTTCCTCCTATACTAGGTAGAATATTCTGCTCCAAACTCCTTCTGAGGACTACTGGATTTTAGAGCTGGAGGAAACTGAGGCCCCCAAAGGAAAAGGAACCTGTCTATAAAATGATACCAATAGTGAGCAAGTTTAAGGGGCTTCAGAAATATGTTCCCATTAGATCCCTGTAACAATGCTGGGAAGTGGGTGCTATTGATAACTAAACAGAGTCTGGGAAAAAGTGAAATGGCCGGATCATGGCCATAGCCGCCAATAGTGTCGAGCTGCATTTGAACTCAGGTCCTCCTGATTCCAAGTCCCCATACCTCTGGTAAAAGGGGAGGAAGAATTATGAAGGGAGGTCATATTCCACTCCTCCATCCCCACCAGCTAGGCAGAGTGGGGTCCTGCCTGTCTCTGTCCCTCTCTCCCTCTGGAGGACAATGAGATGCAGAGACGAATAGCAGCTCCACCCCCATTGTTCGGGCAGAGTCCTCCTCACAAATGGCCAGCGAAGGAGTACAAACTTCATTATGCCCATTCGGCAGAGGATAATGCCCCTGGAGTCTCAGGGCCAGAGACCATCCCCAGGTCTCTGCTGATTCTAGGACTGCCTCTCAAGGTACTCTGCAAAAGAGTGAACCACCCTCCCTAGCTAGGTAGGTTTTCTTGGGCCAAGGAGCCCAGCAGGGGAAGCCTGTGGTCATGCTTAGGAGAATAGGGAACAGATGAGGTGTCAGAACACCCCAGTTTGAGTTCCTTTCCTGCTATTGGTGTGACTTTGACAGGCTCCTTCCCCCATGGGGGCCTCAGTCTCCTTTTCTGTAAAATGAACAGGTTGGTCATGATGCTCTCTGGGGTCTCCTCCAGACCTACCATTTGAAACAGTGGACTCCATAAGACTGGACACAAGCCTCCCTTGGGGCAGTTCTGAAGGGGCTGGGGAGCACAGAGCTCACTGCTCCAGCCCCCCCACCCCAGCCCTTCCAGGCTGAACTCTCCCTTCGACCTGCCTGTATCCATCACATCAATCCCTGGTTAATGTGACAGCCACCCTCCCATTAGCTGCCCCTGCCACACACAGAAGCCTGTGGCTGACCGGGAAATGTCATTATGGGGCTGGGGGGTTGGTGCTGATTTCTCCACCAGACTCTGTCACCTGCTCAGCCCCAGGCTGTAGGATCGATCCTGGCTGCTGCTGCCCACTCAGACCCACAGGCAGACAAATATGCATTCTCTTCACAGCCACTCACACACACACTCAGTCACACAGACACACACACACACATGGTCTCACACCCAGACACCCAGACACACACACACACACACACACACACACACACACACACACACACACGCAGGATCCTAGACACACTCACACACATACCCCTTCCTTTCCTTCCCAAGCTGCCCCTCCACGCTGGGCTCAGAGGATGGATACCTTCCAGGATGGAAGGAGGGCTAGGGTGGACGCTGTCACACCCACTTACCCAGTGGCAATCCTACATCTGATTCCCACAAATCCCTTTCTTCCCAGACTCACACTACCCCATCCTCCCTAAGAGAAGCCTCAGCCAATGGAACCCAAGACTCAAAGGAGCTGAGTTCGAATCCCAGCTCTGCCATTTTGGTCACATCAATTCCCCTTTCTCATCGTGTGTGCCCAAGTGCTTAGAGGAAAGAGCCGCTTTAGATGACTTGCCAAGTGCCTCTGGTGTCTAAACTAACCGTTCTCCGGTCTGATCGTCTTCAATTAGGAAGGTGTTTCCCTGGCCATGGCCTGACCTGGGCTGTGATCACCAAGCTCCTACAGACCGGGTTCCTCCCAGACTGGTCTGAGCTCACCACAGAACCATGTAGCCACTCTTGCCCAGTTCCCAATGAGAGCTCCCCCCCGCCACCATATCTCACCTCAAATACTTTCAGGGCCCGGGACAATGAGGTGGACTTGGTTGCCTTCAAGGTGAAGAAGAGATTGAGGAAGGCCTTCCCATCCTTCTCCTCAAAGACGATGGTATCTAGGGAGTCTCCGGAGGCCTCTGCTGCTGCAGCTGCTACGGCCGCCTCTCTTTCCTTGCGAGCATCTTCAATGAGGCTCTGCCTCCTGCCAATGAACCTTGGGGACTGGGCCAGAGACAGAGTGGGGTCACAGTACAGTGGGTTCCATCCCCCCACAAGCCCCTCTCTGGCCCCGTGGAAGGGGGCTCTGGGATCCAAGGGGAGAAATTCGCCATCTTAGTGGGCATGAGCGCTGAGGGGTGGGGCAGAGAGCAGATGGGAAAGAGCTGAATCTCCTGCCCACTCAATGACACTTGGGGGCCTCTGCCTCAGTGTCTGGACCTTTAGAATCTACTGCAGTGTGGGATTCATGTCCTCACTTCCCCACTGACCCATTCCCCCATGCCTGAGAGGATCTTCCTTGGCCAAATCTTCCTCCCCTCCTCCTGGGCTCTGGAAATCCAGCTGGGGACCTCAGAGGGGACCTTGGCAAGGGGCTTGGCTAGGAGGGATTGAATATCTTGCTTCTGAGAGCTGTTTCTAAGTGCTATCCCACCTCCTGATCACACATTTCTGCCTCATCCTTCAGGCTGTCCCTAACTGCATTAGGTGGGAAGGGGAAATGGCAAGAGTAGGAGACCGGCTGCCAGTCCAGGGAGCTCTGGAGACACCCGGCAGGTGCCCTATGCCTCCTCCACTAGGAACCCCCAAGAGGCGAGCTCACCTGGCTAGGGAGGGAGTACTCAGCCCCACCTCAGCCACCAGAAAGACAAGCCAAGGATTCTTTCTGGGTGTTCTCTGAATATTTGGCAGCCACCCCCGAGGATCAGCATGCCCAGAGGTTCCACCTCTCCTTCCTCTGCCTGCTCTGGACCCCCTTAGAGGTGGCTCTAGCTCAGGATCCTTCATTTCACCTATGAGGACTGGCCCTTGGGCCACCCAGGGCAGCAGCCCCTGCTCAGAATCAACCTCTTAAATTGTGGAAGAAACTACAGGTGGGTAAAAAGAGAGGTGCCTCGTTTTCCCTTCCCATTCCTGGGTCTCCATTGCTCCATCTGTCAAAGGAAGACCTGGGGCAGGTTGAGGTTGAGGGTCCTTCCAAAAGGGATCCTGGGGATTCATAAAGGGCAGGCCAGCCTGGCCCCAAAGGGCTGGAGACAGTGCCTATAGGACACACGCGTGTCTCTGCAGGTGGGCAGGGCCAGAAGAAAAGAGCCTTTGTTTGAGTCTCCGTGATTCCAGCTGTGAGCCCCCCCCACCCCCCACACACAAGTAGATGTGTCTCTGGTCTCTGCCCAGGTAGCTTGCATGGCCCCCACTCACTGTGGGACTGTGGGAACATCATTTAGTCCCTCAAAGACTCAGTTTCCCCTTTATGAAATGAGCAGATGGGTCCTCACTCATTTCTTCTCTGACACTAGTGTTGTCTCGACTGTAGGCTCCAGGCCCTGCACATGGGGAACGAGGTGGGAGACATGTCGAGGGGGGGAGGCTCTCCCCTTCTGGGGGGGCCTCCCTGTGATCAGCACATGGAATATGGGGACAGTCACGCAAGGAGTCCAGCAAGATCTGGGGCAGTCACTGCCCAGGGGCAACCAGAGGTGTCCTCCAGCAAGCCTAGAGCTGCCCTGGCTGGGAGAAGTTTGCCAGGGTCTCAGGATCAGGGGGCCCTATACCCCCAAGGGCAACAGGACAGAGAAACTCCAGCCTCTGGAGCATTCCCTCACTTTTGGAAAAGAAATCCTTCAATCGAGCAAATTCTTGATTGCCAGCTGTATGCACCCCAAGGCCTTGCCCATCTCGTGCCCACCTCCACTGTGCTTTGCCATAAGGCTCGCCACAAACCCTTCTATAAAGAATCAACCCCCCCAATTGGCAGATGTGGAAACTGAGGCTCATGCCCTCCCAAGGGATGCCAACCTCTGGGGCTCTGCCCACTCCACCATCCAACTTCCCCCTACTGAAGCACCCCACGGAGGCAGCCAGGACCCAAGGGCTGGCATGCAGGACTCCTGGGCTCTAGCCCCAGTCCTGCCTCCACCTCAGGGGAGAACTAAGAGGTTTTCCCTTCTTCTGTCTGGACTGGGACTTTTCTCTGTCAAGGTAGGGGGAGGGGGGACAGTCTCTTGGTCCCTTCTGGCTCATCTATACAGTCTGGGATTCTTTGGGTAGACACCCACAGCCCCATAGCCCCCACATACACAAGATAGGACAGAGACACGGATCCCAGGCCCCCGGGCTCCCCCCTCATCACAATACCCACTCCCACACAGTCACACCCAGGCCCACAGAGACAGCCATCATCTTCCAGGGCCAGGCCCCCGGGACCCCCAGGAGAGGCTCCTGGACACCGCAGGTGCGTGCGCGTCCGCTTCAGAAGCTCAACCGCACATCTCAGCATCCCAACACCAGGTAGGATGGGTCAGAGCCCCTCTCCCAGGAATGGGCTGGGCTGCACCCCTTACCATAATAGCCTCCGCCTGTTTGGAATCCAGTTCGGACACTGCCCTGCGGAAGCCCTTGGCCGAAGGGGTGGAGGCATTTGGAGTGGGCATCGTGCCAGTGGGTCGTCTGTCTCTCGCCCAGGGTCTCTTCTTGCCTCCCCTCTCCCGGGCTGGCTCTTATAGGCAGGGCTGACGTCAAAGCCCCTTTCAGATCCCCCGCTGTCTCCCCCCACTGCCACCTCGATGGCCCCCCTTTCCCTCTCTAGCTCTCTGGTTCTGCATTGCCTGAGGGAGGGAGGAGGAGGGGGCCAGAGAACAGAGGGAGGGAGGGATGGAGGGAGGAAGGGAGGGGGCCAGAGATGAGAAGAGGCTTCTGTTCTATTAAATCTAATTGCTTCCAAGATTGCAGACACTCGCCTTTGGAAAACGAGTTAGCTGTGATTCTTCACCATCACCTCTGAATCATCCCCTCGCCCTGGAGAAAGCTCCGTCAGCCAGAGTGGGGGCTTTGAGCTCCCACCCTTGGCTCCTGCCTGCCAGGGTTACCCACCCAGGGGCTGGTGGAAGCATCTCTCCCCTCCCCAGGGCCCCACAAAGACAGACAGGGCCTAGGGCTTCTGCTCCCGGGCAGGCTCAGGACCAGATAGTGGCAGCCTGGTGCCCAGGTCAAGGGGAGAGGTGCTGCTTCCCCCAGAAGGGGAGGGTGTGAGTTCTCTGCAGACTCTTTTGGACATTGGGATCTTGAGCTTCAAGATCTTTGGACCTCAGTTTCCTTCTCTTAACCCCCTCCCCTTAGGGCTCATGGAAAGACTTCAAACTTCCAATGCCCTCTTTCCAAGACATGGGTCCAAGGAGGACTTATGGCCCTTTCCAAGAGTTCCTTCTTCACCTGGCCCTACCAGGGAGGAGAGACAAAATTATATTAGTTATAGTAGTAATATTAGTTATTCCCACTGACTCAGAGATGCCAGGTGACTTCCTCTGCTAGGGGGTGCCACAGGGCACGACCCTGACCAAGGTTCCTCCCTGACCACATGGAATTCCCAAGACTCCACTTACTCAAGGGGAGAAATGTGCCCATGCCAGAGGGGCCAAGGTCGGGGTTCTTGCCTCAGCTCTTCTTGTCTTCTTGTCCTTTCCGGAACCTCACCTTCCCCAAAGGGACTGCTAATCCCAACACTTTCCCTCCCAAGGTTCCAGGGCAAAAGGGGAAGACGGATTGTGTCGGTGGGCTAGCCCCTCTCCTCTGAAAGGGTTCCTGGAGTCCTCTGCAGCTTCCATGTTCCTCTGTAGCCCTTACACCCAGAGGATCCCAAGACTTCTATGGGCACCCCTTCCCTGCCTGCCTGCCTATGGGGGGGGGGAGGGCCCAGGGAGGGTCCCCCAGACACCAGTTCAAGGCTTATCTTCTAAGTAAAAGTCCTCACTGGCTGTAGGGTCTCTTCAGACAGAGAACTCCTGGGACCACTGGGTGTGATTCAACCCAGAAAGATGAGAGTGAATGAGTGGGTGCCACTTCTCCGGGAGGCATCCTCACCCTGCAGGGGCATCCCCTGGCCTCGATATCTTTTCCGGTCCTCTCACTGCTGACCACGCATCTTCCCTTGAAGGCTCCATCAGTGACCACGTCCAGGCAATGAGAAGGCTGAGAGGGGAACTCGGATAGGACACAATGACCATGGAACTTGACCCCGGGGGCACTGGGGAGCCCCAGCAGGACAGAACTCCCATCCCTCTGATGAAGGCGTTATTTTCAATCCCATCCTGGCCCTAACAGACACCAGGGCTTAACAAGTCTGTGCCCACAGGAGGGGTCGGCCTGGGCATGAAGCCATTGCAGTATCCTGCTTTGATTAGCCCCCCACCCAAGGAGGGGCTTCCATCCTTCCCAGCAGCCAGTGGACATCTACGGAGTGTGAATGATATGGAGAGCATAGGTCTGCCAAAGGAAAGGCTCTAGGAAAGAGAAAGAGCAAGGCCATGATGTCCAGGGAGCTGGGTGTGACTGGGGGCTCTGCCCTCACCCCTCAGGACAGCCGGGGTCACCTTTCTTATCCCTCTCAGTCTCAGTTTCCCTCTATTAAAGAGCTTAGACTCAATGTTCTCTTAGCATCCACCTGGCTCTGGCTGTCAGTGAAAGTTTTGTTCTATATCATTTTTATTTGCACCTTTGGGGTGGGTGTGTAGGCCAGACCTTGGCCCCTCTGGCATGGGCACATTTCTCCCCTTGAGTAAGTGGAGTCTTGGGGATTCCACATGGTGCAGGGGGGAACCTTGGTCAGGGTCATGCCCTGTGGCACCCCCTAGCAGAGGAAGTCACCTGGCATCTCTGAGTTAGTGGGAATAACTAATATTACTACTATAACTAATATAATTTTGTCTCTCCTCCCTGGTAGGGCCAGGTGAAGAAGGAACTCTTGGAAACTCTTACACACTCATGATGAACTGGAAGCTGGGGAGCTAGATCTGAGGTCTCTCCACCCAAGGGGCACCCAGGCAGCCCCTCCCCTCTGCAAGCCAATGGGGTTGGGGAGGGAGTCCTCCGGGTTGCTTCCAGCTCAGAGTGTTCACACTCCCTCCTATTGGCAGGAGAAAGAAGAAGGGGGGGTGGGGGGACGACAAAGATGCTGTGGGCAGCCCCCCCAGTCCCCAGGTGGGTCTGTCCCGCCAAGCCCAGCTGCTAATATCTCCTAAATCCGAGGCTGTGGAAATGCGCCAGGCTGCCAGACAGCAGCGTGCTGTGGATTTAACCTTTTCCAAATGCCTTCCATGGAGACAAATGTTGTTTTTAGTCATTTCCCAGGCTGAGCCTGAGGCCTTGTGAGAAGAGGCAGCTTAGGGAGATAAGCTTCCCCCACACTTCCCTTGCACCGTGCCCACTGGTGCCAAGGGGGGTTGAGAGCCCACGCCCACTGCCTTGCCTGAGATCCAATAGGGGAGCCCCCCCCACCACAGTAGGGCAGAGCACAGGGCTTGGCCTCAAGAAGACCTGAGTTCAAATTCTCCTCTGTAACACTTGGCTTCCTCCTGCCTCAGTTTCCTCATCGATAAGATGGGGATATAATCATAGCACCCACTTCACAGGGTGAGTCAAATGAGAATATTTGTAAAGAGGTTTGCCCAGCACAAAGTAGGTCCTTCATGTGATATGGTGATATGGTGAAAAGGGTTCCTCTTGGAGCCAAGAGAGTCCTGGATTCAAATTCCAACTCCCCTGCTTCCTAACTATATGACAAGGAGCAAATTTCTCAAATCTGCCAATGTCCTCCAAAGCCCTCACTTCCAGGAAACCTTCCTAGTCTAGACAGAGAAAGGAAAAGTGAGAAAAAGTCCATCCAGGAGATTTGTGAGGATGTTGTCTGAGCCCACTAATGGAGTCTCTGGTTCAAAGCATATGGACATTTTGGTCATTTTATTTACATAATTTCAAATTGTTTTACAAAATGATTGTAGCATCCCACAATTCCACCAACAATGCATTAGTGTTCCTGTCTTTCCACAACCCCTCTAACATTGACTACTGACAATTTTTGTCAATTTGCAAAGTATGAGGTGAAACCTCAAGGTTGTTCTGGTTCTTATTTCCCTTATTAGTGATCTGGAGAACTTTTTTAAAAATGTTGCTAGGAGCACTGGTGAAGTCCTTCTTTTGAGGGCTTTTTATTCATATTTTTTACCACTTATGTATTAGGGAATGATGAGATGATAAGCCACCCCAAGTGCAGTGGGAAGCCTACATGGGTTTCACGTGGCTCAGGTTTGGGGCTTCTTCAAGAAGTCTAGCAGCTTTTTTCTTCTCTAAGAAAATACATCTGTGAGATGGAAAATACTATTGTGCCTGATGAAATGATGAGCAGGATGCTCTCAGAAAAACCTTGAAAGACTTACAGGAGCTGATGCAAAGTGAAATGCACTGTGTACAGAGCCACAGCAATATCGTAAGATGATCAGCTGGGAATGCCTTAGATTTTCTCAGCAATAACTGTGACCCAAGACAACAACTTAGGCTGGAAATGCTAAACATTCCCAGAGAGAGACGGACAGAGAGACAGAGGGACAAAGACAGATGAATGCAAATATAAAAGGAACCAAAGGAAGAGGTAGAGACAAAAAAACAGATAGTAAGGAAAGAAGAATCTGAGATCAAAGACGGGGAGAGGAGTGGGAGCAACAAGGAGAAAAGAGAACTGGGCAGACAAACTGTACCCCAAACCACAGTTCATATACTTGGGAGAGAGGCAGGGCAGTGACATGGAAAATTCCTATATGCAGCACCAGAAGACTTCAGTTTGAGCCCAGGTTTCACCCAAACCCAAGCTGGTTGACCTTGAGCCAGCTAGCTCCCTCTTGGATGCCCCTCTTCTATCCCTCCCCCAGACACAGGTTTACTGGCCAGCCCCTCTCCTGCTCCTGGAATGCCAGGAGGTTGACCCAGAAAATTGTCAGACCAGAACAAGACTTGAGATCTACTGGGAAGTAGACCTGGACCTGGCTACCTTGGCATCTCCATTGCCCCTTGGGCTCAATCGAATCACACAAGTTTACCCAGAGTTCTGACAACCACCTGTGACAAAAGTAGTAAAGAAGCCTTCTCCCCATGTTGCAGAGAAGGAAATGAGATTCAGAAGGGAACAATTTGCCCAGGATGGCAGAGCCAGTATTCAAACTGGAATCTTCCCACAGCCCAAGTCCAACAGTGTCCCCACTTCACCAGAGATGTTGTATGCATTCCCACCTCTTCGCTTTTGCCCACACAGCTCTCTTCCCCCCCCATCCCCACTCCATCTTGCAATACCCTCAGAACACTGATTCTCAGAAATGCTGATCTTTCCTGGGATCTTCTCATTCAGCTGGGCCCTCCTACCAGGAACTGGCTCAAAGGGTGATCTCAGCTGGTGAGTGAATAGAGGGGGGTGGAGGAGGGTTGCATGGGGAAGAAGAAGGCTGGGGGGAGTCTTGGGGAGACTCTGCGAATCTGGAGGTCTGCTCATCTTTGTGGCGGTATCTCATAGAACCACTGAATCGCCAAATGGGAAGGGCCTTGAGGACCCTCTGCTTCAGAGAACCTACAGCCCCCCTGCCTCCAAGCTACCTGTGGACAGTTCTCTTTAGGAAGCCCGTCCTGACATCTGGCCTCCAGCTGCCTCTGGCCCTTCTGCCGTGACTCTAGGACAAGCAAAGAAGACATCCCTCTACCCAAAACACTGCCAATGTCTTCTCTTCTGGAGTTAATCAGCTTCTCCTCGTGGGGCAATGATCTTAAGAAGCTCTTGGCCTCCAGGATGCCCCAGCTTCCTCACTATTCCTAGAGGCTACATGCAAGTCATTACTTCAGGGCTACACTGAGATATGAACCTGCAACAAGCAATTATTTAGCACCTGCTGTGTGTCTAGTGGTGGGAGTGCAAAGATTCTCTTGCTCCCCCCTCCTGAAAAAAGAAAATTCCAAAATGTTCTCTGTTTCCAAGAACCTTATACTGAACTAACTCTTTAGTTTCTGCTTTCTAACTAGAACTGAAGTCAATACTCAAACCAACTCTCTTACTTTCTCTTTGACTCTCCCATTCTGTCTCTGTCTGTATTTTTCTTACTCTGTCTCTGCCTCAGTTTCTTTCTCTCTCTCTCTCTCTCTCTCTCTCTCTCTCTCTCTCTCTCTCTCTCTCTCTCTCTCTCTCTCCATCTCTCTCTCTCTCTCCACTCCTGACTCTCTCATCTCTCCATCTCTTCCTTTCCACAGAGCTGAATGACTTTATTCTCTCTCCTCCAGTCCTTTCCCCACCTGTCTCTTTCTCTCTATTCCTGCCTTTGTACCAGCATATCTCTCTGACTCACATCTCTCACTTCTTTCTCTTCTCTCTCCCTCCCCAACCCATTCTTCCTCTCTCTGCTTCCTCTAGTTCTCTGTGAATGCCTCTCTCCTCCCTCTATTCCTCTCTCTCTCTCTCTCTCTCTCTCTCTCTCTCTCTCTCTCTCTCTCTCTCTCTCTCTCTCTCTCCTGTCTTTCTCACTATTCATTCTGTTCACTTCCCCTCCTTTGACTATTTCTGTGTATATGTTTGGTTGTGTCTCTTCTCCCTCTCCTCTCCCTTCTCTGCTCTCCCCTCCTCCTCTCTTACCTCTCCTATCTCTGCCTCATCTGTCACTCTCTGTTCCCCTTTGATTCCCTCTCCCCCCTTCTCCATTCTCCTCTTCCTGTGTTTTTGAATAATTACAGACTGCCAGTTGGGGTAATTAGCCCCAGCTTAGACAGCTCAATCCAAGGTGGTTTTTCTCTCTTAACAGCCCCATTCATCGCCCAAGAGATGCCACAAAGGGCTTAATAGCCTATAATGACAGGCCGCCCACTCCTCAGCATCCGCCAGCTTCCTGCCCTGAGTGGGCCCACTGCCAAGTAAGAGTCACCATGGGCCGTGGTCAGCTGCCAGTCAGACATGTGGCATCGATTTCAGCCCTGAGTTCTGGGGCTCCTGGCTGGAGTTTGGGAAGGGGCAAAGCCTCATCCAATGAGATAAGCCCCCATCTGAGCCTTCCTCCACCCTTCTCATCACCCTCCCTCCAACTCCCCCCATTAACCTCACCCAATATCTCTGTCCCCACCAGTCCCCTAATTCACTCTGCTGTCAGACTAAGCTCCCCGAGCACAGATAAGGCAGAGAGTTCTCGGCTCCAGAATCTTGAGTGGCTCTCACTTTAAAACCTGACAAAAGTCTTTTCTGCCTTCCCTGGTCATCTGTACAGACAGCAGAATTTGGCCCCCAAACAGGTCTCTCATTTCCTCATCTCTGTGTAGGACCCAACTGTGTGAGAACAGCTCATGCTGGTTCCAATGACTTGAGCTACCTTCCTGTTCTCTTTCATTGATTTCAGCTCCTACCCGATTCTAATACAGCTGCCTCCTCCTCCTCCTCCTCCTCCTCCTCCTCCTCCTGGAAGAATCCAATGGAGTTTTATGAGAAAGGGTGTGAAATTGTTAAACTTCTGTCTTAGGAAGATGAAAGGATGGATTAGAGAGAAGAGAGTCTGGAGACAGGGAGACCAATGAGGAGGTCCTTGCAATTGGGGTGAGAGTTAATGACCTACCCCAAGAGCAGGAATACCGGGGGAGAGGAAGGACATGGCAGAGAGAAAATGAACCAGAACTGGCAACCAGTTGTGGGGGGGGGGGGGAGTCTGTGATGGAGAGGGAAAAGTTAAGGATGATTCTTAGCTCGTAAACCTGATGTCCTTGACCAAAACTTTTTTTAACTATGTCGATTTGAGAAAATTCTGAACATGACAAATGCTAAATGAGAAAAAGAGGCTTGGCCATGGCATCACAAGCTTCCAGTACACAGTTTGCATTTCTTTATCATAAAGGAGAGCTTTGCCTCCAGTGGCTCAGAAGCAACAAGCAATTTCAAAGCTGACCTGCCTGTCCCTGTATTATTCTGGTCTGCCTTCTGGTTTTAGCAATTTTTTTATTTAAGGCAAAGAGGCTGAGGGACTTGCCCAAGGTCACACAGTTAGGCAATTATTAAGTGTCTGAGAATGGATTTGAACTCAGGTCCTCCCTACTGCAGGGTCGGTGCTCTACCCACTGTGCCATCTAGCTGCCCCCTTGGGTTTTGCATTTTTAAAAATGCTCCATGGACCCTTTTTTTGGGGGGGGGGCTACTCTTTTTCTAGCTCTCTCTTTTTTTAATTTGAAAACATAAAGGACCGAATATCCATATTCAAAAATAGTCACAGGTTCCCATATTGACCTTGTCCAAAAATGAATGTCTCCCTTTCCATCCTAAGTCCAAGCCTTCCCTGTCAGTCACTGGGTCAGTGTTCATCATCAGTCCTTCAAAATCATGGTAGGTGATGGCACTGGGAAATCACAGGCTTGCTAAGTCTTTAAAGGTGGTTTTATTGCTGTTACTGTATAACTTTGTTCTCCCTATTCTGCTCACTTCACTCTGCATCACTTCTTGCAGGTCTTTCCAGGCTTCTCTGAGCCCCTCCCCTTCATCCTTTCTCATATCCCAATAGTATGCCATCACAATCATGTACCAGAATTTGTCCAGTGGTTCCTCAATGGCTGGGTACTCCCTTAGACTCCATTTCTTTGCTATAACAAAAAGAGCTGATGGAAATATCTTGGTACACATGGATCCTTTCTTTCTCTATGATTCCTTTGGGACTTGGACCTAGTAGCATTACGGAGGTATGTGACCACATGTGGTTTTTCCAGAAGACCAGACCAATTCCCAGCTTTCCCAGAAGTGCGCAGGTTCCCTCACAGGCCACCAGCATCTCTCATTTCCCTTTTGGTCAGCTCTGAGTTTCCAAGTTGACTGAATTTATCTTTCTCTAACAATAAGTTATTTGAAGCGTTTTAGATAGTTATCCATAGCATATAACTTCCTGGGAGATTTTCCTAATTATATTGCTTAACCATTCATTGGGAGGGAAGGAATGGCTCATGTTCTCAGAAATTCGATTTGGTCCTCATATATCTTGGATGGGAGGGCTTTGTCCTGGGAGTGGAGCAAGATAATGAGTTCTATCTTTGACATTTTGAGCTTGAGATGCCCACGGGACATCATGTGGATGTCCAACAGGCAGCTGGACACTGAGCCTGGAGCTCAGGACAGCCAGCCAGAGTCTGCAGATCTGGAAGTCATCCTCAGGATGATAAGAATCAAATACGTGGGAGATGATGAGAGCAGAGCTCCCCATCATCAGGGAACAACCTGGCACCAAAAGGCATTTAATGAATGCTTACTGAGCAGTGGATAGAGCACCTGTCCTGGAGTCAGGAGGACCTGAGTTCAAAACCAACCTCAGACACTAAATAATTGCCTAGCTGTGTGACCCTGGGCAAGTCACTTAACCCTTTTTAAGCCTTCCAAACCTAAAAAAATAAATAATTACTAACAGAGACTGCCAGAAGAGGGGGTGGTAAGTGCCTAATGTGCTTAATGAATGAAAGAATGGAGGAGTGCAGGTGTGGTCCTAGTCTCCATCCAATTCAGGACATCAGTCTCTTTCTCCAGTCACAGTTTCTAACCTAGGTCAGGTCCTCATTCCTTTTCACCTGAAATGTTATGATAGTTTCTCAAATGGTCTCCCTGCTTTCACCCTTCCTTTATCCATCCTCCACACAGCTGCTAAAGGGACTGTTCTAGAGCTCAGGTCTAAACGTGTTACTTTATTGCTCTAAAACCTTCAGAGGCTCCCAATCATCTCTAAAGTTAAAAGATTGACTCCTCCTCCTTGCTTTTGGAGCCTCCCACAATCTGATTCCAGCTACCTCTGTTGCCACTCCAAATTGCTGCTCTTGATACACTCTCTTTGACTTGGGCATAAGATGCTAAGTTTACAGTTAAGGGTCTTCTAGAAACTGTCTTGTCCAACCCCTTCTGATAACAGAGGAGACTGAGCCCCAGAGAAGAAAGAATTTGCCCAAGCTTCTTTAGTCAGTCATGTAAGCTGCTGTTCCCTGTCACCAAATCCATGCCCCAGAGAGCATATACTCTCCCTGTTATCCACAGGTAGAGCTGTCTTCAGACTGGGTTTCTTTTTTATTTTATCTTTAAATTTATTTTCATCCATATTTAATTTATTTCATCCGTATCCATATTTAAGTTACAAAATTTCCTTCCACCTTCCCTTCCCACTCCCCTCCCCTCAGAAGCAAACCGTCAGATTAGCATTGGACATACATAATTTGATAAACATGTTTACAAATTAGTTATTTTTGGTTTGAGGAATTAGGATTAAGGGAAAGAGATACAGAAGAGACCATTTTTATAGAGTCCATCAGATTCTGAAGGGTTTTCTTTGGTTTTTCTTGCTTGGGATGGGGATAGCCTCGTCCACAGTGCGTCTAATAGGGTTGTCCTAGGTCTCTGAACTGCCCAGAGGAGCTGCTTCCATCAAGGCTGATCGTCCCACAGTGTAGTAGTTGATGTGGACATCGTTCTCTTGGTTTCCAGACTGGTTTTCATTCCCCCAAGCAGGCTACCCAGGCCCAGGCCCCAGCTGCCCTAGTCCATGCAGAGCAGGACAAAGCAGTCAGATGGTCCCATGGAAGTTCAGATATGGGGGTGGGCTTCCCAAGGTCCTGACACTGCCAGGGAGCAGGACCCCCAAACTAGGGAAACCAATGGAAAAGATGCTGCCTCCAAATCACCTGAAGAACAAAGCCTGTCCAACATTGAAAGAAAATTGGACACCTGCCTCCCGTCCCCCCATCATTCCAGCCCCCATTGCTGTCAAACATAGGCAGGGGGAGAAGAAAGGTCACAGCAATTACCACTAACTGGGGCCGGGAGATGGACAGGCGAGAAGAGCAGCCCGGAGGCCGGAGAAGGGTATTGACAAACCCGGGGACAGCTCAGAATCCCAAAGCTTGATTTCCTCTGCATCGATTGGAATGCACTTAACTGTAATTTGGTGCTTAAGAGTCCAAACAGAGACGAGCCGGAGGGCTGCCAGACACTGTAGTTTGGGCTGAGGGTGGTGAGGTGGGGGTGGGGTGCCAAGAACCTGCAGTGGCTCCCCACTGCCTCAGGATCAAGGCCAAACTATTCTACTAGCATGCAAGGCCCTCCGGAGCTGTTCCGGGCCTCCTCCCTCACCTGGTCCGGCGTTTCCTGGTCTCTTCTTTGTCCTCTGCCTGCATCCCGGTTGCTTCCCCATCGGAGCCCGCATCCCCAGCTGGAAGGCCCTTCACCCTCCTCTCTGTCCGCCCAGGCCTCACTCAGTCTAGAGAATCCAACTCCAGTCCCACCTCCTCTGGGAGCCCTCCTTAGCCACGCTGCTCACACAGAGCTCCTTCCTTCTCGGCCTCTGTTACCTCACAGACTGCAGAGGCCCAAAGAGGGATCATGGTGTGGAGAGCTGGAAGGATTCTTGAAATCACCCAGTTCAAGACCTTCATCTTACAGATGGGGAAACTGAGGCCCAGTGGATACTTGCCCAAGATCACAAAGTACATTTTCCTCTGATTATTTTGGGTGCTTTAGTTCAACTCCACACAGATTCCACAAAGGCAGGAGCCACATCCTCTATAATATCCAACACATAACAGGTATCCAATAAAGATGAAAAAATGGATGGAAGGAAGGAGGAAGCAAGGAAGAAAAGAAGGGGGAAAAGAGGGAAGGAGAAGGGAGGGAGAAGAAAAGAAAGGACATTGGAAGGAAGAAGGGAGAAGCTGAAATGGTATTAAAAATGAGAAGTCATACATCTTAGGATTCCTGACAGCACCTTCCCTCCATGCTTGAGCACCACACTTTCTTTTCCTATGAGTATATGGCTTTCTTAGTTTTGCTGCTTTGATGTGTTTGAATTAATCACATTCTGAGGTGAGACTTTTCTTTCCTGGAGAAATGAGATGTCACTTGAATTTAAAGGTGGGAGTTACAGGAAAGAAAGCTCCCACAAGTGGACTCTCAGTTTCCTCCCATAGAAAACACACAACCTTCCTGCCCACCCACCACCCCTACCCAGTCTAACCAGGGAATGAGTGCACTGGGGTCCCCAGCTCTTGTCTCATTCTCTAGACTATGAGAGCTCTTTTCAGGGTTTGACTTAATATGAGTCCTGATCCCAGGAATGCCTCTCCCTCCCACTCAGTAGGAGAGAAGGGGATGAGTTCCCCATCTCTAAGTATCTTCAGGTAGAGTTTGGCCACAAGTTGTGGGGGTGCCGGGCATGGGCTTTGCCTTGAGGCCCCTGAGACCCTTCCCAGCTCCGGGCAGGTGCACACAACCTAGCCAACATTTGTTAATCCCTGAGAGTGGGCAGACAGAGCTGCCCACAAAAGCATCCTCCACTCTTCAGGAGCTAGCCGATGTTCTGAGGGCATCACCATGTGACAGCTTGACCCAGACCTGTTAGCTGCAGGAAGAGAGCCCACCCAATTTGTCCGCACTGTCGATCCTACTCCTTGCATTCTGCTCACTTGTCCACCCCTGAAATCTGGCAGCTGAGGCCACCCTCTGACAGGCTCTGCACTCCTCCAAGGCCTAGAGCCAAGATTTGTTTATTAGTCCACATGTTCTTGTCCTCTCCGCAGTGCAGGACCCATTTGAAAACCTTTCTCTCCTTCTCTTGGATAGTCTCTTTTCTTTTTTTTTCCTTCCATTTATATTTGATTTGATTTGATCAGTTACAGTTATGAAAGTTTTTCACCATTCATCCACAAGCATAGGCCTATTTTAAGGTGCATATTTCCTCCCACTCCCCTCATGTTAGCATGAATACAGATGAGTCATTTTTGGTTTGAGGATAAAGAAAGAAAACCATGAGAAAAGAAACACATAAGAGAAATTTGTAAAAAGTGAATGTAATGTTCATTCAGATTCTGAAGGGGGATTTTGGTTGAGTTTTGTTTTTCTTCCTCTGGATGGGGGCAGCATTGTCCATAGCCAGTCTCCTAGACTGAACTGCTGAGAGGAGCTGCAGTGGATAGCCTCTTTGCCACTGGCTTTCAGGAAACTGTTCCCTTCCAGTTTCCTTGCTACCTCTCTGATCATTCTTTCTCAGTCTTAGTTGCTGGAAAAATTCATGCCTTCCTCTCGTGCATGGGTTTTCCCCCAGGATCAGCCCTGGGTCCTCTTTCCTTCTCTCTAAGTAACCTGATCAGTTCTCATGCATGCATTCATTCATTTCTCAATTTGATGTCAGTAATTCCCAAACCTCCATCTCCAGTCCCCATCCTGAGCTCCTCTCCCACCTCCCAGAAGTCTGCTGGACAGCTCCACCCAGATGGCTAGAAGTTATCTCCAAAACAGTGGTTAGCTTCTACCCAAACTCTGTCCTCTCCCAAACTTCCTCCTTGCTGCTGCGGGGAGCACAAGGCTATCACCATCTTCCCAAGCCCTGAAGTTTGCAGCCTCAGTGATATTCTAGCCTCGTCATTGCCATTCTGTCCAATACTCTTGGTTCTCCTTCCTCAGTATCTCCAATTGTGTCCCTCTTTTCTACTGGCTTGGCCGCTACAGTAATTCAGGACAAGATTAGTGATGATAACAGCATCCCAGTTGGTGTCCTGCATCAGTTTCTTTCCTCTTCAACCCATTCTCCTCGCAGCTAGCAACTTTCCGACTTAAAGACCTTTGTAATCTGGCTCCATCCAGTCCTAGATTGATTATACATTCTTGCCCTCATTCGTTCTATCTTCCGGTCAACTGGTTTATTTGCTGGATTAGTCAAGACAAGCTTGGGCAGTCATAGGACAGGGAGATAAGGGAATGGAAAGGAAAGAGGTAGAGATGAGTTGTTTTCATAGGGCCAGGGTTCCAGAGAGAGGAAAGTGAAGTCAGACCAAAGATAATGGTCTGAAAGAAGAGGGAGGGGTGGAAGGACTAGAGGTTGTGGTGTAGACACTACAGCGATATGGGTGTATGGTGTCTACACCACAGACACCGCAGAGATATGGGTGTAGGACAGAAGAATGAGAGGAGAATAGGAATGTGGAGTTACCTTTAGGAATTTCAGATTTATGCATCCTAGAAGTGAACAACTCTAGCTGATGGTCAGGGCAAAGAAGGAGCCGGCCATCAGAAATAGGGTAAAACATAGTAAAATTGGGCTTCTGCATCTGATTCCTTGGGCATGTTCTGTGGGTCTCTGTTGACCAGGTGATGTCCGAGGTCCTTCCCAGCTTGTGGTCTATGATATTAGGTTCCCTGTGAGTGGGTGGAGTGGAAGGAGAGAAGTTCCTAAGAGTAGGCTCTGGGAGGATTCTAAGAGGAAGTCTGACGTGAAAGGAAATGAGTGTCTGGAACTTCCAGAGGGCCCAAGAGAAGGGGAAGCAGTCTTCTGGGGATGGAAGGGAGGGACTAAGGAGTAGCATCTCAGAGACAATGTGTGTGCCTAAGAAGTCAGTGACGGGGGCTCCTGGGATCAGGAGGAAGTGAGGTGGCAGTGCAGAAGCCCTAGGATAAAGGACTGTTGGGCAGGAGCTCCATTCTCCCCATTCCCCCACCAGACTGAACCCCCAGGACAGGCGAGAGAAGGGACCCCTGAACTACTGGGGATATCAGACTAGGAAAATCTGGCTGGTCTCATGGAACGCCCCCACCCCCAGTTCTCTAAATGTGTCTTCAGCACAGATCTCTACAATGATGGACAGAGTGTCAGAATCACAGGCTCTGTCCTGGGTAATTGTTGAGGCCTCCAAGGAGCCTGGACCTTGATCAGCTCAGAGTCTCGGGTTCTCATCCTAGAGGCTGGGTCAGGTTTAAGTGCTCCATGACTTGGGTAGAGGAGGAGACGGAGGCATGTCCCAGCCAGGTACAGCGCTGAGGGATGGGGCACCGGCCATGTACAAGGTAGGAGGCACACTGACCAGTGTGCTGAATCTCATCTCTGACCATCTGTGGCTCTGTAATTTCAGAAATCAGCTTCTTGGACATCCTGGGAAACTGCTGACACCCGATCACCAAGCCCATGGCTCATTAGCTTAATGAAGACCTTGCTGCTCATTCCCACCCCACCCCACCCACCCCTGCATTGTTGCATGACCCCCCCCCCCCCCCCGTGCTGATCTCTGATTTTGCTCAGTCTGTGCTGGGAGGGGGCCAGGGGAAGGATGAATGTAGACTCAGCCTCCAGCTCAGCAGAGAGGGGAGGTTGAAGGTGGGAGCCACCCCACATAAGCGCCTTATGATAATGGTGAGAGAGCCGGCGGGAGGCTGCTGACATTTCCAGACCGAAGCAGGCTGCCCCAGCGTGGCCTCTGATATTTAGACAAAGATTAGTAGCTTTGTGATTCCTTTCAGGGGCGAGGACTGGTTCATTTTACACTCCCCTCTGGCCTGCTTTGATGTAAAGTGTTTTTAATAAGCCATCTTGGCCCCCTACCCCCACCCCTTGCCTGTTCAGCCTCCCTTTGTCCCAGCTGACCATTTGGCTAAAGCCCACAGGGGGATCATCTGGCTTTTCCTGCCCACATCTGGCTGATCCCTGCCTAGACCTCTTCATACAAAGTATGGTCCCACACAGGCCTAGGCACCCAGGGGGTGAGCAATGAAGGAACTGAATCCAGCTCAAGTGCGTGCACACACCCACAGACACACACACAGACACACACAGACACAAAGATATACACAGACACACACAGACACCCACACAAACACACACACACAGATACACACAGACAGACACATACACAGACACACACACAAACACACACACACACAGATACACAGATACACACAGACAGACAAACACAAAAAGATGCACACACACACACACACTCACTCACTCACAGATGCAGCAAGTGCTTTGTTAGCTTTGAATCTGGGCCAGGAGGGATGGAGACTCCTTCAGTATGACTACTATGTGCAAGATTTCAATCTGGGCCTGGAGATTTTGCCCTTCTGTAAGCCAGATCCGCTTCGCCCAAAACCAAGCTGGCTCTAGGTCTACGTTAGCATCAGTTGATGAGGGGAGCGGTTCTGGTCCTGCCACGAAGGAAGCCCTGCATTCTAGTCTGAGCTGTCAGGAAGCAGCTGGTGACAGCTGACCTTGCAAGCCCTTCTCTTAGAACCTGAGGGAACCCGGGCTTATAGTTTGGGTTCAGTCAGGGAGCAGCTGCGTGGCATTATCCCATTCATCTCTTCCCTTAGAACCTCCATTTCGTGACCTGGAAAACTGGAGCCATCACGCTTTCATCACCGACCTTCCAGGGGAGTGGGAAGCACAGATCTTGTGGAGTCTCTAAGTCAGAAATAAAAGGCAGATCCGAGCCCCAAATGTCAGAGGGACCACAGAACAAAGGGACTGGTACTCTGAACTCGGACCAAGGAGAGAACCAGGTTCGATGCCCTCTTCTGATCTTTGTCTTGTCCTCTCTGAGTCTCAGTTTCCTCATTTATCAAATAAGAATTAGCAAATCCGCAGCGACTCCCTGCTTCCCGGGGACATATTGTAGGACTTGGAGAGCAGCTCTGTGAGATGCTTAGGCACACCCGAGAGTGCTTTGGGGCTTTGGGTCACTGTTGGTCTGAAAAGAGAGACGGAAAGGCCAGGGGAGAGCAGCCAGGGTCCAGCAGAGCCGGTGAGTGAATGGGCAGGTAAGCACCAAGGCCAGCTCCCCGGCTCCAGCCTGGGGCCAGGTCCTCTAAGCTCGGCAGCCTGGGGAGGAATAGAAAAGGACCCTCACTCCATCCCTGGGCAGCCCCTTCTTCTCCCTGCCCACATGGCCATCTCAGCATTCCCAGCTCTGTCTCTGGTCCCTGCCTGGACTTCTCCATACACAGGTGGCCTCTGTCCTAGGCACCTGGGGGACGAGCAAGCAGGTGCTGTATTCAGCTCAAGGGAGCACACACACACATACATACATACACACACACAGATACATACATACTACACACACGCAGATACATACATACTACACACACACCACATAAACACACATAGCCCCACACACAGACACAGATACACAATACTATACATACCCCCACACACTATATACACTCACACACACCACAGATACACACACCACACACATAGATACACACATACTACACACACATACAGCCACACACAGACACAGATGCACACATACTATACATACACTACACACACACAGAGACACACACCCCACACACAGAGACACAGATACACGCATACATACATGCCCCACATGCACTATACACACTCACACATACACCACAGATACACACATAGATACACACATACTACACATATCACACACACAGACACAGATACACCCCACACAAACACCATACACACTCACACTCACACACACACTACACAGAGTCTTGCACACCATACACATAGAGACACACATACTACATACACACACACCACACACACAAGATGCAGCAACTACTTCTTTAGTCTTGATTCTGTCTGTATTTCTACCATGTGGAATCATTCAGTGTGGGCCTGGGGACTTTGCCCCTAGAAGAGAAGACTGAGATGGGAAAGGGGAGTGGAGCTCCCTTGTTCTGTTTGACATTCAAAGCCCTTCAGGACCATTTACTCCCCACTTGTAAGTCCTCTGATCCAATGTCCCAAGACCCCTGGCCTGATCTGCAGACAAGAACTTATGGCTCTGGATTCTGGGCATTATCTCTGACTGTCCTCCATTCCTGTCACCCTCCTCCTCCTCCTCCTCCTCCTCCTCCAACCACTGAAATCTCCACTTCCTTGAAGTCCCAACCAAAATCTCACCCTCTGCCTACGGGAAGCCTTCCCCCTCCCCTCTTAATTCTGCTACCTACCCTTGATCATTGGAGTCAGGAGGATGAGAGTTTGAATCCAGCCTCAGACACTGGACACTTACTAGCTGTGAGAACTTAACTCTGATTGCCTCAAATTCAGCATCAGCTCCAAGGGTCCTAATTCCTATTTTTTAAATTGATTTATTTATTTTCTTCCATATGCACATGAATATTTCCAAGTTACAAAATTTCCCTCCACCCTCCCTTGCCACCCCTTCCCCTCAGCAGGGAACAGCTAGGTTAGCATTTTACATCCATAGGCTTACAAATTTGTCATTTGGGGCACAAGGAATTAGGATTAAGGGAAAGAGAAGCATAAAAGATCATTTCTGTAAAGTCTTCACCAGATCTGGAGGGCTTGGGGTTTTCTGTGTTTTGTTTTGGTTTGTTTTTCTTCCTGTGGTTGAGGATAATACAGTCCCTGACCAGTCACATACATATACATCTAGCTCTCTGGACTGTTGAGAGGAGCCACTGCCATCAAGGCTGTTCATCTCACACTGTTGTTGTTGATGTGGACAATGTTCTCTTGGTTCTGCTCCCTTCGCTCAGCATCAGATCCCATAAATCATTTCATTCTTCTCTAGAGTTGGACCCTTTTAGCCATTCCCCGATGGATGGACATCCCCTCAGTTTCCAATTCTTTGCCACTACAAAAAGAGCTGCTATGAAGATTTTGGAACATAAAAGACTGTTCCCATTTTTTATAATTTCTACTGGATATAAATCTAGAATTAGAATTGCTGGGTCATTTCCATATTGTTCTCCAGAAAGATTGGATCCATTCACAACTCCACCAGCAATGCATTGATGTCCCAATTCTCCCACAACCTCTCCAATAGGGATCATCTTCCCTTTTTCTCATCTTGGCTAATCTAATAGGCGGGAGATGAATCCTTATAATTTGCATTTTTCTAATCAATAGTGATTTGGAGCATTTTTCACATGATTATCTATAGCTTTAATTTCTTCATTTGAAAACTGCCTGTTCATCTCCCTGGACCATTTAACAATTGTAGAATGACTTGTGACCTTATAAATTTGATGCAATTCTCTATATAGTTTAGAAATGAGACTTTTGTCAGAACTCCTGGCTGTGAAGATTGTTTCCCAGCTTTCTGCTTGCCTTCTCATTTTGGCCAACAATGACCTGATTCCTACCTGACCACTGGATAACCCAGATGGCTCTGGAGGAGAAAGTGAGGCTGGTGATTTTGCACAGCCCTCCCCCCCTCCAATCCAATCCACTTGCTTGTCATGTCATCTCCTCCCTGAGGTCATGGTCTTCTTTACTCCTGACCGCAGCTTGCTGGCTGTAGATGTCTACCTGTTTCTTCCTGCATTAGATGGTGAGCTGCTAGAGGGCAGGGACTGGCTTTTAGTACCACCCCAGGACTTGGGACACAGAAGCAGCTTAATCACTGTTGATTGATTGATCTGGAAGCAGTAAAAGTCTCTACCTCCAAACCCAGAACTCTTGCCCCCCCACCACATTTGGCCCCTGGGTGTACGTGTCTGCATGGCTGTATTATTGTATGTGCCATACATTGCCAGCCCAGTCCACCACCAAAGTTGTGGGGGGGAGCCCATTTATCCACCCCAGGAAGCTGCCAGCCCGAGGGGCTGAGGGGATATCTGGGGGGAGGGGCTGCCATTAAGAGAACAGGAGCCCATTAGGGAGAGATGACATTGGCTGACGGATGGCTGCAGCTCCGGAGCAGGATGGGGCAGCCAGGTCCAGAGCTTCCTGATGGAAGGACCCCTAGAGGTACAGTGAGTTCCAGCCTCGGGGGTTCTCTGGCTCTGCTGGGAGAGAATTAGGGAGAAATCGACTGTGCCTGGCAGCCCTTTCAGGAAGCGGGGGGGGGGGGGGGGGGGGGGGGGGTGGAGGAACAGCAGCCGCAGGATCTCAGAGCCCCAGAAGCTCCCAGCTGGATGGGGCTCAGCCCAAACCTGGATTTAATCATCATCCGAAGAGCTGACATTTATATGATCCGGAGGCTCAGAAAGGTTAAGTGATTTGCCTGAGGTCACACAGCTGATGTCAGAAACTGGAAGTGAACCCAGTTCTTACTAACTCAGATCCAGCCCTCTGTCCTTCAGGCCGCACTGCCTGGAAAATGAAAGGTCCCTCCAGTGTCCCCAGTAACCTGGCCTCCAGCCTTTGCTTGATGAGTATCTGGTGAAGAAAAGGACATGTCTTAAGAACCCCTCATTGAGCACTGGCTGCTGCTGCCAAGGCCACCCTCATTGTGGTCCAGAGCCGCATATTTGAATGCAGACACGGAGTGAGGGGGGCTAGTAGATGATACCCATTCTCCAGGGCTCCCTCCTTCCTCTCTCCAGCCCCCAAGGCCCTCTCTCTGTCATCCATGCTCTTCTCTTTACCCATGTAACTGCTACCCCTTTTTCATCTCTCATCTGGATCCCCTAGTTTCCAGGCCCCCCTTCCCCCCATCATTTAACATCCACACAGCTGCTAAAAGTCTCCTCAAGGCCAGGGTCTGATCTCCTCCCTCTCCTGCTCAACACTCTCCAGGGTTCCTCATTGCCCCAATCTTGATTTTTCAGACTCTCTCCTCTCTCAGCCCCTCCTTTGCTCTACTAGTCCCCTTTTTGCTCAAAGCTGGTCCCCTCCCCCACAATTATCAATGTCCTCCTTTAACCCAGGACCTCTGAGGCCTGACAGAGGGACCTTGGTTGGCGGCCAGGCCAAGCAGTACAGTCAGTGCCTCACCCAGGCAGGCAGGAGAGCTTGCCTTCCCCTTCAACCAAGTGTTCTTCCTCACCTCAGCTGCTTCTAAACTAAAGGAAAAAGGAGCCCCTGGGCCAAAGGCCGGGCATGCCCTCCCTAGTTCTGCCTCTGCTGAAGCCTGACAGAAGGAGAACTGGACTGGGAGGGGAGGGGAGGGGATCCTACCCTCACTAACAGACAGGGTGCCCCCTCCGGGATGCCTCTGCCTGTAGAATGAAGTGCCCGTGGCCACTCTCCCCTTCTTCCCAAGCCTGCCTCTGCCTCTGCCTCTCTGGGTAACTCTCCTGCCCACTGGAAACACAGAGGCCCAGAAGTGCTTACAGAGCGGGGAGGGGAGGGCCAGGCCAATGGAGCATCAGCCACTCTATCTTCTGGCCTCGGGCCTACAGAGCACCAGCCCCTCAAAGACCAAGCTCTGGCCTCCCTGATAAGGGGCCCAGGGCCCAGGGCTCCAGTGTTCTGATGCACATCCTTTTGGCCCTCCTCCTCTGCCTGCGGCAGTGTGAGTCCAGCTGTTATTAGACCGGGAGACGTGACCTGGGTGGATGCTGGCAGAGAAGACTGCAGAAGGGCTTGTTTCTTCAGGGAGGGGCTCTCGCCAGCGCTCCTCCTTTCCCACTCCATCCTCTCGCCCAGCCCCTTCTAAACCTGATTAGCTTTGAAGCTGCTTCCTAGACTGGGAGGCTCCCACCAGCTCTGGGGGGGGGGGGGGGGGGGGGGAGTGGAGAGGGAAGAACTCTTGTTTTCAACCCAGGCCAAGGTGAGCTTATGGAGGGCCTAGGAGTCTCTCTACTAAGTGGGCACTAGAGAGAGAGGGGCAAAAAAAAAGCCTCTCCTTCAGATGGCTTGGCATCTACCAAGTGGAAAAACTGAGGTCAGAGGGGAAGGGATTTGCCACCCAAGGTCATCCAGCAGGCGTCCTGTCCCAGAGTCACTCTATTTGTCATCCATGGCCTTCCTTTCTCCTCTAGGATCTGCTGAGCCCAGCCCCCCACCCATTGGTGCACTCTGGCCCCCTTTTCTCATTAAACACCTGGGAGACTCTTCTAACAAAGACCTATTGTGCTGGCGGCCTAATGAGCCGACTCTGGACTCTATCTGACTAATTGCTCTTAACCACTGACAGGAGCTAATGAAACTCCCCACCCCCACCCAGGTTGGTCTCTAGGGAAACCAGGAGCCTGGGGAGGAAGGGGGAAGGGAGGAGGTGGGCCGGACCAGGGCTACCTCCATCTTGGAGCCAGGCAGCTAAACAGACCAGACCAAGGGTGATCCAAGGCTGGGGAGAAGAGACGGGGACTCAGAAACCCAGGTAGAGCCCTGGCCAAGTTGGGGGTGTGAGGAGCGCGATGATTGAAGAGACTGAGGGGCTCCCAGTGGACCAAGATCGGACCCAAGGGGAGGCAGGAAGTCTTCTTAGTTGAGATGAGTTGGACAGGGGCAGCTAGGTGGCATAGTGGATAGAGCACCAGCCCTGGAGTCAGGAGGACCTGAGTTCAAATGTGGCCTGAGACACTTAATAATGACCTAGCTGTGTGGCCTTGGGCAAGCCACTTAACCCCATTGCCTTGCAAAAAACCTTAAAAAAAAAAAAAGAGATGAGTTGGAGGGACTCCAAGGATGGACATGACCCTCCATGGGCAGTGATGAGAGATGTGGGGTATTCCAGGTGAAAGGAAGAGTGTGAACTGATCCGGGGAGGGGAGAAAGCACAAAGGGGGTGTGCTCATTATTTACTGGATAATTCTTCATCATCCCGTGGTTATTAAGCATTATTCATTAATTAAGCAATATTAATAAAAGCTAATATCTATATGGCACTTGCAGTCATCCTCGCATCTGTTCTTCCCTATGAGGGAGGTGACACTAGTATCACCACTTTATAAAGGGGGCAGAAGTGAAGCTGCCTGCCCAGGGTCACTAGGCTATCAAGGATACAAAGCAGAATCCAAACTCAGGTCTTCCTGACTCCAAGGTCCAGTCTCCAAGCTAGGTGAGCACCTGTGATGTACCAGACGCCTTGTTGGTGATGACCATAAGAAGGAAAAAGGAACGGGCCCCTGCCTTCAGGAAAGTTCTGTTCCATATATGCGGGAAAGAGTAAGCAGACTCATTTGGCAGGGAATCAAGTGTGAGAGGAAATGCTCCCAGCGGAGGGAAATAGGGGAAGAGGAGAGCGTGAAAAACTTGGAATCGGTGCCAATGGGAGAAGTCTGGACTTCCTCCAGTTGGCAATGGGGAGTCATGGAAGGTGTTAAAGCAGGATCATAGGGGAGAAAAGGCCTTTAGAATTCAACCATCCCAGCCCTCGTGTTCCAGAGAAGGAACCAGCAGCTTCCAGGGGCCCCTCCTGGTGATGGTTCCTAAAGCCCTCCACCTCCAGCTTGCCCCCGGCCCCATCACAGCCCAACTGGGATCCCAGCACTGCTCCCCTTTCACAGAGCTTATCAGAGATATAAAAACCTTTGGCCTTGCTCTGGGGGTAGAAAGGAAACTGAGGTCAATCTGCGGCTGTTTGACGCAAGGAGAGCTCCGGGCTCCTAATGACCAGCTGGAGGAGGCAACCAGGCCAGCGGACAAGCAGCTCCTGCCCTCTTGTGGCTCTTCTGGCCTCTGCACAGTCCTGGCCCCTCGGCCCCTCTTTCTCCTTGTCCTCTGCCTCCCTACCCCTGCTTGCCTTACCCACCATGCCTAGGACAGGGCTTTCTTGGCATCTAATTCAATTGTACCCCCCATTAGGGGAGTGTGAAGGAGGAGAGAAGGAGAACCAGGAGGGGACATCTCTATGGGCCAGGGGACCTCAGGGCTCAGCAAGAACAACCCCCAAGTAACAGTAGAGGAAACTGAGGTTCAAAGGTCATCAGGGACCGGACCAGGAAGGCTACAGGAGAGTTAGAATGGCTCTAGTCCGGGGGCTCCCGCTCAGATGCCAGTTAGACCAGAGGCTCCCCCCTGCCCGCTCAGACGTGTGGCCTCTGGGCAAAGGGAGGGCCACAAGACCGACTCAGGGAGGCATGGAGGAGGGCACAGCAGAGAAGCAGCCCTTTGGGGACCCAGGAGGGCCGGTGAGAGAAGGAGCTACAATAGGGCCAGACTGAAGGTCGCATTGCCATCTCTCCAGTGGCCTGGAGGCTGGATTCCATGAACTGGCATGAGATGGATGATGGAGCTGTGACTCGGCCAGAACAATTCAACCAGTTTGGAATTCACCTGGAATTGGAAGAGGAAAATAAAGGGCTCCAGGGAGATGCTGGGCATGGGGGCAAAGGGGAGGGCAAGAGGTGGCCCCTTGCCAGACACTCCAGTTCCTGCTTGGCTCAGATGAGCTCAGGAGAACCTCTGAAAGTGAGGGCTGGGTCCCCCAGTCCATGCCCCTATCACCTTCCAGGCCACCCATCTCTGTCCCTGCTCACCTCCAGGAGAGGGGCCGGGATCAAGGCTGTGCAGTCTTCTACCCACAAACCTTTACATTTCCAGGATATCAGAGTTGGAAGAACCCATAAGACTCCATCTGGACAGCCCTCTCATTTTACAGAGGAGGAAGCTGAGGCCATGAAAGGGAAAGGGGTCCTCTCCACCTAGCCCACTCTTGACTAAAGCAAGACCAAGTCCACTTGCCCATTAGATACGGAAATCCCTCATTCATTGAATGTAGAGCCCAGTCAAATAGGACCCATGTCTAGCTTGGAGCTTCGCAGGAGCTGGCAGGGGAGACAGAGTTGGGTATGAGAAGAGACCCCCAATGTTGGGCAGTGCCATGTGGGGCTCCCTGGACAGAGCATTTGGGAAAGGAGAGGAGGGACGGGGTGGTGTGGGCAGCAGTGCTTGGGGAGCACTAACAGGAAGCAAGGAGGTCTGAGCTGGCGCCATCTTCCCTCCAGGATCCAATATAAAAACTTTGACATTTAGAACCCTTCCTAGTCCAATCCCTCAGACCTTTCCTGTGTGTGTGTGTGTGTGTGTGTGTGTGTGTGTGTGTGTGTGTGTCTCCCCTCCATAAACTCTACAGTCCAGTCAAACTGGTCTCTCAGCTCCTCACACACTGGACTCTCATCTCCCACCTCCAGGCCTATGCCCCGACTGGGCACGGCCTCCCTGGCTTCTCCCTCTTAGAATTGTTCCTTTCCTTCCACACTGGACTCAAAGACCCCCTTCTATAGGAAGTCCTCCTTGATGCCCCTCCTCCCAGCTCCTAGGGTCCCCTTCCAAATTTACCTTTTCTTTATTTGGCTTGCTGTTTGTGTGAACCTGCACATTCCCTGATCTCCCGGGATGGAAGGCAAAATCCCAGGGGACACGGGTCAGTTCATTTTATTGGCAGAGAACCTAGTAGGTACTTCATGATTGCGGATTCCAAGACTACTCATTGGTGGATTGCCTGAAGGATCCAGATAGATGGAGATTGGGGGGAGGGAAAAAGGGGGGGAAACACATGCCTACAGAGTCCAAGGTCCAGCCTGGTGGGCATGGTCGGTAAAGGGTGGGAGGACAGAGTGGGAGCAGATCCAGGGAGGGGGTGCAGAGAGCTGGGGGGCCTTGAACTCCGGGTGGAAGAGGCTGCGGTCCCAACATCCAGAGTCCTGGGCTGGGACTCAGAAAGGCCATGCATCCCTTCAGTCATGCCTCATCTCCCCCCCCCCCCCCAGCTGGGTGAGGTTCCTCTGCAGAACAAGATGGTGGCATAGGGTGCAGTTCTGAGGAGCCAAGGAAGGGTCCAAGCAGCGCCCAGGGGCAGCCGCTTGTGGGGGGGGTAGGACTGCAAGCTCCTGAGGCAGGGTGGGCATGTCATTTACCTGTGCTCCCCACCACTCACACACACAGGCGCACAAGGACACACACAGCCTTTCCTGCCTTTCTCCTACTCATAATCATTAGCATCAGTGAACTGGGAGGGGTCTCAATGTCATCTAATCCAGATCTTTCACTTGACAAATAGAAACATGAATGAATGAATGAATGACAATCATCATTGAGTAATCCAGGATGGAAAGCGCAGGAGGGGTGGGCTGTGGAGAGGCCCTGAGGCCTGTTGGTCAGTGGAATCAGCTGGATGAGGAGCCTGCCTCCTCCTTCTCTGTGGGCCTCAGTTTCCCCCTCTGTAAAGTGGAGGTTTATCCTCCTGAATGAGAACAGAGGGCCGGAGCTTTGCAAACCTTACCTCCAGGTAAAGAGAGTGGGGGGCTTGAGCTGAGGTGGGGTGAGGGGGACCTGCGGTGGGAGAGCTCAGGTGTCTGATGGGAAGCAGCCTGGGGGGGCGTTCTCCATCCCTAGAGGCACCTTGGCTCCCAAGAGGCCACCAGGGGGCGCCTCTGCCCCACATTTGGCCCCAATCCCACTTGGATACAGTCCAGCTGCAAGGGATGCGAGGAGGAGGGTGTGGGGTCACCCCACGCCCTGGACTGCGGGCCATCAGGTTCCTTTGATCCAATCCGTGTCCAGAAGTCCACATAGAAGCCCCTGTGCCCAGGTGCCAGACTGGACCCTTGGGATACCAAGGCAGAGGTGGGGGGTAAGGTGGGGGGAAGAAGGCATCACCTTGAACCCCTTGGAGGGAAACTAGGAATTCTGGGAGGCAGGCCTGGGGAGGGCTGGCCTTCCAGGCGAGGGAGACCGCTGGGCAAAGGGAAACAAAGCCCCGCTTGGCAGAGGTCACTTATAATAAGACTGGAAAAGACCTGCAGGGTGTTGGGGTTTTTTTTTAATAAAAGAAAGATTTGATTTGAGTTTTACAATTTTCCCCCAATCTCACTTCCCCCCACCCCCCACAGAAGGCAGTTTGTCAGTCTTTCCATTGTTTCCATGGTACACAATGATCCAAACTGAATGTGATGAGAGAGAAATCATGTCCTTAAGGAAGAAACATAAAGTATAAGAGATAGCGAGATCAGACAATAAGAGAGCAGTTTGGTTTGTAAATGAAAGTTAATAGTCCTTGGTCTTTGTTCAAACTCCACAATTCTTTCTCTGGATACAGATGGCACTCTCCATCACAGATACCCTAAAATTGTCCCTGATTGTTGCACTGATGGAACGAGCAAGTCCATCAAGGTTGATCATTGCCCCCATGTTGCTGTCAGGGTAAGACCTATACAATTGATAAAGGAGGCCAATGGGGCAGGGGGCCACAGAGACCCAGTGAGGACCTGGTCAGAGCAGGGGGTGGGCATGGATTAATGGGGCACAGGACGTCCGGGAGACTTCTGTCTGCCTGGGTGAAGAGAGGACCCACAGCAGGTCTGCCAGGGACTTCAATCCAGAGGGTCCCCAAGCAGGCAGCTTCTTTCCTAGGCATCACGCTCCAGAGGGAAGGGGATGTGTGTGTCTATGGGGCCATCTACACTGGGCTTGTGCTGAGCTCCATACATCTCATTGATCCTCACAAAACCCCTGAGAAGCAGGTGCTATGCAATTCTTCTCATTTTACAGTTGAGGAAACTGAGGCCGACAACAGGGACCCTGTACTGGGGGTTTTATAGCTGGTCAAATCTGAACTCAGTTCTTCCTAACTCCAAGCCCAGAGTGCCAGCCATTGAGCTGGCCCAGGCAGCAGGAGAGGTCGTCCCTGGTGCATGACCTAAAGCTGGTCCCTTCCAGGGTCCTGATGCCCTGGTGCCCCCCTCCCCCAACTTCTCCATTCAGTTCCATGAACTTTTGGGGAACGACGGCTCTGCCAGGCAAAGCAGGCCATGGCCCCGAGGCCGACCCTAGGACATTGAGGAGGGGGTGAGGGGGAGTAGGGGTGCCCTCTCTGTAGGCTGAAGGTTTGCCAGCAGCCTCTTTATAGTAACTTGGTGGGGAGGACTGTTCAGGAAGCAGAGGCCTGGGGAAGAAAGGGGCTCACACAAGCTGGGAAGCCAGAGCTGTGAAGAAGATGGGGGGGGGGTCTGAGGCAGAGGCCAGGGAGCAGAGTTCTAATCCCCCAGCCCCAACCCCAGCTGCCCAGGGCAGGAAGAGGGCTCAGCCTAGGAGTCTAGTCCACCTCTTCCCCCACCCCCAGAGCAATCTGTGTGTTTGTGACACACAACCACAAACAACCTCTCACAGGGACACACCACAGAGCAAAAGAATTACTCTACACACATCTACACAGACCCACAAAGTCATACCTGTTCCCCATCACTGGCAGCCACCTCCAGGAGGTCAGCCCTGCCTCATTGAGCACCCCAAGTAGAAGCCCCCCAGAAGAATTTCTAAAGAAAAAAGGGAATGAGCTTGGGCAGACAGGAGGGGAGGAGGTTTGTGGAGGCCCAGGTCCTTTCTGGCCCCCACCAGGCCAAACGGGGGGGGGGGAGACAGGAATGATGGAGAGGAGGGAGAAGAGGAGCAGTCATCCTTCCCAGCCCCCACCCTCCCACAATGCATCTGTCCTGGTGCCCAGCCCCTCCTCACCCCCCAGGGGCACACCTGGAGTGGGCTCCCCAATGTCATAGCCTTTGTCATGCTGAGAGGAAGGACAGAGAAGAGACCAAGGCCACGGAAGAGGAGGGGAGAGGCTGCCCGGAGCCTCCAGGGCACCACCTGAGTGGGAAGTGGGAGAGAAAATCCTGGCCAGCCTCCCCCTTCCTCCCTGCCCACTCAGCTCCCTCTCTTCTCTGCCCCCACAAACATGGGGAAGGCCTTGCCCTGCCCTTAGAGCCCACCCCGGGGCCTCTGGGAACCATCACAGACTCGATCAACTGATCTTTCCACGATGATGTATTAAGTCCCTTGTTGTTCAGCTGTGCCCGGCTCTCTGGGACTCCATCTGGGGCTTTCTTGGCAGAGATACTGGAGTGGCTGACCATTGCCTTCTCCAGCTCATTGGACAGAGGAGGCAACTGAGGCAGGCAAGGATGAAGTGACTTGTCCAGGGTCACACAACTAGGAAGTGTCTGAGGTTGAATTTGAACTCACATCTTCCTGACTCCAGGTCCAGCTCTCTGCGCTCAGTGGCGCCACTTAGTGGTCCCACCCTTGCTAAGATCCAAGGAGACAAGAGAAGGCAGAATAATTATTCTAACAGAGAAACAAGAAAAGATAAATGTAGAGGAGATGGACGCTGTGCCCCTCCCAGGCCCTGGCAACCGGGCCCTGGCAACCCCGCCTCAGGCCTCGGGGAAGGAGCCAAGTTCCTCATTCCTCCAGGGGCTCAGCCTCCTGCTCAACTCCCCCATCGCCAACTCCTGGCCTGAGGAAAGGGACAGAGACATGGAGAGACAAAGCGTCTGTGTGCACCTGTGACACAGAGAGACAGACAGAGAGACAGAGACAGAGAGAGACAGAGACAGAGAGAGAGAGACAAAGAGAGAGAGAGACAGAGAGAGAGACAGAGAGAGACAGAGACAGAGAGAGAGACAGAGAGAGAGAGAGAGAGAGAGAGAGAGACAAAGAGAGAGAGAGACAGAGCGAGAGAGACAGAGAGAGAGAGAGACAGAGAGAGAGAGAGACAGACAGAGAGAGAGAGAGACAGAGAGAGACAGAGACAGAGAGAGACAGAGACTGACAGAGAGACAGAGAGAGAGACAGAGACAGAGACTGACAGAGAGACAGAGACAGAGAGAGAGACAGAGACAGAGACAGAGACAGAGACTGACAGAGACAGAGAGAGAGACAGAGACAGAGACAGAGACAGAGAGACAGCCAGGGGTGGTCAAGCCAGAGAGCGCCAGGCTGGTGTTTGGATGGGGGGTGACCGGGCATAAAGGTTATCATATCTCTAGATAGACAGACAGATATGGGGAGAGAGACAACATTCATGCACAGTCTTCCGCCTGTGGCCTTCCAAGTCTGCCCATGTGATAAAAAAATGGGGCCTGGAGCTGGCTTGGGGGGGGGGCAGGCCCAACTTGCCAAGGTCCCCCAGCCCAGCCCCTTGGTCCTGCCCAGTCCCAGAGCCGGCTCCTCCAGCAGCGGTCACCAAGCCCTGACCAGCTCCTGCTGGGAGGCCAAGGCAAAAATGAAGTCCCCCTGACCTCAGGGAGTTTTCTGAGCAAGTAACATGCACCCAGTTAGTCAGCCTGCAATTATTAAGCACCTATTACAGCCAGGAGCCACTGGGGATACCAAGGCACAAAACAACATGCCCCCAAGGGGTCCCCGTTTGGGGGGGCAGTGAGATACATAGATAGAAATAGGCCAAGAATGTTGAGGGGATTCCTCAAAGTTGGAGGATGGTGACAGAGCAGTGAAACTTCAGGAAGTTGTCTGTCCATCCTCAGAGACCCCCAAACAACCCGCTGGCCCCCCAGTCTGGCAGAAACCCTGGGCCTTCCCTCTGCTCTTCCTGTCCCTTCTTGGGGGGCTGTGGTGAATGGGGATCTCTGGCATGTTCAGAGACCCTGAGGAGGGCCTTACCTTGGCAGGGAAGCCCTGGGGCAGTGGCAGTATCTCCCCAGCCAGGCAAGCCCCCTGGGCAGCCCCCACATTCGCCCCATTATCTGAGCTCATCTGCGACCTGGTCCAGTCCAACTGGGAAGGCAGGGCCTGTGTTTGCTTTTGAACTCAGCCCATCCCCCCCCAGAGGAGGGCCTACATCAGTCACCCCATGTGACCCTTATTGGTCAGGAGGGGACCCTCATCCTGCCACCCTCCAAAGGCCGAACTCCTGGCAATCCAACCCTGAGGCGGCGCCTTGAGGATGCCGGTGTGTGGATCAGGGTCTCGGGAGGCCGGATTTGAACTCATGATCTCGACTCCAGGGCCCACCCTCTCCCCGTGCCACATAGCCTGCTGCTGCTGTTCTCAGCTATTTCATTTCCTGGCAGCCAGTTTTTCACAGTATTGGTCACGGCCAGGCTTTCCAGCCAGATTCCCCACTCCTCAGAAAACCATCACTGTCCCCCTTAAAATGAGGGGGCATGGGGGCGGCTAGGTGGCGCATTGGATAGAGCACCGGCCCTGGAGTCAGGACGACCTGAGTTCAAATCCGGCCTCAGTTGTGCGGCCTTGGGCAAGTTACTTCAGCCCACTGCCTTAAATAAATAAAAAACAATTTTAAAATGGGGGGTGGGCATCCCGATGCCTCTCATCCCACCAGGAATTAGGGCTTTGTGTTGCCTTATTGAAGTCCTGACGGAGGCCCAGGAGACTTAGTGGATGGTGGAAGGAAATGTGGGGCGCTGTCTGGACCTGGGGGGAGGCCCAGGGGTCCATTCATTCTTCACTCTTGTTAGCAGCTTCTTGGGACTCCCTGCCCTCACGGGGGAGAGGCTCCCAGTCTTGGGGGGAAGGGGCATCCAGAGAAGGGAGGGGGGAGGAAGGAGCTAAATCAGGGAACCCAAGAAGGTCCCTTGAAGGAGGAGAAAGCCTCTAAAGACCACTGGGGCAGCCCACCTGAGGGCAGCCCACCTGAGAGCAGCCCACCTGAGGGCAGCCTGAATTCACCTGCTGAGCAGGGCCCAAAGGGGCAGAGGTGGGAAACCCTGGGGCCTAAGAGGAGCTGGGGGGCAAAGTCCTCTCCCCCTCAGCCCATCAAAGAAGCAGCACATCCTGACTGGGGCGGAGGGGAGATTCCACCGGGCCCTACCCACCGAGACACCACCCTAATCAGACTGGGGGGGCACTGGAGCCCAAGTCAATCTAACAGAAAACCCCCAGCCCCAGGCACCCCCAGGGAGGGGAGGGGAGGGGGCCAGGCAGCCCATCCAGCCCCGCCTCTGGCCCCAGGGCCTAGAAAGCAGAAAGTCCTAACCTGTTTGGCTTGTTTGGGAGGGGCCGGGTGGGAGGGGCCGTCAGAGGCCCCCACGTGCCGTCCCCTCCCTCCCTCCCAAGCTCTGCTCCTGGCAGAACTCTGCCCAGGAGGGGCATTTTGCTGCCAGCCTGGGGTGGAAGAGATGGGTTCCAATCCTACCTTTGCTGGGTCACACCCTTAGGGACCTTGGACAAGTCACCACCTGTCTCTCTGGGCCTCCGGAGCTTCCTATCTGTGATCTCTGATCCCCAGGTGGGAGGTTGGGAAAAGGTTGCCAGCAGCCCCCCCCCCCCATGCCCCACGAGCTCCTTGGCCCGGAGGCTCACCCCGGAAATCTGGGCAGTCGTTGGACCATAAATTGGCGCTTCCTTTGAGATTTCACATTTTTATAGCAAAGTAAAAAAGATAAGTCAGCCGGGCTTGGGGGCTGGCTTCATTCCCCTATTGTTCTTTCGGGAATTCTCTGCTCTGTTCTGGGGAGGCAAAGTGGGCCTCTCTGGTGGGGCTTCCCATCTCCTGATGGCCCCCGGGGAGGGGGCAAGCTCCAATAAGGGGGGGGGGACTGACCCCAGTCAGATTGTAGCTGCTCCTCCAGGGGAGGGCCCTAAGCAAGTCCTTCCTGGGGGCCTCAGAGGAGATGGGGGGAGGGCAGCCCAAAGCAGTCTAGGGGGGCCCTCTGCTGTGGGGGATGGGCTGCCCGAGGAGTGGGGTCTCCAGCTTCTAGTTCAGGCAGCCACCCCTTGACCTAAGGGCTCTGCTCCCAGCAGCCAAGGGGCATTCAACAATGAAACAGCTTCCCAAAGGCACCTCCCTTCAAGGGCTGAACTCGAACCCAAGACTCTTGACTCAGTGAGACAGTCCTTTCCTAAGACCTTGGGGATTTTGTACCAAGCCCTGGGCTAGCGGTGAAGTCACAGACAGAAAGGAAGCTGCCTGCCAGGAATCATGGGGGCTTGGAGGCAGCTGACACCCTCTCACTCAGTCACCCAGGTAAGTCTACCTGTTGGGCAGGTATGGGCAAGTCACCTTGGCTGTGGAAGCCTCAGTTTCCACATCTGTAAAACTGACTGGTCAGTCAGTGAGTGGTGGTTCTATCAGCCCCTTTTTGTGCTGGTTCTGGGACCATGGACTTGTCCCATTTCCTCTCATCTGTGATATGAGAACAATTCCCCAGCCCTGCAACCCTCAGGTCCAGATGAGAGGAGGCCCAGGTAAGGCTCTCTCCCTGAGGGAGGACCAGGAGCCCTGCCCATCATCCCAAGCCCTCAAGGGGTGACCCCTAGAGGGACGGGTCAGGCTAGTCGGGACCCTCTCTGAGTTCCCCCTCTGGCTCGTTGCCAGACAAGAAGGTGAGGGGGAGACCTGCCAGCACATGGGCCTGACTTTCAAGGCCAGAGAGCTCCAGATACTTCAAAGGGGCCGCCGGGGCAGGGCAGAGGACAGAAGGAGAGGACCAACTCCTGGGTAGGGATGTGGGGAGCCTCATCCTGCAGCACAGGGGTCGGGAGAGGAGCCCTACGAGGGGTCTTGGCCCAGGGACCTGGATGCTCCTCTCCACTCCTCCTCCAGGACCTCATCAAAGCTGTGAGGAGAGAGTGCTAAATCCTGAGGTTGATGGGGGCCAAGGGCCCTGAATGAAGTCCAGGCTTTGCCCTTAAGTTAGGACCCAAAGATCAGGAAAATGGGGAGGACAGAGCAGCATGATCTCCATTTGACAGATGGGGAAACTGAGGCTTAAGAGGACAAGTGTCTTGGCAGGGGTCACACAGCAGATCAAGGAGAGGGATGAGATTGGAGCCGGGGTCTCCTCGCTCATACACTAAGCTGTGGAGGTTCCATGCTCCCCTTGAGGTCTCTGCAGCTCAGTGATGCAGATAGTTCTGGGACCCATGGTCCCAAGTTGACTGAGGACAAAGACCTAGGTGGGGAGAAACCGGAGCAGGGGCTCTCCTCCACCGCTCCAATTCAGTCCTCTCACTGCTCCTGGGTCTGTCCATGGGGCCAAGCAGAATGAGCTCCTCCCTCTCTCAGAACCTTCACCTCCAATGCTCCAGTTTCCTGAACTGACCTTCTGGGGGGCATGGCTCAATGGGGATGTGTGAAGTGTCCGTGAAGGCCTAGGCCCTAGAGGCAGCCACGGCTGGTGTTGGGAGGCCAGCCTCCAGCAGGGCTGGGCAAACTCCTTGTGGCTACCAGACCATCCAGGAGGTCAGGAATCTCCTTTGGGAAAGGGAATTCCCAGGCCCAGGATGGGATGGCAGGTGCAGGGGACAGTTCAGGTATGAAGGAGAAAGCCGACCCAGGCAGCTGCAGCCGCTGCTACCACTACTTGCACTGCTGCCATGGCCATCCTACCCTCCCACTTCACTGGCACTGGGCAGTGGCCTCCCCACTCCCACCCCTGCTGCCCCCAGCCCAGAGGGTCAGTTTGGAGCTGAGGGAATAGTGGGATCAGGCTTCTGGATGAGTCACTCAGGCAAGGGAGGCAAAGGAAGGGGAAGAAGGCCTGCCTTCTCACCAAACCAGACGCCAATTAGTGATCCGTGGATTTTCCTGCTTGGAAAATTAGGCAGCAGGTAATCCCCTGCCCACTGAAGCCAGCAAAGAGGGAGGCTTCCATGGCTGAAGGCCAAGACTTCCCTTGGGAGCGAAGGCAGTGGAACTTATGGAAAGAAAACCTCCTGGGTGGTAGCCTCCAGGTGGGCCAGGGTTATCCTCCCTGCCCCTGCCTCAGTTTCTCCCCTAGCCACCAGACACTTGGCCAGAACACAAAGGCCTCTTCCCTCTAAGACTGCCTCAGTTATCCCAGGGAGGACAATGCCAAGAGGTTGGGGAGGGAAGAGAAGAGAAAGTCCCACCAATCCACTGGAGTCCCATAGTCCTCCAGGAATATCAAGTGGAGGGAGCTTGTCTGTGAAAAGCTTCCCCCGGACCCCAACATACATCTACAGCCCCTTGGGCCCAGCACAAATTGCAGAATAAAGCCACCTCCCAGCAACCTGCCACCATGGGGGTCACCTGTCTCCTTGAGAAAATGGAGATGAAGGCTTTGGGGTGGAGATCTCCCAGGCTTTCTCCTTGTCTCAACCCAATGGTCCCTGGGCTCTGGGCTCTAGGCAAAGCTGGCAAAAATCAGAGGATGGAGGATCTCCAACAAGGAGAGCATGTCGGGACATGGGGCTCATCTGGAGGGTAATTCCACAGCAAGGTGGGTCAGTCTGAAAATGGGATTATGATGAAGAGGTCAGGGTGAGCCCTTAGAACACACAACATAGACTGTCAGGGAAGGAAGGGAGGGAAGAAAGAAGGGGGGGAGGAAGCTCGGTGGCACAGTGGCCCTGGAGTCAGGAGGACCTGAGTTCAAATCCAGCCTCAGACACTTAATACTTACCTAACTGTGTGACCTTGGACAAGTCACTTAACCCTACTGCCTTAAATACAAAAAATTTTAAAAATAAGAGAGGGAGGAAAGGAGGAAGGAAAGAAAAGAGGGAAGGGGAAATAAAGGAAAGAAGGGAAGGAGGAAAGAGAGGAAGAAAGAAAAGGAGGAGGCAGGGAAGAAAGGAAGGGAGGAAGGAAAGAAGAGAGGAAAAAACAAACAAGAATTAAGAGTGCCAGACTTGGGCAGCTAGGTGGCGCAGTGGATAAAGCACGGGCCCTGGAGTCAGGAGTACCTGGGTTCAAATCCAGTCTCAGACACTTCATAATGACCTAGCTGTGTGGCCTTGGGTAAGCCACTTAACCTCATTTGCCTTGCAAAAACATAAAAAAAAAAAAAAAAAAGAGTGCCAGACTCTATAGAAAAACTCAAGCACCAATAACAGCATTCTAGCTCGAATTATTCATTATCAAGAACAGAAGTAATACTGCGACAATACTAACCACTATTAGCTGTTTCTCAGTCCTGTTCAACTCCTCATGACCTCGTTTGGGGATTTTTTGGCAAAGATATTGGAGAGGTGTTGTCATTTCCTTCTCCAGCTCATTTTACAGATGAGGAAACTGAGGCAGGCAGTGTGAAGTGACTTTCCCAGAGTCACCCAGTCAAGTATCTGAGGTCAGATTTGAACTGGGCTGGCCCAGCCATGGCGTCCCCTAGTGATCCCAAGTATAAAACTATCTGCAGAATCAAAATGAAGTGAGAAGATAGCACCTTATAGCAGGTCATTCCCTACATAGTAGCTGAGGGAAGCCAAGGAAGACAGGCAGAAGGCAGACCCCGGGCTGCTCAAAGGATGCCACGAAGAGGAGGGGGAGAGGCAGGAGTGCAGCCCAGGTTTGAGGAATTGCCAGGGCTGAGGTGCAGAGGTGAATGGCAGAGTGCCCGAGAAGGAGTCATGTCCAATGAGGCTGGAGGACTCCATCTGGGCCAGGCCCTGAAGGCTTTTCAAAGCTAAACTGAGGACTTGAGAGGCTACAGTAGCCTCCAGGGTAGATTGAATGGGGAGGTGCAGTGGTCAGTTCTGCAGGGAAATCACTAGGTCCCGGTATGGAGGCTGAACTGGAGTGAGGAGAGCCTTAAGATAGGAAGACCAGCCAGTCGGGCAGCTGGGTGAGGGGAGAGAAGGGGTCGGATGCCAGAAACTCTGTGAAGCAGAAAGAACAAGCTTTGGCAAATGATTGGCCCTATGGAGCAAGGAGTGAGGAGCCCAGGATGATGAAGAGATTATAAACCTGAGATGTGGCAGGGATGATGGGACCTTTGATAGAAGGAGAAAAGTTTGGAGGAGGAGAAAGAGCATCAGTTTTCATTTGTTTCGGGGGCGTTCATTTGGAAATGTTCAATAGGCACCAGACAAAAGGTCAGGGGAGACCCTGGGGTGGGGCTAGATGGAGCCCTGAGAGTCGGTCATGGGCATCTGGATGATAGTTAAGTCCAGGGGAGCTGACAAGGTCACCAAGAGAAAAATGAGAGAGGGTGAAGAGAAGAGATCCCAGGACCAAACCATGGGGAAGGACCACGGGTAGACAATGTGATGTCTATGATGAACCAACAAGGAAGACTGAGTGATCAGAGAGGTAGAAGGAGAGCTAGAGGCCCCAAACCAAAGCAGAGAGTGTACCAGGAGGAGAGGGTGGGCAGCAGTGTCCAGAATAGCAGAGAGGTGGAAAAGGATGGAGATAGAGAAAAGACCATCAGATCTGGCCCTAAAAGTCACTGACAACTCTGGAAGGGCCTGAGTTGACAGGTAAGGACAGAAGCCGGTTGGCAAAGGATTAAAGAGTGAGAAGGGGAAGCAGAGAACTCACGTGAAGACAACTTGCTCAAGAAATTGCTTAATTTAGGGGCAGCTAGGTGGCACAGAGGATAGAGCACCGTCCCTGAAGTCAGGAGGACCTGATTTCAAATCCAACCTCAGACACTTCATAATGACCTAGCTGTGTGACCTTGGGCAAGTCATTTAACCCCATTGCCTTGCAAAAAAAAAAAAGAAAGAAAAGGAATAAAAGAAAGAAAAGGAACAAAAGAAATGGCTAATTTATAAGACACAGCTCTATGGAGGTATAGGGCAATAGCCTGAGGAGACAGTATAGTCTGGTGACAGTTTCTGGAGAATCAGCCATTGTTAGGGAAGTAGGGTGACGGGCAAGAATTAAAGACATAAGAGAGGACAAGAGTGAGGAATGCCACAGTCTTCTGGAAGCAAGGAGGTCAAAAACCCACATGATAGCCTTGGCCTTGACCTTGCCTAGGCCACTTCTTTGCCAGAGGTGTTTGAAGGTGGATGCAGAGGCAAGTCAAGCTCAGTAGATGCAAGGACCCAGTTGAGAGAGAGCAAAGTGAAGGTTGTTTGAGGATGGAAGGGAAGATTTGGAATAAGGGAGCCAGATGGGGAACTGATCGTCAGACTCCCTTGTGCTAAAGATGGCCTAGCTGAGGCTGGGAAATCACGAAGCTTGGTGGAGTCTTCTTTCCAGCTCCAAAGAACCATTTGTGAGCAGGAATAGAGGAGACACATGGTGAGGAGGCAGGGAGCCCCCCACCCCCAGTGGTCTCCTGAGACTTCTAGCCAGAGAAGAGAGAGTTCCTGGGCAGAAGTAACCTCATAGGCTTTCATCCTTCTGGTGGGTCCATGTTCTCAAGCTCTCAGATCCAAGAGTTTGGGGACTGGACCTTCTCAGGAAGGAAGGGGATTTTCTGAGGCTTCTGGGGAAAAAAAAGATGGCCCTAGAAGAATTGCATGAACTGATGCTGAGTGAGGTGAGCAGAACCAGAAGAATACTGCCCACCATAACAGCAACATGGGGTGAGGATCAACCCATCAGGGCAACAATTGGGGACAATTGGGGCTGTCTGCAATGGAGAATACCATCTGTATCCAGAGAAACAACTGTGGAGTTTGAACAAAGACCAAAGACTATTCCCTTTAATTTAGAAATAAAAACCCATTATCTTATTATGTAAGTTTGTGATTTCTTATACTTTATTTTTCTTCCTTAAGATTCTAATTTCTCTCTCATCACATTCAATTTGGATCCATGTAATCCATGGAAACAATGAAAAGACTAACAGACTGCCTTTGGGCGGGGGGAGAATTGTAAAATTGTAAAATTCAAAATAAATAAAATCTTTCAAAAAGAAAAAGAAAAAAAAAGAAAAAAGATTGTTCAACTGGCTGCTGAGTAGCAAAGCCAGCCGTGATTTTGGACATGTCCAGGTTTACGGGAAGGGGAGCCCAGTGTGCCTACCTCCTGGAGGTGAGGGCAGACTGCTTCAGAGCTCTGGTGTGAGGATGACTCCCACTGGGAGATGCTCACTCCTGCTGGCACTGCCCACTTTGATGCCCTTTCAGGAGAAACTGGCGGGCTGTTCTCATACTCTAAGCACTTCCAGAATTGTTTGGAAATGTTTGGAGTCCCTTCTTGGAGAACAGAATGAAATCTGCCCCATGGTCATTTCAAACCTGCTTCCTAACAGCCTCTATAAAACTGGGAAGAAGGAGCACAGACCTGGGACAGAGCTGGGGCCCAGACCTCATCTTTACCAGCTTCTTAAGCCTCAGAGTCCTTAGCTGTGAAATGGGAAGGAAAGCCCCAGAAGGGCTCTGAGGGCCCTTCCATCCTGAGACTAAAGAACCCCTTCCTCTACCAGGGGAAGCCTGGAGGGAACTTGGCCTGAGATTTCTTTTTGAAGTTTCCTGCAATAAATCTGGAGAGGAGAGAAGAGACAGTTGGAGAAAAAGAAAGAAGGAAAGAGACAGAGAGGAAATGGGGGGGGGGGGATCAGAGAAACAGAGATAGAGGCAGAGACAGAGACAGAGAAGTGAGATGAGACAGACAGAGATAGCCAGACACTTGCCAGCTTGAGGTTGGCCTCAGTTGGCCTCAGTCTCTCTGAGGTTCTCCACCACTCTCATCCAGCTCCAGGACAGGTCTGGGAGGCTGAGGTACAGCGAGAGATGGCAGAAGTCCAGGCTGGTTGGAGGAATCTCAGCTCTGGGACCCCAAGGTGGAGTCCTTATGGGAAGTGAAAGAGTGAGGGTGCGACTCTTCCTGATCCCAGTTGGATAAGGGTGAAGACAGGCAGGATGGGGAGTTCAGGAGGTCTGCTCCCCTAGTGTCCTTTTAAATCTGAGACCAGAAAGGGGAAGAGACTTGCCGCACTTTGCCTCAGGGACAGGCAGGCTGGGTCAGGGGCTCTGGGGAGCCTCCCTTCTGCCCCACGATGCTCCCCCTGCAGCCAGCCACTTCGGTATCAACTCTGGCCAGGTTGAACACCCCTGTTTTCTTCTGGATCGCCCTCAGCTGACCTGGCTGTTCCCATCAGTGTCCTGCCCAATGCAAGGTAGGACCCAGAGAAGCAGTGTGCCACATCTAAAACAATTGCTTGACATGGTCCCATTGAGCTTCCCACAGTACTGGCCATGGGTCATAGAGGTCTCACCAACCCCATTTAAAAGCAGAAGAGGGGGCGACTAGGTGGCACAGTGGATAAAGCACCAGCCGTGGTGAAGACTCCACCACTAACCTCAGACACTTAATAATGACCTAGCTGTGTGGCCTTGGGCAAGTCACTTAACCCCATTGCCTTGCAAAAATAATCTAAAAAAAGCAAAAGATTTCTTCAGTTTAAGACCCCGCCCACACACACACACAGTAAAACTGTGTCTGCTTCTTCAATTTGTTGTTCAGTTGGGTCTGACTCTCTGTGAGCCCATTGGGGTTTTCTTGGCAAAGATACTGGAGTAGTTTGCTTTGCTGTTTCCTAACCCATTTTACAGATGAGGAAACTGGACACTGAGGCAAACAGAGTGAAATGAGTTGTCCAAGGATCACAAGGTAGGGAAATGCCTGACGCCACATTGACCACAGGCCTTCCTGATTTCAGACTCAGTGCTTTGACCTCTGGTTTGGCCTTGGCCCCATCTCACAATCCAAGGTCCCTGGGCTTCCTTGAAGCTGTGCCAGGGAGTGGGGACCTGCTTCAAGATCAGAGCAGTCCCAGGATCCAGACACCGGACACCGGTCCCATGAAGGATTTGGCCATCATGACCAAGGCCAACTTGGGCTCCCATTTCAGACCTGGCCCTTCCTAAGGGCTCCCAGGTAGAAGAGGGAGCACTGCACAAATCTCAGTCTATCCCCTGCCAGGCCTTCCTGGGCCTCTACTTCCCAAGCTGCCTCCCTCCTCTAACCTTCAGAAGCACTAGTCTCCCTCCCTGGAAAAGGACCAGGCATCTCCCATCAGGGCCCCCATCCTGAGGACGAGACAAGCTCAGAGCAAGGGAAACCCAGAAAGGAGGAGGGCTGATAAACCAAAGAGAAAGAGGCATCAAGACCAGGCAACTACCAGGGCAAGGAAGAGGAAAAGATCCAGGCACAGAGAGACAGGGAGGCAGAGGTCAGCTGCCAGTCTCTCTAGTGGTCCTTCTGCCCCTAGAAAGATGAGCCTGGGCAGCCTGGAGAAACCAGCCCAGCAGAGGCACTGAGGCAGAGGACTGGCCTGGCCTGGTAGAGGGTGGCTAGTCAATTGTCCGGGATGCCCAGGGCAGGAGGGGCACATCCGGGAGTGGACATGATGAGACCTGCCCAGCGACTCAGGAGGCTGACTCAGAGCTGCTGGAGTGGGAGGGCCCTCCCCGTGCCACGCCACCCCACCCCTGGGGAGGGGGTGCTGCTATGTCAGAGGCTGGACTAGAGAAGACTGGACAATTGAGCAGTTCTTTCTTTCGAGAAACTGGGAGGGGCAGGTGACCCAGGAGGCTGGGGTGGGCATGAGGAAGGGAGGCTGATCAGATAGGAAGCTCCCACCTTCATCCCCTCCCCCCAAGTGCAGTTTCCCCAGACCAAGGGCTTGGGGTCTAGGGGTCCCAGAGGGGTGGGGGAGGGGAGGAAGCCAGGAATTCGAAGGGCTCAGGGTGACTGGCACCAGCTCGCACCAGGGAGGTTCTGCTCAGACCTCTCAGGGCCGGCCTCCCCTCCCCCATGATGTCATCTTCCTCTTTCAGCCCCTGAAGAACCCAGGTAATCCCATCCCTCCCACCTCCAGCAGGCTCAGACCTGCCTCCCCTCATCTGCACTCCCTGCCACACTCCCTGCCCCCACCCTTAGCTTTGCCTCTGCCCGTGGCCTCACCCCATCCTAGAGCTAAAGCGACCGAGTCTGTTCCCCACCAAAGAATGAGGGAAGCGAATGGGAAAGGGATGCCAGGAAGTGGTTCCTTCACAGGCTGAGGACGGAGTGGGGGGAGGGGTCTCTAGGAGCCCACAGACCAGGGCCCAAAGCCCAGCACACGCCCAAGTCCCTTCCTCTTGCTGCATCTCAGTTTCCCCATCTGCAAAATGGGAACCTATTGGAATGAACTAATGACTGTGAATAGACAGTTTTGTTCCACAAGTTTGCTCCACCGGCCCTTGGGGTGCTGTACTGTAGCCCCCAGGGACAACCCAAGGCTCTGTCCCTGATGGATTGATTTACGAGAATGAACAAATTAATTAATTAATGATTTCGGATTATGATAGTGGATGTTCAGGTCCCAGGCTAGCCTACAGGTGCCCATTAGCTCCTCCCACTCTAACAGAATTTTGTCCCTGATGCTGTCCCCATCCACCCACCCATGGCAGAAAGGCTAGAGCATTGACCTTGGAATCAGGAGGACCGAGTTCAAATCTGGCCTCAGACAGTTGACTCTTACCAGCTGTGTGACCTCAGGCCAGTCACTAAACCTAATTGCCTCCCAATCAGAGCCATCTCCTGTCCTCCGGATTCATATCTGGTCCCTGGAATGCAGAGAAAAATGAGTCTGGTGACGCACAGCTCCCCCACCCCACTGCCTGATGTCATGGTCTTCTAGAACAAAGGGTGGACAAACATCAGCATCAGCATCAGCATCCTCACCACCACCTTCTTTGGAGATCACTCTCCCATTCATGGAGTTTCAAGGTTTGCAAAGCACTGAGCTCAGAACACCCTTGGGTGAGGGATCCTGTCATCATAATATGCCTCCAGGTTATTCTTACCAGATGTCACCCCCATTTTACAGATGAGAACACTGAGGTTCTGCAAGTGGCAGAGTGCTCCGAATCCAGGGATCTGAGCACCGAACTTCCAGCTCCGTCTTTTAAAGAACCTAATTCCATTGAGAAAGATTTGGAATTTGCTCTGGGAGTCCTGCCCTCTGTCAGGAAGCCCTGCCAAGTCAGGGTCAACTGTGTCATTGGCCACAGGACTCCAAGTGCAAAGGGACTTGAGAACTTTTCTAGAGTGGTTAACTGAGGCCCAAAGAGGGATAGGGACTGAACTGAAGCCAGTGTACCATATCCATCCTTTCTGGGCCTTAGTTTCCCTCAGACAGGGGGAGCAGAGGGACTAGAGTTGTGAAAATAGCCAATCCATATTCGTTCCCTTCAATAGCACAACTCAGCCAGCTCCCCCCGCCCCCAGCTGAGGGTGAGTGTCCAGATGGAGATGATAGCCCAGGGTGCCAGCCTGCCCAGGTGCCAGTCTACCCAGCTGCCAGCCAGTTGCCCCACTTCTGCTGACTCTTCTGGGGCAGGGTGGGGTTGGGGAGGGAACACCTCTCCCTAGAATTTGTCTTTTCAAAAAAAAAAGAGAAAAAAAAGAAGGTCCCCGAGGGCATGATGCTGTCTACAGTCTGTAGTGAAAGTGCCCCAGCCCAGGGGCTGCAGGGTAGACATGGGAGAGGGGCAAGGGGCTGGGGGAGGGGAGAGACGAGAGGCAGCCCCCTCTCCAGTCCTGTACTCCATCCACCTCAGGGGGTGGGGGTGGGGGGCACCAGAGAGTGCCACAGAAGATAGCCAGAGGATTAGGAGAAAGGAGGGAAAGGCAGAGGAAGAGGGGAAAGTGAGAGAAGATGAAGGAGAAAGGCAAGGCCTGGGAATGAGAGACAGTGAGAGAGGGAGAGACAGACAAGGAGACAGACAGACAGAGGTCCAGGACTGGCCCCAATTCTCCTTGCAGAATCTCCAACTCCAAGGCAACCAAAGGGTCATAGCTTTGAATGTTTGGGGAGGTGAGTGGCACAGTGGCTAGAGGGCCAGGTGGAGAGTCCCAAAGGTTCATCTTCCTGAGCTCTGGCAAGTATAATTACCATCAGTTCTTATATCTCCATCCCTAATCAAAGGTCGCTTTTCTTAGTTATTGAGAGGAATGGAATGTGTCCTCCTTTAGACTTGGAAAGGAAGACAGGTCTGACCCTCCTTCAGCCAGGAAAGAATCGGGTCCTCCTTTCTATTTGGCCTGCCCTGCTACAACTTTAACTCTTTTTTTTTGTTTTGTTTTGGGTTTGTTTTTTTTTTAGGTTTTTGCAAGGCAAATGGGGTTAAATGGCTTGCCCAAGGCCACACAGCTAGGTAATTGTTAAGTGTCTGAGACCAGATCTGAACCCAGGTCCTCCTGACTCCAGGGCCGGTGCTTTATCCACTGCGCCACCTAGCTGGCCCTCATTCTCTTTGATATCAGATAATAAAATGGTCTCCAGGGAAGTTTAAGGTTTTGTTTACGCTTGTTATATACACTGTTCCCCTCCCCTTGTTGCCATATAAGTGTTCTGATCACCCTCAACTTGGGGTGAACAGTTAATGGTGAATCCCAGAGAATAAAACATCATCATATCTTATCTGCTATGTTATTTTGACCTTATGTTTTAAGGTTCTTATAATATTAGGGTTCACAGTTCAAAATCTGACCTCAGGCACTTTCTAGCTGTGCCATCCTGGGCGAGTCACTTCACTCTGTTTGCCTCAGTTTGCCTCATCTGTAAAATGAACTGGAGAAAGAAATAACAAACCCTCCAAGATCTTTGTTAAGAAAACCCTAACCTTGAGTTACACTTTGCCGCCCTGACCCCGAGGGGCTTTGAGAGGCTCCCTTCCCCCTGCAGCCGGGACTTCCTTCCTCCAAGTTACTGTTTGATATGGGAGCTGGAGGAGGCTCTGAGGGATGCCTGGGTCTGCCCCAGGATGGAAGAAAAGGAATATTCTGGGCTTGGGTCTTTATGCAAATGAGGAGATAATTGAACAAAGAGGCTGCAGCCTGGAGCAGGATGGGGAGGCAGCCAGCCCCAATCAAAGCTGGGGATCAGCCCCTTGGGGATCACTCAGCTCTAAGCTTCAAGCTTCAGGCTGCCCCAAGGGTATGGAGCCAGAAGGGCCTCAAGGCCCTGCCCAAGCCTGGCTGTGGAAGTGGGTTACAGAGTGGATTCTGAGTATGAGTGTGTAAACAGGCAAGTGTGGATGTGAAAGACTTGCAAGGAGGCTGGGAACAGGGAGAGACCAGAGGGAAAGGGGGCAGAAGTCAAGGGGAGAGGCGCTGATGAGGTCCCCCTGATGAAAGGCCCGTTTCTCCCTGGGCTGCTATTAATCTTGAAGGGTGTGTCCTCTCCAAGGAACCTGGTGTCCTGACCCCAGTACCCCCAGGCAACCCCCACCCCACCCTGCCCTTGTCCCCTTCTTTGGCTTCCTCTGAGCAGAGTTGGTGTCTAGAGGTGTGGCTGTTTTGACTGGGCCATAGGCTTGGTAGAAAACAATAATCATAACTGACATTTTTTTTAAAGAAATCATTCCTACAGAAGAGAAAGGAGAGGAAAAAGGGGCTAAGATATTTCACATGAGAGTCAAGAAAAAGCTTTCACAATAGAGTGGAACAGGGGAAGGTGAGGGGGAATGAGTGAGCCTTCACTCTCATCAGAAATGGCTCAGAGAGGAAAGGCATACACACTAAATAGGGTATAGAAATCTATCCTACCCTAGAGTCAAATGAGAAGAAAGGCATGGGATAAGGGGACTGGAGGGAAAGGGAAGGGGGGAGTGGGTGATAGAAGAGAGGGAAGATGGAGGGAGAGGGTACTCAGATACAAATACACTTCTGAACAGAGACAGGATGAAAGGAGAGAGAGATTAGAATAAATGAGAGTGGGGAAGGAATAGAGTGGAGGGAAATACATCTAGCAATAGCAACTGTGGGAAAAATATTGGTGGACTTATGATAAAGAAGGCACCTTATCCCAGTGACAGAGCCGTTGGAATTTGAACACAGACTGAAGTGCACTTTTTTTTCTCTCTCACTATTCCTGAGATTTCTCATCTTTGGGGGGTGGGGGGAGTGTGTTATGTTTCCTCTCACAACAAGATTATTGTAATAATATAAAATAAAAAAAACAAGAAATCATTCCTACCTTTGACTTTTCTATCATTCTTTCTCCCTTCCAGAGTAGCTCCTGACTGTCCCTTGGAACAAAGAAACCAGCTGACCTTTCATTGGCTTTTGGGCTCCATGTGCCTCCCTTGATGTTTATAAGTTTTCCTGCCCCCACAATTGTCCATGTAGGGCCAGGTCTAGAACATGTCTAGACAGGGTGTTGGCAGAGAATCTCCTCCAATAGATTGGAAGCCTCTGGAGAGTAGGCCTGCCTTTCACCTGCTATGTCAGGAGGGTGAGAGAGGCCTTCCAGAGTATTCTCAAACCTAATCACTATTTCTAGAATCACTGAGGGATAAATGATGCCTTAGAGTAAACCTAGAAAGTCATCAAAGGGATAGAGAGAGGCAGAAGAGAGACCAGGGAGACCTCATAGCCAGAAGATTATTGGACCCAGTAGAAGAGAAAGGAAAGCCAAAGGGAGGCCCTATACCTTGTCCCTAGAGTAATACTGCTGCTAGGAAGGAGAAGGAAATCAGTCGCAAAACCCAAGACCTTGAGTGAATTTGTGCAAATGACTTGAGGACAGGAAATAAATAGAATCCCCGAGTTGGAGATGTCAGAGCAAAGAGGCACACATGCCACTGGGCACATGAGTCCCATGGGGTTACCCTGGCCCTGCTGGAGCTCCCTGGGTCTTCTGGGAGCCCTGGGCTTGGCTCTGGGAGCAGACATTGATTACCACTGGACTCATCAATTTGGAGTCTTTCTCCTAAAAGCAGCAACGAACCCTGGGAAGTCAATGTGAGGTCACCAAGAATGACTATGAAAAGAAAGAGGGGAAAAGGGAGCAGGGTCAAGATGGAAATTCCCAGATTCAATGATAGTTGGCATCTGAACTCAACTGAATGAGCAACCCCAAAGAGGAATCATCAAAGGCTCAATGGGAACATGGTGCCCCAGGTACCTGCTCTGGGTCCTGGGCTGTTTTAATGTTTCTTTATCAATAACTTGGAAGAAGGCCCAGTTGACTGGCTTGTCAAAGTGACTGAGACAGCTAACAAAGTGTGTGATGCAGGATTCCAAAATCTATCACTGTGACCAAAAGGTGTATGAGATCAAGCAGAGAAAAAGGGAAAGTTCTTTACTTGGACTGAAAAAAATCCACACCCCAAGCATAATGTGGGGAAGGTGTAAGCAGGTAGAAATTTTGCTGGGGGGGTGCTTAGTGGAGAACAAGTTCAATAGCAATTAGCAGTGGCTCTCTCTCTCTCTCTCTCTCTCTCTCTCTCTCTCTCTCTCACACACACACACACACAGACACACAGACACACAGAGCCCACTCTGACCCAATGACCATGCTCTACATACAGCACATGCTTAAGATGGATCCTTTGACACTCTCCCAGCACCACTCACAAGTGGGCAGGGGTCCCCAGGAATCGTGGTTGGTCCAACATTTTTGTTATTGCTACTTTCCTCTGCATTGGTTCTGCTGAGTTTTCCCAACTATCTCTGGCCCTGGCCCTTTCACCATTTCTGAGTGTAATGGTCCTATAACATTCCTATACTATGAGTTTTCAGACATTCTCCAGTTGATGGGCACCCCCTCTGTTTCCAGTTCTTTACTATAATAAAAACACCACCATAAATACTTTTATGTGGGCCTTTTTCCTCTCTCTTTGATCTTCTCTGATTTATGAGTAGTATCTCTCAATTCAAAGGGGGGCGGCACCCACAATTTATTGACTTGTGGGCAGGGTTCCAACCTGTTTTTCTGAATGACTGGACCAGTTCACAACTCCACGTAAAGTATACCCATGTGCCCATGCCTCTTCTGTCACCTTTACCAAGCTGATATTGTGTAGTATGGAACTTCAGAGCTGCTTTCATTTGCATTTCTCTAATTATTAGTAATTTTGATCATTTTTCAAATAAATATAGATTTATTAAGCATCTAATGGGGGCAGATATTGTGCTATGGACTGGGGATACAAAATGAGGCCAAGGCAGTTACTGCCTGCCCTCAGGGAGCTTACAATCTAATGGAAACAAGGCTGAACAAAATCAGCTCTAGACAAAAACGAGCTAATGAAGAGAGGGAAGGCAGGAGAACTCAGAGGGGCTGGGAAGGCCTGAATTTAGGGGGTGGAATTTTAATAGGGACTGAAAAGAAGCCAGAGAAGCCAGTGGCTAGCAAGTTGTTGACGGCTTGAATTCGAAAAGATGTATCCCAAATACACCTCCCACGAGCCCCTGCTCTGTTCCCCTTCAAGAGCCTGATCTGCTTCTGGCCTCACCAGTCCAGCTCCCGTTGCTTCCAAGTGGGCATCTCTTTTTCTGCCTAATGCCCTGCTCCTTCTTAGCTTCCCAACTGGGGCATCTCGGTCATCTTCCTTCTGACTTGACCTAGGTAGACTCCACAGAGCAGCCTGCCATGGTGACCTGGGTAAGATCTAGGTTCAGATCCAGCCTTTCACATTTGCTAGCCTGAAACTATCCCATACACACTCCCTAGATATCTAAATAGAGAGCCCTGAGACAGAAAGAGAGGAAGCCCTTGGAAGAGTGAGATTCCAACCCAGGTCTTCTCCCCAACCCAGCAGTCTTCCCACTGGGAAGAACGATGGGAGTACTGTGGACAAGGGTTAGAAGATCCTAATAGAAGGAGAACCAACATCTGTAGGAGATCCTAATGGAATGAAAACTCACTCTATAGAGCACAAAACCACTTGATACTTAGAACAAATAAGCAGTTGAGTTTCATTATGTGATTAAAAATATGATTGGATTTTGGTTCATACTCCAAAAGAGATGAAAAACAGGAGGGGAAAAGGACTGTGTGTGTAAGGATGTTTGTAGCTGCTCTTTTCTGGTGGCAGGAAACTGGAAATCAAGGGGATGCCCAGCAGTCAGGGGGTTACTGAACAACTTGTGGTATGTGATTCTGATGGATTGCTATTCAAATATAAGAAATGATGAGCAGGAGGCTCTCAGTAAGAAACTAGACTGAGCGATTGCCATGGGAAACATACTGGATAGAAGGCAAGAGCAGCTTTGCAGGATGGTCAGCTGAGAATGACCGGCCTTTTCTCAGTAATGCTATGACCCAAGAGAAGGCTGAAGGGCATCCCAAAGACAGCTGATAGGGTCTGGATACAGATTGAAGCAGACTTTTTTCTCTCTATTTTTTGAGTTTTGGGGGGGAGAGTATGTTTTACTTTATATCATGACTATTGTAATAATGTAATATTGTACTAATATTTTTCATTTTAACCTGTATTAAATCACTTGCTTTCTCAGTGAGGAGAGGGGCGGGAAGAAGAGAGAGAATTTTGAACTCAAGGTTTTAAAAGTGAATGTTGAAACTTGGTTTTGCATGTAACCAGGGAAAAATTTTTAAAAAAAGAAAGAAAAATATGATCGGATTTACCCAAAGTTGATGGCCCCCTTTTCAGCCCACGCAGGTGAGACTCAGCATGAGGACAGAGAATCCCAGAGGGGGGCTTCAGAGATTCAGTCAGTAATTCATCTAGTATCTCCCAACTGTCTTCTCTGTGTCAGCTGCAATAGTTCAAACCCTGGCCATGCAAAGACACCAAGGAACTGGCTTCTGTCCTCAAGGAATCCCCTCTGCAGGACAAAGCATGGACACGGGTGTAGAAGTATGAAATGTGTGCAGAGCAATTCAGAGGAAAGATGACAACAACTGGGAGAAGAGCAAAAATCCGATTTGGGAGTCAGTGTTGGAGCTGAGTCTGACAGAGATGACAGGGGGACCTTCAGGCATGAGGCACAGCCCATGCAAAAACCAGAGGGAGGAAATGAGATGTCATCAAAGTGACTGTGAAGAGGAGTAATGCGTGAAAATGATGCAGAGCAGCAAGGGAAGGGTTTCAAATGCTCCATGGGAGTTTTGCTTGGATCTTGGGGCAATGGGGAGTAGCTGAAGTTTCTTGGTGAGGGGAATGGAGTGACTTTCTCAGAATGATGCTGTCGGGGTTTCAGTTCAGTGGCTATTTGGAGCAACTAGGAGGCCCAAAGCAGAGACTGCTACAATCCAACAGTCCAGACGGGGTACCACCACGGTGGCTTGTGGGTAGACAGAGTGGGACAGGGGCTGGAGAGATGTGAAGACTGAATGGATAAGTCTGGGAAGGGAGGATTAGCAGGTGAAGATGGAGGGAGGAGAGGGGAAACACATGTGCACCTCAAAATGGCAAGCATTTATTAGGCACTACTAGGCAAAAGGCCCTAGGGATTCACATAAAGGTCCCATCTATCCCTGTCCTCAAGAAATAGATTCCAACCCAGAGACAACACCATGTTATAAACAAGATATAGATAGGAGAAAGTGGGGTTCCCCTAACAAGGCACCCCCCAGATTAGGGAGGCCTAGGAAAGGCCTCAGAGGAAGATTTGAGCTGAAACTCAGATGAGAAACCAAGATGGGGGTGGGGGAAGGGACTTGCTGAAGGCCCCAGGAATAGTAGTTGGCATCTGGAGGATGAGGGCAGTCTGGGGGGCAGGGAGCTGGGCAAGCCATGGGCCACGTTCCTCTGGATGCTGCCTCAGGCTTCAGGCACGGGCTGGGTCATGCCCTGGGAGGGGGAGAAGCAGTGGGGTCAAAGCCAAGATGCTACCCCCCCACCCCTTTAGGGGAATATTCTCCTTCCTGGAAGCTTTATTGGTCTGCCAGTCCCCCTCCCACCACCCCTCACGCCAGCTGGGCAGCCAGGCGCACCTGTCCTTCTGTTGACATAAATCCCTTCTCGAATAGAACTAATCGGGAGCTTTGATAAGTCTGCCAGGCCCCCAGAGGCGGCCCTTTGCTAGCCTGGGGAGCTGAACAAACAGCGCATTGTCCCCACTGGGGTGGCCAGCTCGTTAATGGTTAAACTGAGCTGGGAGGGGGCAGCCTAGGGAGGATGGGGGGGGGTGATGGACCATGAGGCTGGAGGCTGGGAGAAGGGACAGGGCCTCCCTCTCCTGAGCTGGGGATAGGGAGCCTCTCCTCAAACCTCTGCCAGGCACTAGACGGTCCCAATGCCTAGGGTGGGGAGGGTCAGGGAGGGCAGGATTCTCTTCCCTTATCTTTCAAGATCTCACCTGGTCCTCTTTTTTTCACTGGTTTTCTCCCATTCTTTCATTCATTCATTCTCTCATTCGATCCCTCATTGATTTATTGGGTATGCATTCATTTATTTCTTAGCCTGTCTCCTTCCTCCTTTCATTCATTCATTGTTCCCCAATTCATTTACTCACTGAATTTCTCCATCCTTTCACTCCCTCATTCATCTGCTCATTCATTCCTTCATTTTCTTACTTACTACCCTTTCATTAATTCAACAAATCAGTCTGAGTGTTGTGCCAAGGGATGGAGGGAAGGGATTAGAGTGGAAAGCCAGGAGGACACTGAGGCAGGGGCTCAATCCAGGCCCTCAGGGAGCTTAGAATGTAGACAGTCTAGTCTAGATTCTCTCTCTCTCTCTCTCTCTCTCTCTCTCTCTCACACACACACACACACACACACACACACACACACACACACACACCTACACCCACATATACACACACTCACCTTCTTTCTCTTCCACACCTGAGCCTCCATTGATGGCTTAATATCTGGTTTGTTTCCAAAGGAAGTGTTGACCTTTAGGACCAAGGATATCTCTCAAACAACCGTCAGTCCCCAAGTCCAAGTCTGGGTGTGCTAGATGGAGGGTAAAGTGCTCAGGACACAATGAAAACACCACTGGTCCCTGCTCTCAGGAAGCTTCTGTTCTATTTTTCAGCCCTAATGCAACAGAAGGGGAAACTAAGGCCTGGAGAGGGAAGAGAACCGAGCTCCTACAGTTAACAAGTAGCAGGTGTGACTGAGTTGCTGCTTGGGTGACTGTCTTCCCTGGGAGAAGGGTGGCATACATACACATATACATGTGCACACATCCACACTCACCAACACTCATACATACACACACACATGCACACACATGCACACACATACATAGCTCAGCAGTTGCTGCTTATAAAGATTTTGGCTTTGAAATCCTGTGTGTGCATGTGTGTGTGGATGTATGTGGGTGTATGTGTGTGAAGTCTCATAGGCTTCACCTTGCCTCTGTCATCCATAGCCATCTGAAAAGCCAGATTAAAATGAAGACAAGCAGCTTCCCCATTGCAATCTCTCTCTCTCTCTCTCTTCCCTTTCTCATCCTCTTTCCCTCTTCCTCCCTCCTTCCCTTTCTCATTTCTTTGTTCATCTCTTCCTTCCTTCCTGAAGCCCAGGGCTAGATAAGAAACATCCAGAAGTCCAGCGTCCCAAGGTGGAGGGTGACCCTCCTCTGTCTCCCAAGAGCTTTATGTCCTTTCTAGGTGTCCCCATCGCTTCCACCAGAGTAAGTGTCTAAGCTCTCTCTAGGTCTGTTTGGTCCTCTAAGGAGACTGGATGTGATAATGAATCTACCATGACAGGGAAGGGGTGGGAGACAAAGAAATGGGACATAATGATATGGAGAACTGCAATGGTTTGGTGGAAAGGGAACTGAGATTGGATTCAGTTTTCAATCCTGCCCTTGGCCATCTGAGCTTCAGCTTTCTTATCCATTAAATGGGGTTATCAGCTCTTCTGAAAGACAAAAGAGACTTTGGAATACTTCAAACATAGAAAGAAGTGTTGTAGACTAGACTAGAAGTCTTCTCATAGAAAGTTTTAAAAAGAGGGGGCACTGCAAGGTCCCATCTCTGCAACCTGGGACCCCATGATATCCTCCACAGAGCTGTCTGCTAAGTGGGGCTCTGGGCATACCTAACTCTGCCCACTTAGGTCCCCCCTGGCCATCTTCTCGATGACTGAGAGGCTCAGACACAGAGTTGGATGGATTTTCAGCAGCTCAGTTCCCATCCATCACCCCAAGATGAGCTCAGGCCAGACCAGAGGCCTTCTGGCCTTTACCTGCACTCCTCCAGTGGCAGTCATCTCATTCCCTTTCTCCAGTCTTCTCTCTGGGGCTGAGCAGAGTGAGGCCCAATCTCCCTCTTTGCAGACCTCAGCATTATTTATTCGATTCTATTCTATGTTATATCATGTTATATTATACTCCTCCCGGGGTCAGGCCCTCAAAGGGACAGTCCCCTAGAGAAGTTTCCCTTCCCGGGGCTGAGCCCTTCTCAGCCTGGGAGTCAGCCCAGTCTGATGATCTGAAGCTGCCCTGCCCAGAAGCAGAATCATAGCTCATCCTTAGAAAGGCCTGTGAGGTCAGGGCTATTATTATCCCCATTTCACAGATGGCTAAACTTTGGCTCAGATTGGCAAAGCGGAATTATTACCCAGAATCACCGAGCTGTCTGAGACAGGATCTGAACTTGGGCTTTGTGGCCTCCCAGTCCAACCCCTCCCTCGGTCCTAGCCAGACCAGAGGGAGACAGAGCCTAGGGAGGGAGGGAGGAGAGCCGAGGTCCCACAGCCAATACGTAGCTGCGGAGGGGTTGCAGGCGTGGGGAGGGGCAGAGGCACACGCGTGCACACTCACGGCTGGCACACCCCGAAGGCTATAGATGCAGGCAGAGGCAGAGAAAGGCAGCTGAGCCTCGGGGGAGAGAGGGAGGCGCAGCCCCCCCACCCCCCGCACTTCAAAGGCGGCTGCGCTGAAGGGGATTAGGCTGCAAAGAATGGCCTCTGACTCAGCCCCACACTGGGAGGGCTCGGCTCCCCACCCCAGTCCGCTAGCCCTTTGCACACAGACCCGGAGCAGCAGCACCTTCCACCCCTTCCACTTGGGTGGGGGCAGCAGCCTAGCTCATCCCAGCACCCAGGAAGGAGTCCCTGGACCCGAAGGCCCCCCTCAGGCATTCTGGGCTGTGGCTAGGAATATCCAGTCATCACTGACAAGGGAAGAGTGATGAACCTACCAGAGCTCTGGGTTGGAAACAGCCTCCTGGCCTAGAGGGGAGTTCAAATCAGTCAGAGGAGCCCCTCATCCAGCCCAAGATGCCCGTAGTCCTCTCCCCACCCCCGAATGGCCAGCCCCGGGCGCTGCCTCCCTTCTCTATCCCCTTCCTCCCCTCATTCAGCCTAGGAGCTAGCCTCCAAGGGCTGAGGCCTGGCAGAGAGCCCCCCAGGACAGAGCCTTCTCCTTCTGCCTTTCTCCTCCTCTCCCCTTTCCCAGCCTGTGGAAGGGCTCCTTTCCATGGCCCAGAAAGAGGACCCATGTGAGGTTCAAGGGTGAGGCCACACAGTAGACTGGGGGGCACCAGAAACTGGCTCAGAACCCAGAGGCAGAGGCCAAGGGGCCTGACCCTGCCCAATTACCATCATCCCCATCAGAGGCCGGTGGACAGAGGGGAACAGAGCAGGCAGCATGGGTCGGGGCAGGGGCCCTTCTTCTCCCCAGGCTTCAGCTTCCTCCAGTGTGAAGTAGGGGAGCTGGACTGGATAGACCCTGAACTCCCACACTCCAGGTCTTCCTCCAGTACAAGGGTGGAGTGTGGGTCCCTTGGCCAGGGATGGGCAGTCCCGAGGAGATGCCCCAGAGAATGGTGACCTGAATCTTGCCCAAGGAATGGGGGAGTCAGTGGAGGGTACCCAAAGTTGGGGAGGAGAAGGAGGAAGAGAAGGAGGGAAAGGAGGAAGGAAGGAAAGAGAAGAGGGGAGAGGAGGAGGGGGAGGAAAGGAGGAAGAAGAGGGGGAAAGAGAAAGGAGAGGAGAGAAGAGGTGGGGGGAGAAGGGAGGCTATACAGTGAACTCCCAGGTGTCCCGATCCACTGAACTCCCTCCCTCAGCCTGACCATGAAACTCAAAACATCAGAGCCAGAAGAGACCCAGTGGTCATTGAGACCAGATCTCTCAGGGAGAAGAAGCTGCCTTCCTAATGACCCACTGGAGTAGAGACCTCAAGGAGTCAGTGGGCAGAGACTCAGCCATGGCCCAGAAAAATGCCCTGCTCCCCTCCTCCCCTCCTCCCCTCCTCCCTTCCCTTCTTCCCTTTCTCCTCTCCCCCTCTATTCCCCCCTCCCCCTCTGGGTTCCAGAGTTCCAGGTAGACGGGAACTAACAGCAGGAATTTAGGGCTGATGCTGAAACTGGGGGGGGGGGGGGTTCTCACCCCCGTCTCTGGCCAGGATTTGAGCAGATGACAGGTGGACAGACCAAGGCACCCCAGGGGATGTTGGGGATCTCCTGGCTCTACAGCAAATTCTCTAAGTCACTCTGAGCCATTTTTCATCTCTGAGCTGCAGACCCTCCACCTATATAATGGCCACACAAATCTCCACTGAACAGATGAGAGTCAATATTGGATATTAGACTGGGCCCTGGACTTTGAGTCAGGACGACCTGAGTTCAAATTCAGCCTCAGTCACTTACTAACTGTATGACCTTCTTCAAAGTCTATTCACTGCTCTCTGTCTCACTTTCGCTATTTCTAAAAAGAGAGCTGGTTTTGATAGTCTCTAAGATCCCTTTCAGCCTTAAAGCTATACTCCACCAATTGTCTCTGTTCCTGGGGGCATCATCCTGAAGATGCCATGAGCCATGACAGCTTGGCATCTGGTGATGGGACCTTCCTGCCCCTAAACCTCCAGCAGTTCCCTCCTACTCCCATGCACCAGGACTATTGTATGTATCCACTTTGGACCAGGCAGCTCCTGAGACCTGGTGCCAAGTCATTGGTATGGCCATCAGGGCCTCCAGGACCCAGTCACCATCTACCTTTTCAACTCTTCCTTTTCATACATTCTGGCAGATTCATCTCTGGCCTCTCTCCCACCTCATCTCCACCCCCCACCCCCCACCCCCAGATGCTAAGTGCTGGTCATCCATCCTTCGAGGGCAACCCAGGTACCACCTCTTTCCTGAAGCCCTCTGGGAGCCCCCAGGATGTACAATGGGAGCTACCCCTTCCTCCCAAGGAGAATGGAAGCTCCTTGAGGGAGGGACTGATTTGTTTCTGCCTTTGTCTTCTTAGATTAGCAGTACCTGGGTCCCTGGTAGGCTGATTCAAATTGATTTGGTTAGACTGGAGTCTTTTGTGTTGCAGAGTTAACGGGCCAATAAGGAGTTAATAGGGTTCTCCTAGCAAAAGACGTCCAGGACAGTCCCTGCCCTCCAGGAGTTCACAATCTAATCAACTATATACATAGCAAGCTAGGGAGGGGATCCATGGGAAATCATTGAGGGGAAAGGCTGGTTAGGGAGGTGCCTGCAGAAGGTGGCACATTTTAAGGAAGCTTCAGAGGTCAGGAGTCAGCTGGGAGGAGACCAGCAGAGGACCAGAGAGAGTGGCCACAGGATGGGGTCTTTTCTGGAAGGAAGGTGGAAGGGGTGAGATTCTAAAGGGCTCTAAAGAAGAACCAGCATTTTGGATTTCACTGGGGGCCATAGGGAGCCACAGGAGGTCATTGAGAAGGGTCAACCCTGCACTTCAGGAGATCCCATTGACAACTGAATGGAGGATGAACTGACTACAACAGTCCAGGTGATGAAGCTCTGCACCAGGGTGGGGATATGAGTGGAGAGGAGGGTCAATGTCTAGAGACCTGGAAAAGATGAAGTTGCCAGCCAACTGGCCCATTGGGAGATGGGTTAGCCTGAGAACTGGGACAGAGCCCAAGAGGTCTCCTAGGTGGGAAACCTGGGACCCTGGGAGGTGGTTTTGCTCTTCTGGTCATAGAGGACAGACTTTATTGGCAGCCCAGGGTCCTGGGTTTAAATTGCTATGCCACATTTTCCTCTCTTTTTCGTAACATGGCACAAGGGAGTTGAACCATTGAAATGAGCATTGGAGAGGGAGGTCTGGAGGAAGTGGGGAGTCAGAGGAGTCTGACCATGGAATCCCTTCACCCCCACTGCCCAGGGAAAGGCTGGTAGGGAGTCTGGGTGTATCTCTGTCCATCCTCTGTAATATGTTGTGACTTGTCTTGGGTGTGTCTTGGAGGAGCATAGTGGGTGAGGGTGTCTGTCCTCTGGGCATCTCTCTGTTTCAGAGGCAAGGGCTAATAGCTGGTGCTTAGGGACCCTGAGGGAGGAGTCCCTGACTGGCTTCTGCCCAGCCTGTCCTGCCCCTTCCCTGCCCCTGCCTCGGGGATTTGCTCATGTATGAAATGAGGGCCCCCCACAGCTCCTTGTCTCAGCAAAAGCCCAGCCCTAGGGAGCAGGAGGAGAAGGGATGGGACTGGGGCAGGAGGGGGGGGGGGGCTGTTGAAAGGCAATGAAGCAGGCCAGTTCCTGAACGGGTCCAACCTGATCCTAACCAGGTAAGGGAAAGAGGAAAGGAAGGAAGGACCAGGAGAGAACAGAACTGGGTTGGGCTGGTAGGCCAGGCCTGAGGAAGGGGTTGGGAAAGGGGGGCATTCCTCCAGGAGAACCAGCAGACCAAGCAGGAATGGAGTGTGGCAAGCAGAGGAAAAAAGAAGGGAAAGTGGGAGAGGGAGAAAGGAAGGAGGGAAAGAGACAAGACAGAGATGGGGTAAGGAGACTAGGAAGCAGGACAAGGAGCTTGCCTACAGGTCGGAAGGATCTCAAGTGGCCTCCTGGACCACAAGATGCCAGAGGCCAAGGGCTGGGGCCTTTCTCCCCACATTGTAGCCAAGCCCAGGGAAGGGAACACTTGGGAGAGGATCTATGATGGAGGAAGAGGATCAGGAAAATTTAGCCTCATCAAACCCGGGCAGCAGAGCTGGGAGGAACATGAGTGACAGTTGAGGTTAGTCCCTCTCGTTTTACAGATGGGTAAACTGAGGGACTCAGCACTAGGAAGTGTCTTAGAGAGAACATCTCAATTAGCCTCCACTCCCTCCCATTATCCAGATAGGGAAAGACACCCAGAGACAGGAGAGACTTGGCTGTTGGACTGATGGTGAAGGGGAATCAAAGGCAATTCTGGGAAATCATGTGAATTTGCCTTCCCTCAAGCCCACAAGCTAGAGAGAAAGACAACAGTCTCCCCAAACAGCATCAGAATTCCCAGAGACTCTGCCTCAGCTTCCTCTATGGGCTCTGGGATTGAAGAGGCTGGCGATGGCCGCTTGCCCCAGACTCCGTAAGGTCTGGATAAAGGCAGGGGCAGGGGGCTCCCCGACTCCCCCTCCCAAAGTTGCCTAGTCCCTGCTGCCAGGTCACCCAAGTCATAAGAGCTGTTAAAATTGAATTTTCTTTTCCTTTCTTTTCAGAGCTATATTCTCTCCCATTCTTCCAACCCCCCCTTCCAGATTGTTAGCACTTTTCATGGAAAGTTCATAATAAAAATAAAAGTTTAAAAAATCAGCCCAGATTTTTCTAATTTGCATGTTCCCATTCTTTATGTTTGGGGTTACTGGATTTGTCCATTGTCCCACAGACAAACCTGTACCCAATAACCCAGGGCTCCTCACTGGCCCCTCTGCCAGACTGAGCCCACCCTACCCACTGGCTAGCAGGGTGGAAACCAACCCCCATGTTTCCAAGGAACGATCTGAGACCCCCAGAGATGTCACTAGATAGGCAGGAAGGGGCAGTCAGACACCCTCAGGACTGCAGATCCAACCCTGCCCTATTATTTCCTAATCACTAGGCAGGTCTAAGGTGGCCATAAAGAAGGTTAAAGATAAATGGGGACCCACCCCAGAAGTTGGAGATGAGGGAGGTTGGAACTTGCAAGGAAACCAAGGCAGCTTCTAGATCCTTCTGTTCCCCATTGAGACCCCTCCCCAGATGTGACCAAAGAGATGGCCGCCTGTCAGACTTTCCTACCAGGGCCAGCTCCCTGGCCCCACCCTACACTCCACCCAACTGCCCCTCAACCCTGGGCCCCCCAGTTCTCCAGGTCCCAGGCCCCCTGCTCAGGCAGACCATCTAGGACAAAGGTTCCCTGGTAATCTCCATCCTGGTCAATGAGTAGTCACACACCCCTTCTCCACTATCCTATCTCTCCCACCCTTGATCTTGCAAGGCAACAGGGAGGAGGGGTAGGAACACCCTACAAATCCCCTCAGGCCCAATGTCCACATCCATGTTTAAAGGTTCCCTAATCTTTATGAGGGCTTAAAGATAGGTGTTCGAGGAGTGGGATTGGAAGAGAAGAGCAGCCATCTGCCCAGGCTTCCAAGGCTAGACCAGTCTCCACCAGGCTGTGGGGTTGGCCAGGGTCTTGGGGTCATCCCGACTAGGAGCAGATAACCCCATCTTCATCTGTCCTCTTGCCTCCCATCACAGACCAGAATCGCCAAGTCCCAGAGCCTAGATGCTCCTCACATCCTCTAAGGTTGGGGGCATTCTACCTGAGCCAGAATGCAGCAGGGACCAGAAACTCATTAACCATCCAAGAAGTCCATTCCCTGCTTGGAAGACGATATTTGTTGGAACTGTTCTTTACCCTATTTTTGACCCTTGGGGCCCCATCAGGAGGGCTAGCCTGTGTTGGCAGAGCTGGCTTCTGGAAGAGGTCTGATACCTACCTTCTTCCATGGCCATGTCCAGTTGTCCTGGTGCATCTCTGACCTCTGGCCCCCATGACTCTGGAGGAGAGAGTGAGCCTGGTGACATAGCTAGCCCTCACCCCCAAATCCAGTTTACATGTCAGGGTTCTCTTCCAGAATGAAGAACAATTCAGCAGACTTCTGGTCTCCCCTCTGTTCTCCAGACCCAAGCAGGGGCCTCCTTCCCCTCCTTCTCCTGTCATGGGCAATGTCAGAAGACCTCTTGTCCTCAATGTTTCTCCAGCTCTCTATCCAGGTCACACATTCCTGGTTCCCTCCACTAATCTGAATTCTATGGTTCCCAAATCCTTTCCCAGCCCATCCTCTAGATGGTCCACACTCAGCAAGGGCCTTTCCAAGCCCTGCTACACAGTGATAGTTGAATGGTACGTCTAACCGACATCCGACAGGACTCTCATCACCCTATTCCTGAAGGCATCCTATTGGACTTTTGAATGCCATTTCATATGGCTGACTCAGACTGAGTTTGTGGTTCACTCAGATCCCCAGATCCTTTTCACAGAAACTGCTTTCTAGATGAGTTTTTCCATCCATGACTTGTGATACACAGACATGACTTTACATTGATGATCCTTTTTCATCTTAATCTTTAGATCCAATCCAATGTTCAAGCCACTCAAGGTATCCCTGACTTCTGACTCATCTATTCATTGTGTTTCTTGTTCCTCCCAGTTTTGTGACATCTGCCCATTTAACAAGTCATCTGTTTCTTGATCTGAATATTGTTTACAAAGGTGGCCAGACGCACAGATCCCTGGGCACTCTCCTGGAGTCCCCCCTCCAAGCTGCCCTCACACAAGCTGCTAGGATGAGGACTCACTATACTTTCTTGGAATTGTTTTGAACCTCTAGCCCCCCTCTCTCCAGCTGGTCCCCACACTGCCCTGCTTCCTCCAATGTTCCTCTCCCTCTCCCCTTCTCCATGGCCTTTTGGGGGACCCTGGCAGATTGTGAGAGTCCCTCAATCACAGCCATTGAAGGACAGATCTCTGCTACCAGAGGTCATTGAGGTCAGTGGAAACACTGGTCCAACTCCTGCCCTTGGGCCTGGCTGGTTGCCAGGGATAGTCTCTGGGCAAAGTCAACATAGGCAGTCACTGGGACTGAGGGCTGCCCACCCTCCTCCGGGACAGCATGTCTTCTTCCTCCACTTTCAGACACTGAGATTCCCTGGAGACTAACAAAGACTTCCCTGCCTCGGTGAGGGGCACCTCCCCTCCCATGCCCAGGCCCATCATGCTACCTGAAGCCACCCCCACCCTTGCCTCCCTGTCTCCCCATTCAAGCCCCAGTCTTTTCCCCTTGCCACCTCATCACTCAAAGGGCAGGGGGCCAGAGGGGTCCAGATCCTTCAGGCCAGCTCTGCCAGGACAAGGAAAGAGTTTGGATAGGCCACTTGGGTCTCTGCTCCCACCCTTTCTGGTCTCCTCCCCCCCCCCTTTCCCTTTCTCCCCTCCCCCTCTCATTTGCCTACTTGCTGGTGCTTTGGCCATGCCCAGTCCCCCCCCCCTGCCCCCAGCCTGCTGGCCCCTCATTGATAAGCATGCAAATTCCCAAACGGAATCCAATTAATATCCAAATGAGGCCTGGGAGGGTGGGGACCAGGCCTGGGCTCTGGACCTCAAATATTTGTCTCTGATTTGAATATCCTTTGTGGCCCCCCACCCCCACCCCCAAGCACCGGGGATCAGTCTTCAGGTTTAAATTCTGCCATTGTTTTGCTCAGAACTCTAGACTCAGAAGCCCTTTCTTCAGGGATCTCCTGAGGCAGTGAGCTCCCCGTTAAGGGAAGTCTTCCAGGAAAGGCCGAATGACAGCTCATCACCATACACACGTATGGCACGACACTGTGACTGCACCAGACTCACGTGTCCGCACGTGGTAGGATCAGAAAGACTTGGGGGGGGCTGGATCCAAATGATCCATTGAGAAAGCACCCCTAAAAGTCATCAATAATGGGAGAATCCCTGACAAGGGGAGAGGAGCCACCAGTTCCTGGGTCTTAGAAGCAGCCTGGGCAGACCTGGGAGGGTTGGAGCCCCTGCCCCTCTGCCTAGGGGAGGGGGGCAAGCTAACCACACACACACACACACACACACACACACACACACACACACAAACTGGTGATCTGACCATGGCTCTGTACTTGGAATGGCAGCTATGAATGTATGTGTATGCCAAAATGCATGTCATTCAACACACGTGTGCAGGTGTGTGCAGGTGTCCATAGGGGTGTGTGTGTGTGTGTGTGTGTGTGTGTGTGTGACCCTGGCCACCTGTGGCCTGTGAAACCCTCACTGCACCTACATGCAGCTGCACATGCATGATGTGGTCCTGACTCTGCACCTATGGGTCCTATTGTGAGGCATTGACTTCCTCTGTATGTACAGAATGTGTCTCTTGGTCTCTGGGTGCACATGGGTAAGCCAAGTCACGTATGAGCTGTGTCTGGATCTGTGCCACTGAGGCAGGTGTGCAGCCACCTTTGCCATGTGATGGGCACACACTGACCAAGGGGTGGCTGTTACTCTATGGGCAACTGTATGGGTTTAGACAGGTGGGAGTGTGCCTGTCATTGTCACTAACCCCAGGCAAGTTGGCATGTGGAGTCTGGACATGCCACCAAATGGTGGGCTGGACAAGCTGTCTGAGCTCTGGCCAGAGAACCGGAAAGCCCACCCCATTTCAATATGAAAGGCCCAGCCGGGCTGGGGACCCCTGAATAGGCTGCTTCTTCCCTGGGCAGCCTGGGCTGCTCGCAGCAGGGGGCCCCGGGCCGCTGGGGGCAAAGCCAGGCTTGGCTCCATCCCAAGGACCCTGCTGCATTCTGGGGTTGGGGCTGATTGATTGGCCTCATTAATCACTGGCTGGCAGTTGGGGGTGGGGGTGGCCAACAGGACCCTCAGAAAGCTGAGGAGAGTGTTGAGGGCTCTGAAGCAGTCATGGGGGGGGACTTTGGGGGGAGAAAAGGGGACAGACAGAAGGACAAGTGGCTCCCTGCCCTGCACCTGCTGGTGGGGGGGCATTGGCAGCAACAGTTCCTCTCTATCCCCTCTTCTCCCCTCCTCCTCCTCCTTCCCCTTCCTCCTCCTTGGCTCTGGAGTCACCAAAAGAAAGCCTGGATCCTTCTCTGCCTGCTCCCTCCCTCCTCCTCCTCTCTCCTCTCCTTTCCTCTTCCTTGGCTCTGAAGTCAGCAAGTGAAAGCCTGGATCTTTCTCTCCCTGCTCCCCAGATCCTCAGGCTCATCCTCCCACTTTGAACACCAGTCCTGAAAAGGGTCACCCCTTGGGGCCCCCAGACCAGGCCTTAGCTGGTCAGTCCAGCCCTGGTTGGGTCCCCCTCAGAGTTTGGAAGATGAGGACAAAGGGGGTGGGGGCTCAGAGGGATCCAAAGCTTGGGTCAGCAGACCCCAGCCCAACTCCGCTGCCCAGTGGCTGGCCATGGCCACAAGGTAAGAATGGCTCCTGTTTCTAAAGCCCGGCTTAGTTTATGAAGCATTTCTGCACAAGCACCTTATAATGGAAATACAAAGATGCCTGTTTTGCAGATGAGGAAACCCAGTTGGTGGCAAGAAGTGACTTGCCTAAGGTCACAAAACAAGTCAGTCCTGCAGCCCAGCTCTCTGCTTCCAGAATGACTCCCAAGCTCTTTCCACTCCATGGGCTCCATCTCAGCATTTGCCTTTGGTGAAGACGGACTCTGGATGCCTCTGAGGCCCCCTGTCTGGCAGAGCTGACCTGAGCCGAGCATTCTTGAGACCTGACCTGCTTGGGCCCCTCCCCAGGCTGCAGAGATGCTCTTCCTGACATCCTGGGGAAGAGGGATCAGCCTTGAGGGTCCGGGGGGCAGCGTCAGGAGCAGAAGGACTGCAGGAGTATTGATGGGCTGCACACCTCTGCTTCCATCACAGCCTCAGTTTTTGGAGGCTAAGCAGGGGGAGGACTCACTTCTAGCAAGGGTGGGTCACCTAGAGCAAGGATGTGGTCCTGGCTCTGCACCCATGTGTTCTATTGTGAGGCATCAGCTTCCTCTGTATGTACAGAATGTGTCTCTTGGTCTCTGTGTGCCCATGGGTAAGCCAAGTCACGTATGAACTGTGTCTGGATCTGTTCCACTGAGGCAGATGTGCAGCCATCTCCGCCAGGTGATGGGCACACACTGACCAAGGGGTGGCTGTTACTCTATGGGCAACTGTATGGGTTTAGACAGGTGGGAGTGTGCCTGTCATTGTCGCTAACCCCAAGCAAGTTGACATGTGAAGTCTGGACATGCCGGGGACACGCTGGGCCTCAGCTCTGGCCTGGTATAATGGGTAAGATGCCTGCTAAGGTCTCCCCTGTCCTCATCTCTGGGGTTGGACAGCTCCCGTTCTCAGCAAGTGCTCCTGTCTGAAGTCCTGGAGTTCCTCTTGTCCAGTCCGGCTGCCCCCAGCACTGTCCTGGTCAACAGTCTTCATTCTGGGCTGCATCACAAACATCTCTGTCCTTGGCTATTGCTTGGGCAGCCTGCTGCTTGCAAGGGAGGAACCTTCAGTTTCTGAGACTTCTCAGGAGACTTCTGGACTGGGCCAATGTCCATGCCAGCCTAGGTCAGAGGGAAGGGATCTCATAGTAGATTTAGACCTGGCTCCAAACATTTTGTAGCTCAGATGGGGTGCTCTGCCTCTGTCTCCAGGCCTTTCTCCACTGCCTCAGGGGCTAAAGGCTCCCTTGCACACAGTTTACCCACCCGGGTCCAGGACATAGGAAAGCCATTCCTCAACCCCACCCTGTACCTTCTGAGCCCTTCCTCCATTTGATGGTGTCGTCCCCAAGACCCTTCCCTTCACCCTACCTCAGTCATTCACTCTAAAAACCTGATCTTCATTGTCCTCTGGGAAGAGATTGAGGTTCTTCCTCTGCGGAATTAGGGTGAAGGTTAAGGGTCAGCTGGGGATGAGACTGAGAACAGGAAGTGAAGAAGAGAGGGGATCCCCAAATACAAACATCTCTTACTTCCTAAGTTGAACTGAAGCCCCCAGAAACCCCGGGGGTTTCCTCTCTCCTTGGGAAAGTTCAAAGCATCTGACAATGACAGGAATGACTGATTGGGGCCTCACCCACTTACAGGTGCCTGCCCCCCCTCCAGGCTGGCACTTGGCCACATGCACGTCTGCCTCCCTGCTCAGCTGGCCTGGCCTGGCAGGACTTTCCTCTCATTCACTTATCAGACTCTTCACACATACACCTCCCTCTCCATAGGTCAAGAGCTCAAGGAGACCATCTGGTCTGACCCCCACACACATACACACGCTTATTGTAAAAGCAAGTAAAGAAGGGGGGAAACTGAGGCCCAGAGAGTGGAAACTTGCCCACAACTCACTTGGCTACAGTCAATATTCTTTCTAATCTAGCAGACTGGATCCTCTCTCCAGACTAGAAGACCAGGACCAGAAGAGAACAGCCAAGGAGAATCCTGGAGGTTTCAACTAATGGGTGAATGGCATCAAAGCCCAGCATGCCAGGAGACTTTACCGCCCCCCCCCCCCAAGGCAGCCAGCCTCACAAGAAGAGCTTCACAAGGCAAACAAAGGGAGGACTTTGTCCTTTATCTTGGAGGTAATGGGCAACTATTATCCCAGTATCCCAGGGCAGGCTGGAAAGAACAGGACTCCAGACAATCCATCCCCTCCAAATGAGCTGTCCTCTCAAGCACCAGCAGATCAAGCCTTTTTCAACCCCTGCCTTCAATATCTCCCAAGTGATTCCTTGCTGCTTAGTCTCCATTCCCCCAAGAAACAACAACCAGAAAACCCAACCTCAATAGAGCTCACCATTGAGTTATATCTCAAATCATTTCCTTACATTTCTCTGCCCTTTGACAGCCAAGCTTCTAGAAATTGTCTTAGATCATTGTTTCTATTTGATCCTTGTTACAATGTTGCTGTTGTTAGAGGCAATGTTCTCCTGGTTCTGCTCATTTTGCTTTCTGTCACTCCCTGTAAGTCTTCCCAGGCTTCTCTGGAACCCTTTCCCTCATCATTTCTTTCTTTTCTTTTTTGATTGATATTTTATTTTATTTTTTTCCAATTACATGTAATGAAAGTTTTGGAAAACAACCAACTGGATGTGTGACCTTAAGCAATGCATAGCCCCTCAATATCTCCAGACAACTGAGTCACTACAAGTGCAACCACAGGTTTTGGCAAAAGGAAGGAAACCCAGAACTTGTGGGTGAGCCTGGAGTCTGGCTTGAAAGCCTCCTCTTCTCTCTCCCCATTCCCCCTTGATGACTTTGTTGGCTCCCAAGGGTTATCATACCTGTGAAGATGGCTCCCAGATCTCTAGACCATGTAACTCTCAATTCAATAAATTCGAATGGATCCCCAAAACTTTTAGCTTTAAATATAAACCCTCTAGGACCGATCTAGAGATCTGAGAGCCACTATTACCTCTTAGAATCCCAGGTGTCCTTAGAATCCTAGCATCCCACACGCTTCCATCTTCCCTCCGATTTTTCATGAACCTATATGTTCACATTCTCTTGCCCCCAAATAGAGAATCCCTTGGAAGAAGGGATGGTTTCATGTCTGTCTTTGTGTTCTCAGCAGTTAACACAGTGCATAATGCCTACTAGGTGCTTAATAAAAGCTTGCTGATTGACTAGTTGATTGATGGAATAATTTATGTCTAAAGTTATTTATTTCTAACATTAATAAAAATTTGAGTTCCAGATTCTCTCCCTCCTTCCCCACCCATTGAGAAGACAAGCAGTATGGTATAAATAAAAAGCAAGAAAATAAAAAGTGAAACAACACATGCTTCAATCTGCGCTCAGAGTTCATCCATTCTCAATCTGAAGGTAAAGGGCATTTTTCACAGCTGAGTCTTTCCTATTTGATCCTTTGTACAATATTGCTGTTAGAAGCAATGTTCTGGTTCTACTCATTTTGCTTTCTGTCACTCCCTGTAAGTCTTCCCAGGCTTCTCTGAAACCCTTTCCCTCATCATTTCTTTCTTTTCTTTTTTGTTTGATATTTTCTTTTCTTTTGCCAATTGCATGTTATGAAAGTTGTTCAGTACTCATCCACTTGTAAATTTATGTTTCACAATTTTCTTTCACCCTCCCTTCTTTTTCCTCAGTGGCAAATAGTCTAGTGGACATTGCACAAGTATATTTCTTTTTAACAGGTTTACATATAATTCATTTTGTGCATAAGGAATTAGGACTAAGAGAAAAGAACGAAAACTACTTCATTTCTTATAGCACAGTAGTGGTGGACTGGGAACTGGCAGTAACTGAATGAGAGGAGGAAGAGGGTGCAAGGGATTTAAGGGGGCAGGAAGGGCAGCAGTTTACTTACCAACCACTCTGATCTAATTTTGAGAAAATCACTGCATTCATCCTCTGGAGTCTTCCTATTTCTTGATTTCTCAGTCGGTTTAGCAGCTCTGTCCTGCTGGCATCTCTGTTCTAAATGGCTTCTCTCTCTCTGTCTCTGTCCCTTTTCCTATCTCCCTTGTATCCCTAGCCCCCAATTACCAAGACTCACAGACTCTCCACAATGTCTCATCTATTTTACATTTTGACTCTATTTGCAGCCGCCACTCACCAGATAATTCCCCCCCTTTCCCACCGTCCTTCACACAACTCCCTTCCTACCTTATCCCGACATCAAGAGCCTCACTAGCCCATCTGAGAATGATTCATGGAAGCCGGCCGTAAGTCAATTCTCTCCCCCCACTTCTAAATTAGGCAGAACTTTGAGCTCCTAGGGATAATGGGGACCCCAAGATGGAGAGCTGTTGGGGACCTTCTCTTGTTAGGAAGACCAGATTTGGGAAGGGACTGGCCAAGTGCCCCCACCCCGTCCAGTTTCTCATCCCAAGCCTTTTCTGTTTCTGGGAAGGCTACTTTGCTCTAGGCTTTCTGGGTCACCCGGGACTCTTTGGGGAGCTGAGTAGGTCTCACGTGGCTCTCTCTTTTCCTTCAGGTAATATGCTGGCTTCTCTCCTTGCTGGCTCAGGGACAGTTGTTAGGGCATGTTGTCCTGTTTTATGTAATTTGAGTTTATTTATATTTTGTCAAGGTACCTATGGCCCCGGGGCGAGGGTGTCATACTTCTCTGCCAGTGGCCGCTCCAAGCTTCACCAGGGCCTGAACAAGAGGAAGAACGAAGAGGAGCTGCCCCAATAAGCTGGGTCCCTGCGGACTCTGGGGGGCTGCAGGGGGAGGGCCTCCCAGGAGGACTATTGCTTCAAAGTCTGATGGCTGAAGGATTCCCCAAAGGCCTCCAGCACAGTTCCTGCCTTATCAGTCCCTTTTAACAGGTGGGCATCCAGCCTCCTGGGCTTATATTGCTTTCAAAGGTATGTCTCCCTTCAACTTTTTTGCAGAAGTCTCTATCTAAATGAACCTCTTTGCAACCCCCTCACCCCCACTCCACTGCTTCAAACAAACCCAGCCCCGGCCTTTCTCCAAACCCCTTTCCTGTTAGAGAACCACAATAGCCTCATCTGCCCTGCCCCCTCCGGCCTCCACCACTTCATTCAGACTTGCCTGGAGACCCGACTTTCCCCAGCCTGGCTGCCCTCCTTTGAACCTCTTTACAGGACCTCCCTCCCATCATGGTCTGAGCAGGGCAGAGTATGGGATGGGCCTTCTCTGACCTTCTTGCCACCCTGTGGCCTCCAGCTGGGCTCATTCCCCTGGAAGGAGGTAGAGCAGGAAGGCCACAGGTCATTATCACCTCCAAATTTGAGGCAGCACCTGGGGGCAAGCAAACCTTATGTATTTGAAAGAGATAATCCTAGTAAAAGCTCCCCTGGGTACTGCAGACTGAGGTCCCTTCCAGCACTCTCTCTTCTCACCATACCACAAGGCTATCTCCTCCACAGAAGTGGGGCAAAGCAGGCCTGAATTAATATGGGTTGAAAGTCTCCGAAGTTTATAGAGAGAAGTTGATTTTAAAACCTTCACCCCTGTAAGTACCCCTGAGCCTGACCAAATGGATAGCTCTGAGGGGTCATACCTCTGTTTCAAAGTGAAATTCCTGCTTCTAGTCTCCAGATGGCTGAATTTCGTTTAAACATTCCCCCTGCTGCAATTCTTGGTTGGTTCTCGTCCCTTGTTATCAAAGAAGACCCAGAGGACATCACTGTGAGAGACAACATGGGTTTGACTGTGGTTGAGCCAATCAATATGAACTCAGAACACTCTACCCCAGGATGGGTGCAAATGGTCCGTGGGAACACCTGAGGTGGGTTCCTCTCCCAGTGGTCCTTAGGTCACCCTTTCTTTTTTTTAATTAACATTTTTCTTTATTTGTTTTGCTAACATGCTACAGTAGTATTCACCAATCACATCTGTAAGGTTTGGCGTTTTACATTTCTCTTCCTTCCCTCCCCCTTCCCTCTCCCCAAGAGAAAGCAAAATAATATAGGCTCCGTATGTGCAATTGTGCTAAACAAAGATCCATATCTACCATATTGTGAATGAAGAATCAAATCCAAATGAAAGAAAAACCACGAGAGAGAAATGACAAAACACATAAAACGACTTTTAAAAAGGTGAAGACGGTAAGCCTTCGGCTGCCTTGGAGCTCCACAGTTCCCTCTCTGGATGCAGGTGCCATTCTCCATCAGGTTCTTCAGAATTGTCTTTGGTTATTGTGCTGCTGAACTGCACAAGTCTGTCATCATTGCTCCTCCCCCAATGTTGCTGTCAGTGTAGAATGTTCTAGGCCAGCTCAGGTCACTCAGCATCAGTTCAAATCAGTCTGTTCATGTTTTTTTGGAAGTCCCGTCCCTCCTGATTCCTTAGGGAACAAGAGTGTTCCCTCACATTCACATGCTACAATTTGTTCAGCCATTCCCCAATCGACAGGCATCCCTCCAATTTCCAGGTCTTCAGACCTCATAGAAGTGTGAAGGTCTAACTAGCTTAGTCCTTGTCCAGCACCAGGTCGAAATCAATCCCATCCAAACGAGTAGGGTGGCCAGGACCTCATTTACCACCCTCCCTTTCACCAGAGCCTCCTACATGCTCAAGGTTCTTAGCAGATGTTCAGAGTTTATAGCTAAGAGGGGTTTTAGAGATGACCAGGCCCAATGCTCTCATTTTAGAGATAAGGAAACTGAGTCCTAGAGAAACTAATGGACATCATCTGCTGCTCTAGGGCGCCTCTTCATAGATAATCGCTCCCATTTTCCAAATGAGAGAACTGAGGCTTGGGGAGCATTCACTTCTTGCCCAATGTCCCAGAGGCAAGTTTGGAACCCCAGATTCTCTGAAACCAAACCCAATCCCAAAGACCTTGCTGCCAAGTTGTGATTCCTCTCCTGGCCCCAGTGACCTGTCCTGATCCAGACAGCCCATCCCTTTGTGTTATGTGGGTCACATACTGTGACTCTTGGTTAGACTCTTGTCTTACTTTTGTTTCTCTGAAGTTACTGCTTCTGGTGGGCTATAAGACTTAGGAAGCACATTAGAAGGATGATCTTTTAGGCTGAAAGCTGGGAGATTAACTGGACTTCTGACCCCAGTCAGGCTTGAGCCCTGACTTCAGTGATAGATGCAGGAGAGGAGGGAAGAGAGGGGAGAAGAGAGGGGAGGCCAGGAGAGAGGAAGAAAGGAGAAGGGGGTGGGGAGGAAAGGGGAGAGGTGGAGAGGGAGAAAAGTGGACCAAGCTCCTAGGCTGCTCAAGGAGCCAGGGGACATGCAGCAGGCCTGGAAGAGTGGTGCTTGCCTCTGAAGTTTCCTTCTCTGGTTGGTGTTGGTGGTACCAGAGAAATCTCAGCCCAGGGCCCTGTAGGAGGCAGATAGAGCCCATTCTCTATCTGCGTTCTGAGGAGTGACTGGATGTCACCCCTGGGTAAAATGGAAGCCCTTCCAGGATATTCTCTGGGACTCCACCACCCACTCAGCATAAAGCCCAGGGCCTGGTTTTGTGTAGGTGATTAATATGTATCTGTTGAGTGAGTTCAAGCTAAATAAGGGATGCTGGGAACAGAGGAAGGGAGGAAGTCGGAGGAGGTCGAGGGGTTGTGAGTCAGTCAGCAGTGCTCCAGTGCCTAGGCTGTGCCACGTGCCAGGCCTGCCCTCAGAGCACAAAGCCTCATCTGGACAAGCTGGAGGCCAGCTGTGGGGAGTGTAACAAGGGGGAACATGGGAGCCAGGAAGCACAGGTGGGCAGAGAGAATGTTGCAAGGTTGGGGTTGGCCAAAGAGAAGCGGAAGGACGGGGAGACGGAGAGACCAGGGTGGCTCAGTCAGAGCCGCACTTTGGCAGCCTATGAATGGAGGACAAATTGGGAGTGGGGAAAGACTTGTGGCAGGAAGAAGCCTAGCAACGGGCTTCTAGGAGGGAGGTCAGATGAGCCATCCAGAGTGGTGGGAGGATGGGGGGGAAGAGAAGAGCCTGATGGGGATGAGTTACTAGGGTGCAGTCTCTAGACAAGTGGATGAGGGTGAAAGAGAGAGACACTGAGGCTGGCAGCTGGGCTGGGAGCCTGGCAGCACAGGCACTGGATGTTCAGTAAGCATGCGGAGGACTGCAGATGTCAAGACATCCACTTGGGAAGGCTACCAGGCCTCTGGAAGAGAGTTTAGTCCTGAAGAAGCAGATGTGGGAAGGCTTAGCAAGGAGAGGCTGCTAGTGGGAGCAGAGAAGTGCTGGCCAACTCCTGGCAGAGGTGCCCGCAGGGCAGGCCAAGGCTGTGGGTGAGCCGAGGAGTCCCTATGTTAGGGCAGAGCGGCTGCCAGCCCCACCCTTCCTCAGCTTGCCGGGGCTCTTCCCGATGCTGCCCGGGGCCAGGATTCCTGGGCGCTCCTTCCTAATGGGTATGCTGGGAACACCCCAGCTCAGCCCTCATTCCAGCCCCTTGGTTTGTAGCTCAGCTGGGAGGTGGGAGGTGAGTGGAACTGCCAGCAAAGCCCCCAAAGTCTCCTTGGGCAAGGCTGGGGGCAGCCCCTTGGGGTGATTGCCCTGCCCCCTCCCCAAAGGGAGTCCAAAGCAGTCTAGTTTCTTGGCTTACTCTTCAGGCTAGAGGGAGGGAAAGGGGTTCAGTCTGGCCTGGGGGAGGGGGGCAGCATTCTTCCCGGGTTCTCCTCCCTGCCCCATTGTGGCACAGGGGTCAGGGCCCCTTCTATTCTTCTCAGCCTGGACTTGGGCTTGTGCCATCTGCCCAGATTGGAGAGAGCCCAGGTCCCGAACCCTTCCAGAGACCAAGACTCAGGCCTAGGGCCAAGATGTTCCTGGCAGCTGGGGGTCATGTTTCTTGCCCTAGGCTAGGCTTCTCCAGGGGCACTCACTGCCACCTGCTCCTGGGGCCAGAACTCACTTCAACACCTCAGTCTTCCCACCTGCTTAATGGGTCCGAAGAAAAGAGAGCTGTCCAGCTCTTCTCCCCCCTGGGTCACACTGAGCTATAAATAGATTCTGTTTTATTTATAAAAGCCACTTTCCATAAAATAGGTATTCTTATGTACACATCCGCCAGTTCCTCGGGCCGGGTGAGCTGCCCAGGCCTCAGCGGCCTCTGTCAAAGGCAGCCTGGCCCAGGCGCCAGAGCAGGGCTGGGCAGGGGGGCAGCCCCCAGGCTCCTGTTTCCGGGGCTCCCAAGTTCCAGTAGCTGATACAAAATCCTTGTCTTGGGGACACTGCCGCCTGGGACACGAGTCACTCATAAAAAACCAGCTCCTCCGATCTCAGAAGGCCTCCCCCGAGGAGAAGGGGGGCACTCCGCCCACCCCCAAGGGGCATGGAAAGTCGGGGTGGGGAGCATGAAGGAGCCTCCAGGATGCAGCTTGCCGATGCTCCCCGCCCCCCAAGTCTGGGCAGCCCGGCAGGCTTCCTGGGTTCCCCGCCGTCCAGCAGCCGGGGGACTCCGCGGCAGGTAGCAGGGGCAGCTCCTTCCCAGGTGAGGAAGCCGGTCCAGACGGGCCTCCTCTCGGCATTCAGTGCTGCTGGGGGGGGGGGGGCAAGAAAGGAGACTGAGCAGGAGCCGCAGACAGCGCAGCCGGCTGAACCAGTTGTTCTCCCCGGGGCGGCCTCGGCCCCACCCCGGGCCCCCCAGCCTGGCAGGCAGCTCTTTCTCCCCCCTCCCCTCCCCTCCCCCAGGGCGCCCAGCCCCAGCGGGTGCAGCCGGGCCAGGGCCCCCCACCCCTCCCCCCACCTCTGGCTCCTCAGCTTCGCTCAGGTTCAGGGCTCGGGCCCCGAGCTGGAGGCGGGGGCTTCAAAGGCAGCCTGGCCGGGAGTCAGGGCCTCTCCCCGCGCCCCTTCCGGCCCCCCCCGCCCCCCCCACCTCGGCAGGGCCATTTGCATTGCAAAGTCTCCCGCCTCCTGCGCTCTTAGCCCGGGGAGCTGGGGCACCCCGGCCCGGCCAGGGGCAGCCTGGCGATCCCTGAGCGACAGCGGATGGACGGGGGGGGCAGTACCCCACTTTCGGCCGCCTTGAGGTCCTCTTACCCCGAACCCCGAGTGGGAAAGGGGAGGCTCAGAGGGGACGGCCCGGGCACGGACCCTAGTTACCTCGGGGGGCGGCGCACTCGCCCTCTCAGTAGCCCCCGAACCAGGTGGTGAAGTCCAGCAGCTCCCGCTCCTCGGGGCTCAGCGCCCCCTCGTAGCCGCTCTCGTCGGACGAGTAAGGCGAGTGGGGGGAGCCGGGGACCGAGCTGCCTTCCCCGGGGGATGAGGCGCCGGACGCGCAGGAGCCGGAGGAGCAGGGCCCAGACGCGCGGGGCCCCGGGGCCCCGACGCGCAGCACCCCGACGCGCAGGGGCAGGGCTGGGGGGCCCCGGCCGCGGCGCCCGTCCCGGGGGGCGGCGGGGGGCCGGCCTCCTGCGGCGCCAGCAGCTGCTGCAGCGCGCGGATGTAGTGGACGGCGGAGCGCAGCGTCTCCACCTTGCTCAGCTTCTTGCTGGCCGCCCCGGGGGGGACGTGCTGCCGCAGCGCCTGGAAGCCCAGGTTCACCAGCCGGACGCGGTTGCGCTCCCGCTCGTTGCGCCGCGCCACGGCTGCCGCGCCCCCCCCGGGGCTGGGCTCGGGCCCCGGGACCCCCGGCGTGGGCCCGGGCCGCCGCTTACAGCGTGGCAGGTCGGGGGAGGCCGGCGGCCGGCGGCGCGCAGCCCTCGGGGCGGCCTGCAGGGGCGGCGGGGCGGCCGCGGGGCGGGCGGGGGGCGCCGGGCCGCGGCAGTCCATGGCCGCAGGGACCCCCGCGCCGCGGCCCCGGCCGGCCGCTCGGGAGGCGGCGGGCGGCTGGGGCCCGCGGGGAGCCGGCGGCGGGCGGGCCGGGGCGCGGGGCGGCCCGCGCGTGGGGCTCCCGCGTCCCGCGCGTGCTGCAGACTGCCGCCGGGCGCGCTGGGCTGGGGCCGGGCGGGCGGAGGCTGCGCTTGTCCGGCCCCGGCCCCGCCGTCTGGTTTTTAAACGCACCGGGAGCCCCGGCGCCCTCCCCGCACCCCCGCCCCGAGCCCGGGGTGCCGAGCCCCACGGGGGCGGCGCTCCCGCCCCTCCCCTCCCCCCTCCCCTCGGGCTGGGGCGCTGTCCAGGCCGCCTCCTCCGGGCCCCCTTTGCCATCCCCACGCGCAGGGCGCGCGCGAGGCGGGGCGGGTGCCGGGCTGGGGGGCGGGGAGTGCGGAGGGAGGCGGCGGCTACACGAGGCCCCCGGGGGGCTGGGGGGGCCGCACGCGCCGCCCCGACTCGTCCCTCCCCTTCTCCAATTGGCCGCCCCCAAACGCTGCCGGCCCGGCGGCCAATGGCGGCGGCCCGGAGGGGCCCCGGAGCCCAAGCCCAGGGGGATCGGGGCCAGGCGCGTGGCTGCTGCTCCCGGCTCCCCAAACAATCCCCGGCGCGCGCCTGGCGGGGCCCCCGGGGGTCCGGGCTAGAGTGGGAGGCGGGGCGTGGGGGCGGGCTCAGGGGCGCTGCATTTACCTGGCGCCCGCCCCTCGCTCGTTTGGCCCGGCTGGGGGTCCGCTGCCAGCCTCGCCCGGGCGGCCCCCGGGCCTCTCGACGGGCCTCTCCGACGGCACCTCCCTGCCCTCCTCCCTCTGCCCTTCTGTCCGCCCGCCCATCCCTCTGCCTCTTCCCCGCGGCCTCACTCCTTTCTGCTCTCCTTGCCCATTCTCCCTCCGCGCCCTCTCCCCTGGGTCTCGTTTTCTCCTGTCTTTTCTTGTTTTCTTTCGAGTCTCTGTCTGGCTGTGGCCGTGGCCGCGGCCGTGGCTGTCTCTGCCCCTATGTCTTCTCGGGGTCTTGTCTCTCGCTGTCTGTCTGTCTCTTCTGTCTTTCGCATCTATGTCTCTTTGTCTTTCTCCTCTGTCTGGCTCTGTCTCTGTCTCACCCTGTCTCACCCTCTCTGCCTTTTTCTCTTTGTCGCTGTCCATTTGTCTCTCTCTGTGTGTCTCTGTCCGGCTCTCTGTCTCTCTCCTGTGTCTCTTCTCTGGGTTTGGCTTTGTGTCTGTCTGTCTCTCCTGTCTTTCGTTTTCGTTTTCCTTTTCTTCTCTAGATTTGTCTTAGCATCTCTCCTGTCTGTCTCTGTGTCCCTGTGTGTCACTGTATCTCACTGTCTCACCCTCCCTGTCTCTGTCCATCTCTTTCTGTCTGTCTCCTTATGGTGTTCCTTCTCTGGGTTTGCTTCTGTCTTTCCTGGACGTGTTTCTTCTCTGGATTTATCTCAGTATCTCTCCTCTGTCTCTGTGTCTCTGTGTGTTTCTCTCTCACTGTCTCACTCTCTGTCTCTGTTTCCTGTGTTCCTTCGCTGGGTTTCGCTCTGTCTCCCCCTCTGTCGCCCCTTTCTCACTCTCCCACTTTTTCTTCTGTGTATCTGTCTTAGTCTTTTTTTCTCTTCCAAGTCTCACTTGGATCCTCTCTGAGGCTCATGTGTGCCTCTCCCTTCTTCCCTCTGCATCTCCCTTCACTGCTCAGGAGTCCAGGAGGTCTCTGTCTGCCTCCCACCACCCCAGGGTTGTCAGGGAAATGGGGTGACAACGGGCAAGAATTTCTTCTAATCCATAGAAAGGGAAGTGGCAGGAGGTCTAGGGGAGGGGGGATCCCTGCCAGCTGGACTGGCTGGGTGTGAGGTGAGCCAGGCTGGCAGCCCCTGTCTCTGGGAGGTGCTAGGGCCAGTGACTGGGGCTGTCCAGAGGCTTGGACCCCTCCACTCCCCTGCCCTTCCCTCTGGTACCTCAAGGCCTCCAGGGCTCCCTTCCTCCCCCCCAGGACCAGGGAATTCAATGACCCAACCAAAGAAAAGGCAAATATTTATGAAGTCCCCACTATGAATTGCAATGTTCAAAGCTTTTGTTACTATTTATTACTGTTTATTTTTATTAATAATTTATTATATACAATACATAATTAATCTATTATTAATTTATGTATTACTATTTACAAAGGCTAAGAGATTTGTCCAGGGTCACACACCTAATGTGTCTGAGGCTGGATTTGAACTCAGGTCTACTTGACCCACTGGACTACCTAACTGCTGAGAGGCAGGAAACCTGACCATGTCCCAGTTCCCTGCTTTCTCTGGGCCTCAGTTTCCTCCTTTGTAAAGTGAGGGAGTAGAATGAAATGATCTCCAAGGTGCCCAGCCATAAAGCCTCCGAGGACTCTCAGGATGTCTACAGGTGGGACCTGAAGCCCTGACCTCTCCTCGCCCCAAGTCTGTCAGTCAGAGGGTTAAATGAGTGTCCCAGGTTGGAAAGTTTCCCTTCTTTCCAGGAGCTGGGGAGGTCAGTTTGTGGGGGGAACCCCCTGACATGGGTCCCCACCTCATGTAGAGGAGGGTGCGGAGGCTTAGAGAATTGTGGGAGATGGAAGGGGACTGAGAGACCTGTGGGTCAGACCCACTCACTTTGTAGAAGTCCCTTTCCCAAGGTCACCCAGGCCTAGTGAAGGGAGGGAAGCTCAGGACTGAAACCCAGAGCCTCTGCTGCCAAATGCAGGCCTTGCTGCCTCTCAGGTACCCTTGTTGCCCCAGTGAATGAGGACAGGAGTAGTACCCAAGCCCCTGCCTCACAGCTCAGGGGCCAGAAGAGAGTCAACGCCAAATCATGTGCTGATGGGTCTAATGGCTAATAAAATGGAAGATGATCATTTTCCCCACTTGTCTTACCTTGACTTTGTCCTTCCTAGGTACATGCAACTCAGGAAAGTGAACAGAACGTTCAGTTTGGAGAGACCTGGATTCAAATCCCATTCTTCGCCATCTGTTTTACCTTGTCCAGTCTGTCCTTCCCTCTGTAAAATGGAAATGATGCACTTCTCCTTATTTCAAACAACTTCCTGTTCCCCCTCCCCCAAAGATGCTGCTTCCCTTCCTTTCTCCCCACCCACCCACCCCCTTCTTCAACACCTACTCTGACTGCAGACCTATAATGTACTGGACGTTGTCCCAGACTCTGCATTGTAAGCTCCCCTCAACCCTTTATTTCTGTGGAGGGCATCACCCAAGTTTCAAGGCCCCCTAGTTATGTGTGACTCTTCCAACATCATCTCTAGCCTCTGCCCCTTCTTGCTCATCCCTTGGTACCACTCTCATTCCCACAAGCCCAGGAATGAACATTTCAGCCTCTAGTCACTCCCCTCTAACCAACCCTTCACCTGCTGCCAAAGTCATTTCTTTTCCCCCAAAGTTAGGTCTGGAGGGTCACCTCCCTGCTCTGAAGGCACAGTGGCTCCCTATTGTTATTGCCTTTAAAGTCTGCTAGGGAAAGTCTTTGACAGCCAGACTTTGTTCTCTAACCTGCCCTGGATGCTACTCTCACTTGATCTCTCCACCAAACTAGCCTTTTTTGCTGTCCCTAAAATGAACCCTTGGAACCATCACCCAGCCTATGAACTATCTGTATGGCTGCTAGCACACCCTCCCCTCTTCTCAGCTCCCATGTTGCATGGTTTGTATCTCTTCCCTCGATGCTTATACTCTCTATGAAAATATCTACAAGGTTTCTGCTGTCATTCTAGTTTCTATTGAAACTATTTCTGTAGAGCTATGATTTATAAGTCCTTGTTATCTCTCCTGATAGAACAGTAAGATGGTTTCATTCCTGAAACCCTAGCACCTAGCCTATCTAGGGCATATAATGGGCATATAATAAATGGGCACATAATAAATGCCTTGTTGCTTGATTGTTTGAGAGGCCAAAGGATCAAGGGAAGGTTGGGAACTTGTACTAATCTTTGCCTGCAAAACCTCTGGTTTGATCCTCAAACATCTCTACTCATCCATCAACAAGCATCTTTAATGTAATTAATTAATTTTTATTAAGCATCTACTGTGTGCCAGGCTCCAACAGAGGATACAAATGGTTTGTTGTTTGTAGTTCATTCATTTCAGTTGTGTCTGACTCTTCATTGATCCAGTTTGGAGTTTTTTTGGCAGAGATTCTAGTGATTTGCTATGTCCTTCTCTAGCTCATCTTCAGATGAGGAAACTGAGGCAAACTGGGTTACATGACTTGTCCAGGGTCACAGAACTTGTAAGTGTTTGAGGTCAAATTTGAATTCAGATCTTCCTGATTCTAGCCCCAGTGCTCTATCATGCTCCCACCTATCTGCCCTTAGGCAGAGTTAGGATGGAAAAAATGGGTTGGGTCCAGGTGTGAAGACTTTAAAAGCTGAACAGAAGAGTTTACATTTTGATGTTGGTGGAGAAGGAGAGTCATGTGATCAGATCCAAGAGGATGGAAAATTACAGTCAGTGGCCTCTGAGTGGAGGATGGACTGGAGTGGAGAGAGATAGGAAGCAGGGAGATCAGTAAGAAGTCTGTCACAGGTGAGGAAGGCCTGCACTAAGATGGCATCTGGGCGAGTGGAGAGATGGGACTATGGGAGAGTTGTCCTCCAAGTAGAAATGAAAGAACTGGCCACTGAAGGGATATCTGGGATAATGCTGAAATTGGCAATCTTGGACACAAAAGATGAAAGTTCCTGACAAAAATGAGGAAAGTTTGGAAGGGAGAGGGTTGGGGCCCCATTCAGATGTGCTGAGTTTAAGATGTCTCTGAAGGATTGAGTTTGCAATGTCCAATAGGCAAAAAATTGGTCAAGGGACTGTTGTTTAAAGCTGACCGAGTCAGTCATTACATTGGGTTGGTAGTTAAGCCCAGGGTAGCTGACAAGGTCACCGAGAAAGAAATGAGAGAGGGAGCAGAGAAGAGACTCCAGTACCAAACTATTGAGAAGGCAGTGTGATGACTAGAATGAACCAACAAGGAAGACTGAGTGTCAGAGGGGTGGGAGGAGAGCCAGGAGGCCCCATAACAAAAGCTGAGAAGAGTCTTCAGGAGGAGAGGTTGGTTTAGAAGGATGGAGAAAAAGAAAAGACAGATTACCTGAAAGTAATGATGAAAAAAAGACCATAGACCTCATTTTCCAAGAAATTACTGCCCTGATATCCTAGAAGCAAAGGTAAAATAGAAATTGAAAGAATCTATTGATCACCTCCTGAAAGACATCCCAAAATGAAAACTACCAGGAATATTATAGCCAAATTCCAGAACTCCCAAGTCAAAGAGAAAATATTGCAAGAAGCCATAAAGAAACAATTCAAACATCATGGTGCCATGGTCGGAATTACAGAAGAGTTAACAGCATCTTCATTAAGGATTGTAGGACTTGGAATATGATATTCCAGAAGGCAAAAGAGGTTGGATTACAATAAGAATCAGCTCCCCACCAAAACTGAACATCCACTTCCAGGGGAAAAGATGGGCATTCAGTGAAATAGGGGACTTTCAAACTTTCCTGATGAAACAACCAAAGCTGAACAGAAAGTTTGATCTTTGAGTAGACTCAGATGAAGTGTAGAGAAGGTGGATGGGAAGGATTACTTATGAGGCATTTAATGATCTTGGATTGCATGTATTCCTGTATAAGGAGAAGATCCTAATAACTCATAGGAAGCTTCTTATTTATTAGGGCAATTAGAAGGAACATATATAGACAAGACACAGAAGGGAACTGGATTTGAAGGTATGATATATTAAAATGATGGAGATAATGGGGGAGAAAGGAATGTACTGGAAGAAAGGGAAAGTATCGGTAGAATGGGATAGGTTATTTTACATAAAAGAGTCAAGAAAAAGTTTTTGTGTGGAACAGAAGGTGGGGTAAGGGGGAGCAATTGAGCCTTACTGTCATTGGAATTGACTCAGAGAGAGAATGACATAATACTCAATTGTGTATCTTACCCTAGAGGAAAATAAGAGAGGAAAGGGATGGGAGTGATGAGGTGGGGCAGGGGAAGAGAGAAGGGATGTACATGATAGAAAGGAGGGAAGATTGTGGGAGAGGTAGCCAGACACAACACACTTGAGGAGGGGAAGGGTTAAGGAAAGAGAATAGAATAAATGGGAGTGGGGGGTCGGAACAGGATGGAGGAAATAACAGCAAGCAATAGCAACTGAGGGAAAAATATTGAAATAAGTTTCTCTGATGGAGACATCATTTCTCAAATATAGGGAACTGAGTCAAATTTATAAAAAAGAAGTCATTCCCCAATCAATAAATGATAAAGAGATATGAACAGTTTTCAGATGAGATTATCAGCACAATCTATTCAAATAGGAGAAATTCAGGTTGGAACAATTCTGACGTACTACCTTATACTTATTGGATTGGCTAACAGGACAGAAGGAGAAAATGACAAATGTTGGAAGACATAAATGGAAATTGAGACATTGATGCATTGTTGGAAGAATTGTGAAATGATTCAACAATTCTGTAGGGCAATTTGGAACTATGCCCAAAGGCTGTAAAACCGTGCCTACTCTTCAAACTAGTGGTGCCACTGGAAGGGCTATACTGCAGAAGAGATGAAATATGGGAAGAAAAGAATCTGTATGTACAGGGATATTTCTAGCAACCCTCTTCTGGTAGTGGGGAACTGGAGCTTGAGAGGATGCCCAACATTTGGGGAGTGGCTGAACAAATTGTGGTAGGTGAGTGAGATGAAATGCAGCTCTCTTAAGGGAAATGATGAAGAGGACGCTCTCAGTGAAAAACTCCCGTGAGCAGATGCAACGGGAAATGTACTGAATACAAAGTTACAGCCCTATTGCAGGCTGATCAGCTGTGAAAGACCTACCTTTGCTCAACAGTGCTGTGACCCAGGAGGACTCTGAAGGATTATGACAAAGAATGTTGTCCACCCCAAAGACAGAGCTGATGGGAGCTGAATACATTCTGAAGCATACTTCCCCCCCACCCCTTCTTTCTTTCATTTTATTTTTTCGATGTTTTTCTTTTTTGTGTGGGGGAGGAAGGTATATGTTTACTTTTTTTGTTTTTTGTTTTGCAAGGCAAATGGGGTTAAGTGGCTTACCCAAGGCCACACGGCTAGGTCATTATTAAGTGTCTGAGACCGGATTGGAACCCAGGTACTCCTGACTCCAAGGCCGGTGCTTTATCCACTGTGCCACCTAGCCACCCCATATGTTTACTTTCACAACCTGACTATTGTAGTAATTTTGTTTCCACGGCTACACATTTTTTAACCTATACCAAGTAACTTGCTTCCTCAGTGAGGGGGAGTGGGATGAGAGAAAGGGGGAACTCCAAGTTTGGAAGGAAATATTGAAATTTATTTTTGCATGTAGCTGGGGAGGGATTTAAAATAAACTTGCTAAAAAAAGGCAGTCAGATCTGGGCATTAAGAGAGATCACCAGCAACTTTGGAAGGGACTGTTTGAACTGAGGGATGAGGATGGAAGTCAGCTAATAAAGGACTGGAATCAGTGAGAAGAGCCAGCAACCATAGATAACATTTTCAATTCAAGTAGGTCAAGTTAACAAGCATTTATTGGGGTGGCTAGGTGGCACAGTGGATAAAGCACCGGCCTTGGAGTCAGGAGTACCTGGGTTCAAATCCGGTCTCAGACACTTAATAATGACCTAGCTGTGTGGCCTTGGGCAAGCCACTTAACCCCATTTGCCTTGCAAAAAAAAAAAAAAATTAACAAGCACCTACTGCATACCTAGAAAGGCAAAAGAACTCAGGGAGCTCCCAGTTTAATGGGGGAGACTATGTCCAGACAAGATTAGGGGGAAAATGGGAAATGAGAGAGAGAGAGAGACAGTATCATCAGAAATGATAGGTTTTGGAGGAGGAACATCCAGGGCCATCGAATGGCCTGAATGCCAAGTCCTGGAGAGGGAGAAAGTGTGGGAGCACCCAGGACTGGCAAGAGCCTGGTGAGGAAGGGCTTCAAGAGGAATCTGGCTGAGAACCTGAAAAGAAACAGTTGAAAAGTTTGAGAAGATGGTCCAGTCTAGGGAAAGTCCTTTAAGGAAAGAAGAGACTTTGCAGGTCTGAAGCAGTAGGAAGGAAGCAGCTGATAAGGAGAGATTTACATTTTCATTGGGGAGAGATTTCTAGTGGAGAAAAATTGGAGGGAATAGCTTCAAGTACACAGCTCCCCAGTGATGAGCACTAGTTTTGCTTTCAGTTTTTTTGCTACCACAAAAAGTGCTGCTATAAATATTTTGGAGTAAAAGGAGACTTTCTTCTTATCAATGACTTCCCAGGGGCATAAACTCAGTAATAGAGTCCCTAGTTCAAAGGGGATCATTAATTTAGTCGCTCTATTTGTAAAATTCCAGATTATGTTTATACCCCTTCTCAGCTCCACCAATAATGTATTACTATGCCCATCTTCCCACAAACCTTCCAGTACTGACTGTTACCATTTTCTGTACCTTTTGCCAACTTTGAGAGTGTAAGATGTTGGTTTGTATTCCACTTGCTATTAATGATTTGCGGCATTATTTCATGTGGCTGTGAATGCTTTGTAGTTCTCGTGAGAACAGTTTGTTCATATCCTTTGACCACTTCTCTGTTGGGGAATGCTCATTAGACTGATGACAGCGAGAATTTATATAGCTCTGATACCAAACCCATATTAGACAAATTAATACAAAGATTTTCTCCTAATCAACCACTTCCTTTCTTCACTTGGGTGCATTAATGTCTATATGGAAGCTTTTCAGGTTTAAGTAATCAAAGTTATCAGTTTTTTCTTTTCTATCTGTTGTTTCTATCTGTTATCTCCTACCCACAGCTGTAAAAGTCATATGACCTGCTTCTCTTCTAATTCTTTTTTATGGTATGATCTTCAGTATTAAGACCATTTATTTAGGATCTATTGAGGAGGTAGTTTAAGATGTTGGTCTAAAACTCATTTCTTCCAGGTTGTTTTTCAGGTTTCCCAGTAAATTTTTTTTAGGTTTTTTTTTTTTTTTGCAAGGCAATGGGGTTAAGTGGCTTGCCCAAGGCCACAGGGCTAGGTAATTATTAAGTGCCTGAGGCCGGATTTGAACTCAGGTACTCCTGACTCCAGAGCCGGTGCTCTATCCTCTTCAAGAAAGTTTTTTTCCTGGCAATTTATGTTTTTCATTTGACCAGACATTGAGTGTTTTGTGACAGTCCTGTGGCATGAGAGTTCTCCAGGTAAAGATGTAGGGCTCCCCATCCACCCCTTCTTTCTACAGCTGAGTTCACAGTGCCATATTCCCCCATGAAGGAGTGGCTATCATTAGGTTAAGTCTATGGCCAGGTGCCCATTTTACATCTAAAGAGAGACCCATGGGCCAGTCAGAGACATTGAGGAAAACAAAGCTTTAATGAGTTCAGATACTGAAAATCGCCTGTAAAACAATGGGCATCAGTTCAGTACAAAGCTTTATTGAAAACTGTGGGGACTAGGGGGAAGTGGAGAGGAGAAAAGGAAACCCAAGTTCAACTCAGGTATGCATCTTTATATAGGGTAGAATTCCTGTGAGGACAGCATGACATTGGGGAGCACAGCTGTACTAATCTTTGAAAGATAATGTCTTTTTAAGATTTGTTTTATGCTTTATGGAGTTTTTTTCCCCTCTCATGTTTTTTCCTTTTGTTCTGATTCTTCTTTCACTTTATGACTAATATGGAAATATGTTTAATATGTATAACCCAAACCAGATCACTTGCTGTCAAGGGGAAGGGGAGAAGGGAGGGAGGGAGAAAAATGTGAAACTCAAAACCTTGCAGAAAAATGAATGTTGAAAGCTTTCTTTGCATATAGTGGGAAAAATAAAGAAATGCATTAAAAAAAGAAAGAATAATATTATTGTTAGTAATTTTCCATAAGTATACTCTAAAGCTTACAGAATCCCCGAAGGGGGGAGGCTGTCGGTGGTTTCAAGGTCACAAAACCCAATATCGTAGCACTGGGGCATTGACTTCTGTTGTTTCTGAGTCTTCTTTGTTTGTTCCATTGACTTCTCCGTTTACCAGATGGTTTTGATGACTGCTGCTTTATAATACAGCGTGACGTCTGGAATGCCCCCTTTGTTCTTACTTCTTTTCACCATTTCTTTTGATAATCTAGATCTTTTGTTTTTCCAAAAGAAATTTATTATTATTTTATCAAGTTCTAGGAAATATCCCTTTGATAATTTGATTGGTTAAAAGTGTAAATTTGGGGTGGCTAGATGGTGCAGTGGATAGAGCACCAGCCCTGGAGTCAGGACTGTCTGTGTTCAAATCCCCCCTCAGACACTTTCTAATTACCTAGCTGTGTGGCTTTGGGCAAGCCACTTAACCCCATTGCCTTGCAAAAAAAAAAAAACTAAAAAAAAAGTGTAAATTAACTTTGGTTAATATTACCATTTTTATTACACAGGCACAACCTAGCTGTGGACACTGAATATTCCTCTGGCTATTAAGAATGCAGAGCAGCTAACTGGTGCCAGACTACATATAACTCTGGGCCTGGAGTCAAGAAGGCTCCTCTTCTTGAGTTCAAATCCAGCCTCAGACATTTACTAGTTTTATAACCTTGTTTGCCTCAATTTCCTCATTTGTAAAATGAGCTGGAGAAGAAAAATGGCAAACCACTCCTGTAACTGCCCAGAAAATCTCAAATGGGGTCATGAAGAGTTGAATACAACTGAATAGCAAACAATAACATTTAGGAAGGTCTTTGTTTTGTATTTGATTTTTTTATGTGTGTTTTGGGAGGTTCATCTCCAAATCTTATACATATTTTATAGTTATTTGGAATGACTGTTTTGGTATTATATAGATATTCTGTTGGTTTTAAAGAATTTATTTTAGGGGTGGCTATGTGGTGCAGTGGTTAGAGCACGAGCCCAGGAGTCAAGAGGACCTGAGTTCAAATCTGGCCTCAGACATTTAATAATTGCCTAGCTGTATGGCCTTGGGCAAGTCACTTAACCCCATTTGCCTTGCAAGAAACTAAAAAAAAAAAGAATTTATTTTGTAGCCCAAACATTGCTATAATTCTTAATAGTTCTATTTTATGGTTTTCTAGGTTTGTATGTATTTGTATGTATGTATATATATATATATATATATAAAATCTTTGCTGATTCTTTAGAATTTTTCAATTTTTCAAACTATCATATCAGTAAATGGATAGTTTTATCTCCTCTTTAGTGCTCTTTATTGCTTTAACTTTTTTTATTGTCATTGCTGTTGCTAACATTCCAGAAGTAAAATGATAATGGAGAGTGTGGTCATCCTGCTACATCCCCTTCTTTGCTGGAAATGGTTCTAGGGTATCTCCAATGCATATGATGCTTGTTTTTGGTTTTAGATAGAAAATTTCATGATATTAATAAAAGGTCCCTCTATAACTATATTTCTTAGAATTATTAACCAAAAAAGGGTGTTGACTTTTGTCAGACTTTTTTCATTGAGTTGATCTTGTGGTTTTGGATTTGGGTTTTTTTGTTTTTAATATAATTATGTTCATTATTTTCTTAAGGTTAAATCATCTTTGCCATGTTGGTATAAATCCCACATGATCATAATCAATGATTTCTTGGATAAATCTTTGTAGTCTGTTGGACAGGATTTTGTTTAAAAGTTTTGAGTCAATATTCAATAATGGCATTGGCCTATGGTTTTCTTTCTGTGTTTTTAGGAACCATATTAGTCTCATAGAATCTCTCCCAAATTCCCAATTTTGGAGAATAATTTTTTTTTGGCAAGGCAATGGGGTTAAGTGATTTGCCCAAGGTCATAGAGCTAAGAAATATTAAGTCTGAAGTTGGATTTGAACTCAGATCTTCCTGACTTCAAGACTGGTGCTCTATCCACTGCACCACCTAGCTGCCCTGAAAGAATAATTTCTGAAGTATGATAACTATTGACTTCTTTAAAAGCTTGATTAAATTTTCCAGTGAATCCATCAGGGTCAAAACTCCCTTCTCCTTTAGTAGTTCCTCCTACTCCCACCCATAGTTCCTTTACAGTTAGAACCATTTTCTTTCCTGAGATTGGGTTATTTGATATATTTAGCCATTCTTCTGATAGTTTGGGTAGTTTATATTTTTTTCAAGATATTTTCCTTTTTCTTGGTGTTCTCAGTTTTGTTAGAATAAAAATAGTTCATGATAGTTTTGTACCTTTTGATTCTTTATTAAAATTTCAAGTTTGCTTATCATTGATTTGATTTTCTCTTGTCTTTAGATCAGCAAAAGGTTTATCAGTATTATTAGTCTTTTCAAAGAAACAGTTTTTAGTTTTGCTGTTTTTAATCATTTCTCTGATTTTTCTTTCTAGTTTTTCTATTTTCCCTCTAGTTTTAAATACCTTTTCATCTTATTTTAGGTTCAGCTGTTGGTTTTCAAATTTAAAAAAGCATATATATATATATATAGATATAGATATAGATATAGATATAGATATAGATATAGATATAGAGCTCATTTAGTCTCCCTTTTTCTATTTTATTAATGTATGGAGTATGTTTTTCTCCTGAGTACTGCTTTACTCCTGGGATGACATACAAGAAATTTTGGGTTGTTGCTTCATCATTTTCAGTTTTTTACATAGTTATTGCTTTTTTGACCCACTCATT